>NC_089038.1:2118793-2427758 GCF_034140825.1 Oryza sativa Japonica Group | reverse complement strand
AGCTCGTCCCAAGCCAACCCAGGCCAACCATTCCACATTTTAGTTGTTGAGCAAATTTTAAGAATTAAAACACTGACTTGGGTACATTGCTCGGCTTGCCCATAACCGAGGGCGCGGCTATTCGAATAGATTGTACTCTGATCAGAGGTGTACATCTTTACCCACAAGACACATCTTCCTCACGTGCAACCACGTGCCACATACCACCACGGTATACAGACGGAAGACGTGACATAGTTTCCAACCCATCCTAGCCATAGACAAGAGTACCGACCCAATCCCACCTACGGCCGGAACCTCCGGGACAGGCAGGCAGGACTGAGCCCCCAGCAGCAGGGCACCAACCCTCTGCAATGACATCTCGACTACCGGGCCGCAGCTCGTGTAGCCTTCATTTGCCCTGGAGAATGTCCATCGACCCCCGACTTCATCCATCTCCAATCCGTGTACTTTTGTTTATCACTAGACTTCGCCACAAACTAAGCCTTACCCACTAGACATGTGGAAGTACGGTAGTGCTTTGCAACAGAGGCCCGAGCTTAATCCTTATAGTACCCGAGGTACGACTAACAAAACCCAACCACGCACCTCGAGCCCAGCCTAAAACCATTTTGGGGGTTTTGAATAGAGGGGGGAGGTGTGTGTCCAATTCCAACATAAGCCAACCATTCCATAGTGTCCAAATGATATGAGAATTCCCAAAGTCTAAAGTTATAAAAACCACCTAATGTTGTCCTATTAATCAGCGAAGCATCTACCTAAATTCACACTAGTGGAACCATGAATAGAGTGTCCACTAGTTGGGGTTTTGTTTAATCTAGGGTGAACAAGGTAATAATAACAATAACAATAATAATATGGTCATAACAAAGGTAAATAGGCATGGCTAAGTAAAACAGTGATAACGCGGGTATTTAAATAAAGCGGTAATGCATTAATTTAAATCAAAATAATTTTATAAACTGGGATTCAATATGCTCAAGGATGATGTGACTTGCCTTGCTCGCTTTCCCAAACGACGGCTTCGACTTCCACGAAGAGCGGATCTTCCGAAGCTGCAGCGTCTACACGACCAACGGAAAAGAAAGGCTTTTACTCTAATAAACTCCAAACAACCAGCAGGAACAAAGCACAAAAATGGGTTCTTTACATCTTAAGGAAAAAATAGAGACTTGAACGGTCCAATTCCGAGTTCAAATGGCCAAGATATGGCCATTTGAAGTTTATATGCTCTTTAAATGGATATTTGCGAATTTCTTCATTTAATTTTTAATTAAAAAACCTATTTATTGTGTCAGCCGAGGGAGCGGGCGCGCGGACCGGGTCCACGGGAAGTGGGGCCCACGCGTCAGCCCCACGGTCCACGGTGGACCGGGCGCACGCGGCTGGCAGCGGTCGGCGCCGTGGGTCCCGCGCGTCAGCCGCACCCGCGGGCGCGGGCGGCTGACGGCCGGGCCCACCTGGCAGCCGCGAGGGCGCGCCCGAGGGCGGCCTCGCCGGCACGGCCGACGGGAGCGGCGCGCCCGCGCCCCGATGGTCATCGCCGGCGACCACCGGCGCGGCGGAGCGGCGCCCGAGCGAGCGGAGAGAAGGGGGAAACGGATGGGGCGGTCTTCGGCTCACCCCGGTCGACGGCGACGACGGGAACGGCGGCCGAAGCGGAGGAAAGCGGCGGCGCGGGTCGGGATGACGATGACGACGACGCTCCGACGGTCGGCGGGCGAAGCGGAGCGGCGGACGGGGTCGACGGGGATGCGGCGATGCCGAGGGAGGTGGCGCCGAGCCGGGAGGAAGGCCGGAGCGACGACGGCGGCGAACCGGAGCGGAGGAAGGCGACGGCGCGGTTCGGGATGCCGAGGGCGACGGTGCTCCGGCAGTCGGCGGACGAAGCGGAGCGGCGGACGGGGTCGGCGGCAACCCGGCGAAGCGGATGGAGGTGTCGCCGAGTGGAAAGGGAGTCCGGAGCGGCGACGGCGGCGGAACGGAGCTCGGCGGCGATGGCGGAGAGAGCGGAGCACGGCGCGAGCACGAATCCGACGGCGAGAGCGAGCGATGAGCGGCGGAAACGGAAGAGCGGAGCACGGGGAGGGTTTAAATAGCGCCGGGGGAGGGAAAGAGCGGCCGGAGAGGGAGGAATCGGCCGCGGAGATCTCGGCCGCCATTGATTGCGCCGGCGAAGGTTTCGGGAAGGAAATCGGACGAATCCGAGGGAGAGAGAGAGGGGAAAGCGGGGGAAACGGGAGAGGGAATCACGGGGAATGATTTCCCCCTCATTAAGGCGCGCGGGGACGGCGGGAGCGAGCGGATTCGGCGGCGGCGGCGGCGCTAGGGCACGGGCGCGGCGGCGGGCGCGGCGGGAGGAAGGCGATGACAGGTGGGTCCCACCCGTCAGCGAGAGTGGCGGGCGGGCCCGCCTGTCAGCGGCGCGCGCGCGCGGGGAGGCCGATGGGCTGCGGGGGAGGAGAGAGAGAGGGAGGGAGAAGTGGGCCGAGCCGGCCCAAGAAAAGAAGGGGGGGGAAGAACTTCTTTTAAGATTTTCTTTTTATAAACCTTTTTAACTTTGTTTATTTCTTTTCAATTATTATTTGTGCTTTGAAAATTCCACTAAAATTTGAGGGCTCCTTTTAGACGAAGGAGAATTTAACAAAAATTCTCCGGGCCACATTTGAATTTTTCTTGTACGTATTTTAATGTTTGCCAATTTCTTTTCGAATTTTAATTAATTCTATTATTCCTTTTAGAAAATGATTTTTATTTCGGGATGAATTTATCAGGACGTGACAATGAGGAACGTACCAACGATGACGTCTGGAGTTGTCAGCACGTCCTCGGCCGTCACGTGGTTCACACGACCCCGAATGACATCCTTCCCACCATTGTTGGAGCGGGGAGGCGCTTGGCCTTGCTGACGCCTCGGCTTTGGGCATTTATCCGCAAAGTGCCCGGGCTCGAAGCAGTTGAAGCACAGACGCTGCGGACCTTGAGCGTCCCTGCGGCCTTGACCAGGCTGCACAGTTGGCGTAGGAGGACGGGGCGCACGAGTCCCTTGTTGATTCTGCTGCTGCTGCGGCTGTGGGACGCTGTAACATCCCGGCCTAGGGCTTAATAGGATTAATAGAATACTCATATCAACAAGTTGCAACTTCTTTTCCGGAAGCCAATCTCCAAAGAACTTTAGGGTTAAGCGTGCTTGGCCTGGAGAAATTTGGGATGGGTGACCGACCGGGAAATTCTTCCCGGGTGCACACGAGTGAGGACAAAGTGTGCAGAAAAGGCATGTGTTGGTCTGTGAGGGCAGTCTATGACCTATGAAAGCTATCAGATGTTAGCGGGCCCGACCTGGGGAAAGGAAATTTGGGATGGGTGACCGACCGGGAAATTCTTCCCGGGTGCACACGAGTGAGGACAAAGTGTGCAGAAAAGGCATGTGTTGGTCTGTGAGGGCAGTCTATGACCTATGAAAGCTATCAGATGTTAGCGGGCCCGACCTGGGGAAAGGCGGGACGTTACAAAATGGTATCAGAGCCGACTCTCGCAGTTTCACGGGCGCGTGTGTCGCAGTAGCGCAGGCATGGTGCGCATGGCTGGTGTAGACCGGGAGTGGTTACACAGCATGGCGCATGGCACATGCGCTGGCACTGGACACATGGACGTGGCCAAGAGAGGACGTTCCTGGCCTAGGGTTGATCGACGGGGGCGTCGATCTCTCTTAAGGGGGTGAGGGTGTAACATCCCGGCCTAGGGCTTAATAGGATTAATAGAATACTCATATCAACAAGTTGCAACTTCTTTTCCGGAAGCCAATCTCCAAAGAACTTTAGGGTTAAGCGTGCTTGGCCTGGAGAAATTTGGGATGGGTGACCGACCGGGAAATTTTTCCCGGGTGCACACGAGTGAGGACAAAGTGTGCAGAAAAGGCATGTGTTGGTCTGTGAGGGCAGTCTATGACCTATGAAAGCTATCAGATGTTAGCGGGCCCGACCTGGGGAAAGGCGGGACGTTACAAAATGGTATCAGAGCCGACTCTCGCGGTTTCACGGGCGCGTGTGTCGCAGTTGCGCAGGCATGGTGCGCATGGCTGGTGTAGACCGGGAGTGGTTACACAGCATGGCGCATGGCACATGCGCTGGCACTGGACACATGGACGTGGCCAAGAGAGGACGTTCCTGGCCTAGGGTTGATCGACGGGGGCGTCGATCTCTCTTAAGGGGGTGAGGGTGTAACATCCCGGCCTAGGGCTTAATAGGATTAATAGAATACTCATATCAACAAGTTGCAACTTCTTTTCCGGAAGCCAATCTCCAAAGAACTTTAGGGTTAAGCGTGCTTGGCCTGGAGAAATTTGGGATGGGTGACCGACCGGGAAATTCTTCCCGGGTGCACACGAGTGAGGACAAAGTGTGCAGAAAAGGCATGTGTTGGTCTGTGAGGGCAGTCTATGACCTATGAAAGCTATCAGATGTAAGCGGGCCCGACCTGGGGAAAGGCGGGACGTTACAGACGCGCACCACGAATTGAGGTCGAGGCGCGGAGCGAGGTTGCTGCTGCTGTTGTTGCTGCTGCGAGGAGGATCCCCCTGGATAGGGATTGGTGTAGCGGACCCTTTGGTTAGCACCCTGTTGACTGCGGCAATTCGCCAAGCGGCGCTTGTGCGACTCCAGTTCCTTGTGCTTGGCTTCCAAGCGGATGCTCTTGTCCACCAGACGTTGGAAATCCGGATAGTCCCCGGAGACTAGACGAACAAACAGCTCAGGGTCCATTCCTGCCAAGAACTTCTCTTGCTTCTCCTCATCTTCCCGCACATCCTCCGGAGCGTAACGGGCCAGGTTGTTGAACTCATGCAAATACTCCATCACAGAGCGGTTGCCTTGCTTCAACTCTCGGAATTCTCTTTTCTTAAGGGCCACGACTCCGGCGGGCACATGGGTCCTCCGGAAAGCGGCGGTGAAACGGGCCCAAGTAATAGGCTGCCCCTCTGGCTGCGTAGCCTGGAAATGGTCCCACCATAGAGATGCGGGCCCCTGCAGCTGGTGGGCGGCGAAGATGACTTTCTCCTCATCGCTGCACTGCACAGTGTCTAGCATTTTCCCCACGGCATGCAACCAATCCAACCGCATCCACGGGGTTGTTGGAGCTAGAGAAGGTGGGTGGGCGGATGCGGAAGAACTCGGCGAGTTTAGAGTGTTGGGGAGGTGGTGGTGGAGCATTATGTTGTGGCGGATTTTGGAGGTGGTGGAGGAAAGCAGTCATCATGTTGGCCTGCTGGGCGAGGATTTGGGTGAGAATAGCATTGGTATCTGGTGGTGGTGGTGGTGGTGGAGGCGGAGGAGGAGGTGGAGGTGGGTTGCCCTGGTGGTTGTGGTTGCTGCCTTCAGGTTGGTTGCCATCACCGGTATTAGCATTTCTCCTGGTCGTCACCATCTGAAAACCCCACACAGACCAGCAAACAGAGAGAGCTAACAATTAAAACTAACCACCCACGACTACCATAAATCTTGAATTTATTACTGCTATTAAATGGGTTCATTAAAGTTCAAGTTGCTTAGACAAATAAAATAAAGACAGGCTCCGACATAGTTATGCCACACACCGGCATAACTGTCACGCCCGGAAATTCACAAGTAATTTCCGAACTTATTTGTGCATAAAATCCTCGTCCAGGAATCAGCCGAGGTACACAAACTGACAATTTAATATACAGATTCATCAAATTAACTAAACCGATAAATACTTACTTAAGAGGCACTTAGTCCTCACCAAGAAGAAAACTGCAGCGGAAAATAAAATCTAGCGAAGCTCCGGCTCCACTCCCACAGGCAGCTCAACTGGGGTATAAGCCAAATGCCTTCTCCTTCTGGATCCTTTTTCTTCAACTGAGGTTGATTGATTATTGCAAGGTGAGCATATGACATACTCAGCAAGCCACACAGCAAATATGCAAGTGCACAAGGATACCAAAGGATGGCATAATATAGGCTCATTTGCAAAAGCAGCATTTAGCAAAACATTTAAGAGAAGTAAAACAGTGGAGTAATTAATCAGAAATTTTAATCATCACTGAACAGCACACCCATGCTGCACAGGCCCAACCATCCTGAACAACCATACCCGGCTGTACAGATCTAATCTCCAAACCAGGAGCTAAGCAAATTATTACCAGTTATAACATCCATAGTTATGGTGAGAGGTGTGGGACTAATCACGAAAAACATTGCTCAACTCGCCCATAACCGCGGGCACGGCTATTCGAATAGTTTTACTCTGCCCAGAGGTGTACCACTGTACCCACAAGACACAGCCTCAACATCATGTCTACCATGCGTCGCGATACTGGAAAGTACCCGAATAGAGGCTGTGACAATACCCTTTGCACAACACAACTCACCACAGTGCACCATTCCTGGATCATAATCACCCCCTTATAAAACAAGGCATGGACTCCCCAGCGACCCCCGTGGGCTTATCTCCGCCACTTCTCAGTCTGGTGCTCCGCAATGAATCATGTTATACAAAAGGTAAAGCCGTTGCCCACGCTGGCTTGTGGTTGGCACGGTTAATGTTTCACAACAGTAGCTCGCGAACCGGTCCTTAATTGTCATGAGCACGACTCTCAAAACCATGTGCTCACAACCCACCATTATCAAGTTTTAGTTGGCAAGTAATTAATTAACCAATCACGATTAACCATCATGAACTATCATTAAACCATCATTAAATAATAAAGAGTCATAAGTTATCCCAATAGTGTGCTAATGTTTCTAAGCATGGCTAAGCAATCACATCTAATATCTAGCTGAACCAATATATAAAGCTCAACTAGTCAAATTATAATAACCCAAGGTATCGAGGAATAGAATAATCAATGCAAATTGGCCATAACAAAGGAATAAGTTCACACCACCCGGTGACATTCGAAAATAAATGCATAGTTGAAATAAATAGAGAATTTAAATATAGGATCAACATGCTCAAAGGAATTGTGTTTAGGATCTGTGTGACTTGCCTTGCAATAATCGGTCTTCAATTAATCTTCTTGAACACTTCCGGCGCACTCGCGAACCTTCGCAACGACGGAAACGACAAGCTAACACGCAAAACGAAGAAAAGGACTAATAAAAACCAAATAAACAATACATAAAAAGTAAACAAACATGTAGATCATAATTTTAGATGAATTATGAGACTTGAACGGCCTCATTCTGATTTCAAATGAATTTATTATGAATTTTACAAGATTAAATCTATTTATAGCCCATTTAAAAAGAATTTAAATAAATTTAATTCAATTTATGGACAATTTTAATATGTAGATCTTTATTTTATACAACTTTTGCAACTTGAACCACATTAAACTGAGTTCAAATGAATTAGTTATGAATTTTTAAAGATTAAATCGGATTAAAACACTTATATTGATTTTAATTGAATTATGACGCAATAATGAATTATTTTTGAAAAGGAAAAGAAGGATTATTGCGTCAGCGGCTAGGGTTTGCGGTGGACCGGGTGCACGGCAGCGGTTCACGGAAACGAACGGCCGAGATCAACCCTATCCAAAACGGACGGCCGAGATCGATCGGTCCACGACCGGCTCACGGCGGACGACCCCGATGATGTCAGCGACGACGTCACCTCTGGCGGCGGCGGCTCGGCGGCTCGGGCTCGCATGCTCGCCGGCGAACGACGGCACGGCGACGCGAACGGAGAGCACCAGGACGAAGAGGATGACGCGGCGAACTCACCGGTGACCAAAGGAACGGCGGAAGGGCAACGGACGGCGCCGGCGACGAGGAAGAAGCGGCGGCGGAGATCGGGTCGACGACGGCGACGGTGCTCCGGCGGTCTTCGGCGGCGGCGAAGCGTTGGACGGGGACGGCGGCGACCTTGCGAACCCGATGGTGGCGACGGCGACCGACGACGGCGGCTGCAACGGCGGCGCGACGCGGCTGAACCGACAGCAACGACGGCGGCGACTAGGGCTACGCGGAGGCGGCGCTAGACACGACGGCAGGCTAAGGCAAAGGAGGCGACGGGTAGAGGAGAGCTCGGGGGTCCTTATAAAGGGGCAAGGAGGCGGCGGCGGAGGCCCACGGCTGCCGGCGACGGAAAGGAAAGATCGGGTTCGGGAGAGAGAGAGGAATCCGATTCAAACTCGAATCCACCGGTTTCCAAAGAAAATTAGCTGATGTTTCCAAAAGAGAAAAGGAAGAGGAGATGTCGCGACCGGGAAAATTGCCTTTTCCCGAACGCTAGTGTATTAATCCCCGTCCCAGGAAAAGCCGGGGTACACCAAACAAACATGATACAAAAGGCACATCCTTATTATATCGATAATATTTACATTATTACAAAGGCGCTTCAGGCCTGACAATCAAAAATAAACAGCAGCGGACTAGCGGGCCTACGGCTCCATCTTCACAGGCGCTCAACTGGGGTATAAGCCAGGACTCCACCTAAGACTTCTTCTCCAAAGCTTCTCTTACTGAAGGGGGGGAAAGATTGAGCAAGAATGAGTACAACCACAGTACTCAGCAAGCCACACCGGAGATGCACAATTAATGCAAGGGAGTACAAGGGGATAATAATATAGGGGTTAAGTTTTGCAGAAAACAGCATTTAAAAGTCACTTAGCTGCCCAAAGCCATTTTATAAAGACGATCCTAGAGCTACACAGTATTATTAATCAAGGCCGTGAACCCACACGAACCTGCCTTAACCCAAGGCCTACGATGATTCAGACCGAACTGGCAACCCGACCCTGGGTCCCAGCTCGTCCCAAGCCAACCCAGGCCAACCATTCCACATTTTAGTTGTTGAGCAAATTTTAAGAATTAAAACACTGACTTGGGTACATTGCTCGGCTTGCCCATAACCGAGGGCGCGGCTATTCGAATAGATTATACTCTGATCAGAGGTGTACATCTTTACCCACAAGACACCTCTTCCTCACGTGTAACCACGTGCCACATACCACCACGGTATACGGACGGAAGACGTGACATAGTTTCCAACCCATTCTAGCCATAGACAAGAGTACCGACCCAATCCCGCCTACGGCCGGAACCCCCGGGACAGGTAGGCAGGATTGAGCCCCCTAGCAGCAGGGCACCAACCCTCTGCCATGACATCTCGACTACCGGGCCGCAGCTCGTGTAGCCTTCATTTGCCCTGGAGAATGTCCATCGACCCCCGACTTCATCCATCTCCAATCCGTGTACTTTTGTTTATAACCAGACTGAGCCACAAACTAAGCCTTACCCACTAGACATGTGGAAGTACGGTAGTGCTTTGCAACAGAGGCCCGAGCTTAATCCTTATAGTGGCCGGGGTGCTACTTCCCACAACTGGCATGCACCCAAACCCCACCGAAAACAGGTTTTAGGGGTTTTGAAAGAGGAAGAGAGGTGTATGTCCAATTCCACCATAAACCAACAATTCCATAGTGTCCAAATGATATGAGAATTCCCAAAGTCTAAAGTTATAAAACCACCTAATGTTGCCTAATTAACCAGCGAAGCATCTACCTAAGTTCATACTAGTGGAACCATAAATAGAGTACCCACTAGTTGGGGTTTTATTTTCCTAGGGTGAACAAGGTAATAATAACAATAGCAATAATAATGTCTTAACAATGATAAATAGGCATGGCTAAATAAAACAGTGATAACGCGGGAATTTAAATAAAGCGGTAATGCATTAATTTAAATCAAAATAATTTTATAAACTGGGATTCAATATGCTCAAGGATGATGTGACTTGCCTTGCTCGCTTTCCCAAATGCCGGCTTCAACTTCCACGAAGAGCGGATCTTCCGAAGCTGCAGCGTCTACACGACCAACGGGAAAGAAAAGGCTTAAACTCTAATAAACTCCACATAACAGCAGAAACAAAGCACAAAAATGGGTTCTTCACTTCTTAAGGAAAAATTAGAGACTTGAACGGTCCAATTCCGAGTTCAAATGGCCAAGATATGGCCATTTGAAGTTTATATGCTCTTTAAATGGATATTTGCGAATTTCTTCATTTAAATTTTAATTAAAAATCTCATTTATTGCGTCAGCCGAGGGAGCGGGCGCGCGGGCCGGGTCCACGGGAAGTGGGGCCCACGCGTCAGCCCCACGGTCCACGGTGGACCGGGCGCACGCGGCTGGCAGCGGTCGGCGCCGTGGGTCCCGCGCGTCAGCCGCACCCGCGGGCGCGGGCGGCTGACGGCCGGGCCCACCTGGCAGCCGCGAGGGCGCGCCCGAAGGCGGCCTCGCCGGCACGGCCGACGGGAGCGGCGCGCCCGCGCCCGGATGGTCACCGCCGGCGACCATCGGCGCGGCGGAGCGGCGCCCGAGAGAGAGGAGGGAAGGGGGAAGGCGAACGGGGCGGTCTTCGGCTCACCCCGGTCGACGGCGACGACGGGAACGGCGGCCGAAGCGGAGGAAAGCGGCGGCGCGGGTCGGGATGACGATGACGACGACGCTCCGACGGTCGGCGGGCGAAGCGGAGCGGCGGACGGGGTCGACGGGGATGCGGCGATGCCGAGGGAGGTGTCGCCGAGCCGGGAGGAAGGCCGGAGTGACGACGGCGGCGAACCGGAGTTCGGCGGCGACGGCGGAGAGAGAGGAGCACGGCGCGAGCACGAATCCGACGGCGAGAGCGAGCGGCGAGCGGCGGAAACGGAGGAGAGAGGCACGGGGGTGGATTAAATAGCACCGGGAGGGGGAGAGAGCGGCCGGAGAGAGAGGAATCGGCCGCGGAGATCTCGGCCGCCATTGATGGCGCCGGCGAGGTTTGCGGGAGTGAAATCGGACGAATCCGAGGGAGAGAGAGAGGGAAAAACGGGGGAAACGGGAGAGGGAATCGCGGGGAATGATTCCCCTCTCTTTAATGCGCGCGGGGACGGCGGGATGCGGCGCAATCCGCGGCGGCGGCGGCGCTAGGGCACGGGCGGCGGCGGGAGCGGCGGGAGGAAGGCGATGACAGGTGGGTCCCACCCGTCAGCGAGAGTGGCGGGCGGGCCCGCCTGTCAGCGGCGCGCGCTCGGGGGAGGCCGATGGGCCGCGGGGAGAGGAGAGAGAGGGAGAGAGAAGTGGGCCGAGCCGGCCCAAGAGGGAAGGGGGGGGGGAAAAGGACTTCTTTTAGGGTTTTTCTTTTATAAAACCTTTTTAACTTTGTTTTTTTCTTAATAATTATTATTTGTGCTCTGAAAATTCAAGTAAAATTTGAGGGCTCTTTTTAGACCAAGGGGAATTTAACAAAAATTCTCCGGGCCACATTTGAATTTTTCTTGTACGTATTTTAATGTTTGCCAATTTTCTTTTCGAATTTTAATTAATTCTATTATTCCTTTTAGCGAATGATTTTTATTTCGGGATGAATTTATCAGGACGTGACAAATCCACCCCCCTTACAAGAATCTCGTCCCCGAGATTCGAGGAGGCTAGCAAGAAGATAGGTTGGGCGGTCTTCTCTTCTTGTCTGACTTCTTCCGCTCCGTCTTCTATAACAAACTTGCCTAGCACAACTTCTCCACTCTGGACTGCTTGGCTCGATCTCCTGTTGCAGATGGAATCTTCTCTTCACCTGACTTGTCCCTGGTTGAACCTTTAGCTGACTTCGACTGGGTTGCGGCACTTGAAGATGGGGCTTCAGTTCCAGAGCTTTGCATAGTTCATATCTTTGGAGTCAACCTCATACAAGTTACCCACTTCATGTCATGTGTCGTACCCTGCTTGTCATTACTAGGATACCATGCTTGTCATCATGAGAATACCATGCTTGGCGTTTCCTTCCAGCTTACCACCATAGGCTTTAGACTATGATATCCCGCTTACTAAGGATACCATGATTGACGACTTGCCATTAACTGTCTCATATTAGCTTTCCTGGTCTCCGGTGCTAGGTACTTCTGCTATTCGATGCAAGGGTCGATAATTTTCGCCTTTCAGTTATGTTTCTCAACAGAGCCAACTTATCCCACTTGACATGCTTTGACGCCTTTCCAGATGACTTTACTGCTGGACTTGTTATTGTTTGATCGTTACCCTGCCAAATCTGAAGCTTCGCTGTTGCATGTGATTTTACTCTGACCTCTGTAGACTATCTTCGAACATATCACTTGGTTCATAACTGGGAATAGTTCCCACGAACAAGCAACTCGGATTCACTTTCTTTACATTTGGTTCGCTTCCCACTATTCTCTTCATGTTGTCATCATTTAGCATTCAACCTATTCCTTTGCACCTTCCGCATGGATGGGTTCTTTCTCGATGGATCGATTGCTAGGGAAGTGCGTTGAGCGATACTAGTGCAAGTGCTTTTATTCTAGCAGCATCTGATACAAAGCCCAAGGTTGAACCGAGCTTTAGATTCCACTGTTTAGGTTTTACTTCTTGACTTCTTGGTCATGTCACAAAAGTTTCCATCCTTGTCCCCCATAGAAGTACTTCTACCTGTGGACATCTCTCTTACTCGTGAATTTACCTGCTTTAATGACAGGGCAACTATTGTAGGGTTGTTTGTTGTCGGGAGTCTTCCTCGAGTGACACAAATCATGGTTCTCGTTATCTTTTATCAATCACCTTTCGACCTTTCTCAACCAGGTACTCTTCGCTCCGGGTGTTGAGGATGTTTCTGGGGCAATGAGGTGCTTGGGCGTGCTGTCTTTCAGAGAAACCTTGAAGTAGTTCGTCAAAAGCTAGACTGACGATTGTTGCCTTTGATCCGAAGAGACACATCTGAAACTCTTAGTCCAAACAAATGCCTCTTTGGTTGATCACTTGATTTTCTTCGCCATCAATCGCTAGGCTATTTGATTCCTAACAGATTATGGGTTTACGGAAATGAGACCCTAGGTCTCCCTAATCAACAACAAAATGTGCACAACTCACAGCACTTGCACTCTTAACATGGATCCTTCATAAGCTTATCAAACTCATTCATTATCTCATGTTTCTCTGTTATTACATGATTGACGGGGAACAACTATAAAACAAAAGTATTTGAACACTGATATAAGAGTATTATGGTTGCTTCTGACTAGCGCTAGGCTTAACAGGTACTGCATTTGCTCCAGTGACCACTGGGCGATTGGCATGTCTGCTTCCTTAACAGGTACTGCAGTTGTAACAGACAATAACTTTCTTACGCTCGGGTTCTTCATCTTGTACTTGATTTCTTGGCTGCTGTGCTGGAACGCCCAAAGGTACAATGCCGATACTGGCCTCTGTCTGGTCAACTGATGGCTGGGGCTGAAATTGAGCATTGACACCTTGTGGTAATGCACTCGCTGGAGTTGGAGCTGTTGCAACGCGGGCTATAGGACTGCTTCGGGATGCATGGATGACAATTTGCTGAGGAGCAAGCTTCTGATTGCAAGGAGTTGCGTGGACTGACGTGCTGGCAGCTATGTTTCTCGGTCTGGGGCACTTGTCGGCTAAATGACCCATTCCTTGACAATTGAAGCAACAGATATCTTCCCGGACTCGGCATTTTCTTTTCTATCATCAGGTTGGTTATTAACTCGAGGTTAGAACATAGTTCCTCTGAAATGAGACCCTAGGTTTCCTTCGACAGTAAACAATTATACACCTGATCCCATATCGGCATCTTCTGAAAGAGTCCTCATAGAACTTGTTTTTATTACATATTTCTCCCAGATTACATGAATACGAGGCACTGCCTTAAACAAAAAGGGAAGGTGCTTAACATCGGTACATTGTATCCTCAACATGAATCATCCATAAACATAACAAACTCATTGTTTATAATCATGAATATATTTATTTATTACATGATTGCTGCAAACTCCCGATTACAGTGATAAGTAGCGAACTGAAAATCACAAACATGGCTACTCATTCTGATTCTGGAGAGGTATAGCTGGCATTGTTCTAGTGACTACATCATCCTTGATTGGTTCTGTGATGATGTGATAGGGCTGCATATTGCTATCATTCACAGGAGAAGCTCCCTTCTGATTGCTGGTTGAAGCGAATAACGGTCTTCTGCTTGGTATCGTCCTCCTGAGGTTGATTGCCCTTTGCTCGGCCTGGAGTAGGTCGGGGAGAGACACAACTTCTTCCATCGACGACAATTCTTTGCTGAGGCTGTCGGTGCAGAGAATGGTTGGTGCTGAAGGTATTATTGCTATGATTTATTGCAGAGTCAGGTACAGCAGGAGGAGCATTGGTGCTGTGGATGATATCGTCGATGTTGTTGTTGGAACTGACTAGCTGATGAGACAATCGTAGGGTTGTTCGTTGGATTTCTGCGGTCTTGGTCAACAACACACTGAGTTGGCAATCCTTGGGCACATGGTTTGTACCTTCACACAGAAAACATGTGACCTTGCGGGTGGGACACTCCCCTGGTGGATGGTCTTCCTCACAATAAGCGCAGAGTGTGAGACACATGCTAGCAACGTGTCCAATTTCTCCACAACGGGTGCATGCTTTTGATTCCATCTCTTCCTCACCGAGATGTCGGGGAGACTCATCTTCATCATCTGAGGAGACTTGATCTGACCCTTCACTATCAGACACTCTGCCACCATGGCTTAGGAGGTGCTGGGTCAACTGTCGTGCACCTCGGAAGGTATTTCCTCATTGACGTCTAGGAATAGTTATCCCTGCTGGAGGCCATTCGGTGCTGGTAATGGTCATCTTACGTACTTCTTCTTCAGTTCGCAGCGGCGCTTTTCTCTTCTGATTCTTACTCTTCTTGCCTTTGACTTGCTTAGCACGTGACCCCACGTGGTACGGAGGGCTAGGAGGAAAGCAATTCCCGGGATTCAATGGATTCTCTCCATTAGGCTCCCTCCTTTGTACACTAGGCTGCAAGCTTGACTTGGTGCGAGGAGGCTGGTTTAGCGATGTCTGCCCTGCTAAACCAAAGGAAGGGGCTTCTTTGGCATATACCCATGGACAATTCAGGGCATAGTGTCCTTGCTCTCTACAATCGTGACAAAAGGGGACATCCTCTTCTGGCATTGGAAGCTCATCGACCTGGGTGGCAAATGCTCGATCAAACACATACTGATTTTGGTCTTGACTTCCAACTAATGGTAGCTGTGAACTAAGCAGCATGCTTGGAATGGACCAAGGGTGTGCCCTGGTTAACTCTCTTGAGGCCAGGGGTGGATTGAGTTGAAAACTTGAGTTACTTGAGGTATACCCGCTGACATTCTTTCCTTTTTCTCTCTTAAACATCTGTGACAGGGATTGAGGTGAGAGAGGAAACAAGCCAGAAAAGAATAGACCAGAACTAGGGACAAGACCTTAAAGGGACTAACTCTTTTTGTTGATGTGTTGTTTGTTTTGCTTATTCTGCAAGTTGATTAAACAAACAACCTAGCATGGTTACATCACACCCCACTGATGCAAACCACGCGCTACACACACAAGCAAGGAAACACACGACTAACGACTCTACCCTAGAGGACGGCTTAGGTTCTGCGACTGGTTCTCCAAGATCTTCACTTCTGCTTTACAGCTGGCTTCACTGCTTCCTCCACTTCGCTAGCGGATCCTGCAGTCTTCCGGAGCTTCGGCAAACAACTGACGATGTCTTCTTCTTCACTGACCTGACCATCTAGTACTAGTTGAAATCCAAAGAAGGAAGAAGGGAGTAAACCTTTTGCAAATAGCATTAGGGGAAGGAGAAAAAGGAACTTTCGCAAATAGTTTTATTTGTAAAATATGTCCTTAGGTTTTATCCACTTGGCTTATCCTACAGTCGAGATGGCTCTGATACCAGCTTGTCGCGACCGGGAAAATTGCCTTTTCCCGAACGCTAGTGTATTAATCCCCGTCCCAGGAAAAGCCGGGGTACACCAAACAAACATGATACAAAAGGCACATCCTTATTATATCGATAATATTTACATTATTACAAAGGCGCTTCAGGCCTGACAATCAAAAATAAACAGCAGCGGACTAGCGGGCCTACGGCTCCATCTTCACAGGCGCTCAACTGGGGTATAAGCCAGGACTCCACCTAAGACTTCTTCTCCAAAGCTTCTCTTACTGAAGGGGGGGAAAGATTGAGCAAGAATGAGTACAACCACAGTACTCAGCAAGCCACACCGGAGATGCACAATTAATGCAAGGGAGTACAAGGGGATAATAATATAGGGGTTAAGTTTTGCAGAAAACAGCATTTAAAAGTCACTTAGCTGCCCAAAGCCATTTTATAAAGACGATCCTAGAGCTACACAGTATTATTAATCAAGGCCGTGAACCCACACGAACCTGCCTTAACCCAAGGCCTACGATGATTCAGACCGAACTGGCAACCCGACCCTGGGTCCCAGCTCGTCCCAAGCCAACCCAGGCCAACCATTCCACATTTTAGTTGTTGAGCAAATTTTAAGAATTAAAACACTGACTTGGGTACATTGCTCGGCTTGCCCATAACCGAGGGCGCGGCTATTCGAATAGATTATACTCTGATCAGAGGTGTACATCTTTACCCACAAGACACCTCTTCCTCACGTGTAACCACGTGCCACATACCACCACGGTATACGGACGGAAGACGTGACATAGTTTCCAACCCATCCTAGCCATAGACAAGAGTACCGACCCAATCCCGCCTACGGCCGGAACCCCCGGGACAGGTAGGCAGGATTGAGCCCCCTAGCAGCAGGGCACCAACCCTCTGCCATGACATCTCGACTACCGGGCCGCAGCTCGTGTAGCCTTCATTTGCCCTGGAGAATGTCCATCGACCCCCGACTTCATCCATCTCCAATCCGTGTACTTTTGTTTATAACCAGACTGAGCCACAAACTAAGCCTTACCCACTAGACATGTGGAAGTACGGTAGTGCTTTGCAACAGAGGCCCGAGCTTAATCCTTATAGTGGCCGGGGTGCTACTTCCCACAACTGGCATGCACCCAAACCCCACCGAAAACAGGTTTTAGGGGTTTTGAAAGAGGAAGAGAGGTGTATGTCCAATTCCACCATAAACCAACAATTCCATAGTGTCCAAATGATATGAGAATTCCCAAAGTCTAAAGTTATAAAACCACCTAATGTTGCCTAATTAACCAGCGAAGCATCTACCTAAGTTCATACTAGTGGAACCATAAATAGAGTACCCACTAGTTGGGGTTTTATTTTCCTAGGGTGAACAAGGTAATAATAACAATAGCAATAATAATGTCTTAACAATGATAAATAGGCATGGCTAAATAAAACAGTGATAACGCGGGAATTTAAATAAAGCGGTAATGCATTAATTTAAATCAAAATAATTTTATAAACTGGGATTCAATATGCTCAAGGATGATGTGACTTGCCTTGCTCGCTTTCCCAAATGCCGGCTTCAACTTCCACGAAGAGCGGATCTTCCGAAGCTGCAGCGTCTACATGACCAACGGGAAAGAAAAGGCTTAAACTCTAATAAACTCCACATAACAGCAGAAACAAAGCACAAAAATGGGTTCTTCACTTCTTAAGGAAAAATTAGAGACTTGAACGGTCCAATTCCGAGTTCAAATGGCCAAGATATGGCCATTTGAAGTTTATATGCTCTTTAAATGGATATTTGCGAATTTCTTCATTTAAATTTTAATTAAAAATCTCATTTATTGCGTCAGCCGAGGGAGCGGGCGCGCGGGCCGGGTCCACGGGAAGTGGGGCCCACGCGTCAGCCCCACGGTCCACGGTGGACCGGGCGCACGCGGCTGGCAGCGGTCGGCGCCGTGGGTCCCGCGCGTCAGCCGCACCCGCGGGCGCGGGCGGCTGACGGCCGGGCCCACCTGGCAGCCGCGAGGGCGCGCCCGAAGGCGGCCTCGCCGGCACGGCCGACGGGAGCGGCGCGCCCGCGCCCCGATGGTCACCGCCGGCGACCATCGGCGCGGCGGAGCGGCGCCCGAGAGAGAGGAGGGAAGGGGGAAGGCGAACGGGGCGGTCTTCGGCTCACCCCGGTCGACGGCGACGACGGGAACGGCGGCCGAAGCGGAGGAAAGCGGCGGCGCGGGTCGGGATGACGATGACGACGACGCTCCGACGGTCGGCGGGCGAAGCGGAGCGGCGGACGGGGTCGACGGGGATGCGGCGATGCCGAGGGAGGTGTCGTCGAGCCGGGAGGAAGGCCGGAGTGACGACGGCGGCGAACCGGAGTTCGGCGGCGACGGCGGAGAGAGAGGAGCACGGCGCGAGCACGAATCCGACGGCGAGAGCGAGCGGCGAGCGGCGGAAACGGAGGAGAGAGGCACGGGGGTGGATTAAATAGCACCGGGAGGGGGAGAGAGCGGCCGGAGAGAGAGGAATCGGCCGCGGAGATCTCGGCCGCCATTGATGGCGCCGGCGAGGTTTGCGGGAGTGAAATCGGACGAATCCGAGGGAGAGAGAGAGGGAAAAACGGGGGAAACGGGAGAGGGAATCGCGGGGAATGATTCCCCTCTCTTTAATGCGCGCGGGGACGGCGGGATGCGGCGCAATCCGCGGCGGCGGCGGCGCTAGGGCACGGGCGGCGGCGGGAGCGGCGGGAGGAAGGCGATGACAGGTGGGTCCCACCCGTCAGCGAGAGTGGCGGGCGGGCCCGCCTGTCAGCGGCGCGCGCTCGGGGGAGGCCGATGGGCCGCGGGGAGAGGAGAGAGAGGGAGAGAGAAGTGGGCCGAGCCGGCCCAAGAGGGAAGGGGGGGGGAAAAGGACTTCTTTTAGGGTTTTTCTTTTATAAAACATTTTTAACTTTGTTTTTTTCTTAATAATTATTATTTGTGCTCTGAAAATTCAAGTAAAATTTGAGGGCTCTTTTTAGACCAAGGGGAATTTAACAAAAATTCTCCGGGCCACATTTGAATTTTTCTTGTACGTATTTTAATGTTTGCCAATTTTCTTTTCGAATTTTAATTAATTCTATTATTCCTTTTAGCGAATGATTTTTATTTCGGGATGAATTTATCAGGACGTGACAGGAGATCTCAAGGATCATTTGCCCTCAAACAATTCGGCCGGAGAAGGAAAGACGCGGCCGAATTTGGAAGGAGACGGCGGCGGCTTGCGCTAGGGTTCGGGCGGCGGCGGCGCGAGGAGGAAGACAGGCCTGACAGACGGGCCCCACCTGTCAGCGGCTCAGAGAGAGAGGAGAGCGGCGGCTCGGCGGATTGGGCCGGACTGGGCCGAGGGAAAGAGAGAGAGAGGGTTTTGGGCCGGCTTTCGGCCCAAAGCCAAAAGAGAACTTTTAAAACCTTTTTCAATTTAAATTATTTCTTAAATGCAATTCCATTTATTAAAAATACTTCCTTAGCTCAAATAAATCCCAGAAAAATCTAGGAATTATAGAATTAAGCAAAGTATTTAACAAAATTTTATCTAGCCCAATTTTATGTTGAGATTTAGCAAATTAAAATTAGATCTTCTCTTCTAGGCTTTTAAAATCATTTCTAATAATTCCTTTTAAACAACAATTTATAATTTAAGGATTTTTAAACAAGAAAAACTCTTAACAAATATAATTAGATCATTAATGATCAAATAATTACTGAACTGTTCTTTGTATCATTTAAGAATTGAGCTCTGAAAAATCCGAGAAAATTTCAGAGAGTTGACTTAATCATGGAGAATTTAACAAAAATTAAATCCACCCATGCTTTAGATTTAAGAAATTTTATTTCCCACATTTAACTTCACTTGCAAATTAAAGATCATTTAATATAAATTCTATTAATAATTTATTAAATAATTTATAAATCCTGAAACGAAAATCAGGATGTGACAAACTACCCCCCTTACAAAGAATCTCGTCCCGAGATTCGGAACGGCTAGAAAGAAAAAGGGAATAGGTAAACTGCAGTCTATCTTATTCCATAACTCCGATAATTATTCTAAGGCTTTAAAGAAAACTACTGCTGCTTTGAAACTGGTGGCTGAGCTGTAACACTTGAAGGCACAACTCTTGAAGACGCAACTGGCACTGCATTGGCTCCTGTGACGACAATGTTGTTGACCTGACCTTGCGGCTGCTGATGCTTCGGCTTCGGACACTCTCTTGCAAAGTGGCCTGGCTTGTAACAGTTGAAACATACCTGCTGCTCCCTTCCACTACTGTTATTCTCTTGAGACTGATCCTGCTGAACTGGCACCGGCTGATTAGCTTGCTCGATGTTAACTTCATTGCTTTCATTAGTCTCTGATTTGATCTCACCACCGATATTCAACTGTTGCGACTGTCCTTGACCAGCGGAAGAAAATTCTCCAATTTGGAGTGGCTCGATACGCTGCCTCTGGCTACTACCTTGTGCCTCCTGGAAAACAGTCATTTTCCTTTTACGGTTATCCATCCTGTTCTTCTTGTCTTCAAGTCGAATTGCTTTGTCAACCAACTGCTGAAAATCAGCATAGTCATGAGAGATCAACGTAACTGACAGTTCATCCTTCAAACCTTCCAAAAACTTCTCCTGCCTTTCCTCGTCAGTACGCACATCTTCTGGAGCATAACGTGCCAGACGATTGAACTCATGAAGATACTCTGCCACAGTATGATCCCTTTGCTTCAATGCCCTAAACTCACGCTTCTTCAAAGAAACAACTCCTACAGGTATGTGTGTCTTCTTGAATGCTTCCGTGAACTCCGCCCAAGTGATGGGTTGTCCTTCTGCTCTGTTCATCCGGAAATGATCCCACCATTCTGATGCAGGTCCTTGCAACTGATGTGAAGCGAAAACAACTTTCTCCTGATCCGTGCACTGGAGCAGTTCCAACTTCTTCTCAATAGCGTGCAGCCAATCACCTGCTTCCACTGGGTTAGTAGTGCTAGAAAAGGTAGGTGGCCTCACACGAAGAAAATCAGCTAGCTTGTTCTGCGGTGGTGGAGCATTGTTGTTCCCTTGGTTGAGCTGGTTCTGCATCTGCTGTATCATCATGTTCATTAACTGAGTCTGTTGAGCCAGAACTTGAGCAAGAGTTGGGTTATCTTCATTATTATTGTTTCCACTCCCACTGGCGCGAGTGTTCACCATCTATTGCAAATTAGAGAAGATAGAAGGAGAGAGGTTACACTAAAGACAAGACCTTAACCAGGTTAACACTGATCTGATGTGTGTAGACCATTATATTGTTCAAGTTGATTAAGCAAGCAACCTAGTATAGTTACACGCTCATCAATGAACTACTCCAATGACGGGAATGCAACCATACCTACACACAAGCAAGCAACAAGCGTTCTACCCTACTAACTATTCTCCAAGGATAGTTTGGCGGCATAGGTTCTAAGGTAGGATCCAAACTTCATTCCATCTTGACAGCTGGACACTTTAGTTCTTCCTCGATCCACTTGACTAACCTCCATAAGTAGACCTCATTGGCGTCTTCAAGTTCCAATGTCTTAGAACTACTCAAGTTGAAAGGAGGAGGGGAGAGGATGATAAAATGATTTATAGAGAATTCTAGAGAAGGAAGAAAGGAAAATTTTCACAAATCCTGTTTTCGGAAAATTAGTCCTTAAGGTTTGACCATTTGGTTTATCCTACAGTCGAGATGGCTCTGATACCAACTTGTCACGCCCGGAAATTCACAAGTAATTTCCGAACTTATTTGTGCATAAAATCCTCGTCCAGGAATCAGCTGAGGTACACAAACTGACAATTTAATATACAGATTCATCAAATTAACTAAACCGATAAATACTTACTTAAGAGGCACTTAGTCCTCACCAAGAAGAAAACTGCAGCGGAAAATAAAATCTAGCGAAGCTCCGGCTCCACTCCCACAGGCAGCTCAACTGGGGTATAAGCCAAATGCCTTCTCCTTCTGGATCCTTTTTCTTCAACTGAGGTTGATTGATTATTGCAAGGTGAGCATATGACATACTCAGCAAGCCACACAGCAAATATGCAAGTGCACAAGGATACCAAAGGATGGCATAATATAGGCTCATTTGCAAAAGCAGCATTTAGCAAAACATTTAAGAGAAGTAAAACAGTGGAGTAATTAATCAGAAATTTTAATCATCACTGAACAGCACACCCATGCTGCACAGGCCCAACCATCCTGAACAACCATACCCGGCTGTACAGATCTAATCTCCAAACCAGGAGCTAAGCAAATTATTACCAGTTATAACATCCATAGTTATGGTGAGAGGTGTGGGACTAATCACGAAAAACATTGCTCAACTCGCCCATAACCGCGGGCACGGCTATTCGAATAGTTTTACTCTGGCCAGAGGTGTACCACTGTACCCACAAGACACAGCCTCAACATCATGTCTACCATGCGTCGCGATACTGGAAAGTACCCGAATAGAGGCTGTGACAATACCCTTTGCACAACACAACTCACCACAGTGCACCATTCCTGGATCATAATCACCCCCTTATAAAACAAGGCATGGACTCCCCAGCGACCCCCGTGGGCTTATCTCCGCCACTTCTCAGTCTGGTGCTCCGCAATGAATCATGTTATACAAAAGGTAAAGCCGTTGCCCACGCTGGCTTGTGGTTGGCACGGTTAATGTTTCACAACAGTAGCTCGTGAACCGGTCCTTAATTGTCATGAGCACGACTCTCAAAACCATGTGCTCACAACCCACCATTATCAAGTTTTAGTTGGCAAGTAATTAATTAACCAATCACGATTAACCATCATGAACTATCATTAAACCATCATTAAATAATAAAGAGTCATAAGTTATCCCAATAGTGTGCTAATGTTTCTAAGCATGGCTAAGCAATCACATCTAATATCTAGCTGAACCAATATATAAAGCTCAACAAGTCAAATTATAATAACCCAAGGTATCAAGGAATAGAATAATCAATGCAAATTGGCCATAACAAAGGAATAAGTTCACACCACCCGGTGACATTCGAAAATAAATGCATAGTTGAAATAAATAGAGAATTTAAATATAGGATCAACATGCTCAAAGGAATTGTGTTTAGGATCTGTGTGACTTGCCTTGCAATAATCGGTCTTCAATTAATCTTCTTGAACACTTCCGGCGCACTCGCGAACCTTCGCAACGACGGAAACGACAAGCTAACACGCAAAACGAAGAAAAAGACTAATAAAAACCAAATAAACAATACATAAAAAGTAAACAAACATGTAGATCATAATTTTAGATGAATTATGAGACTTGAACGGCCTCATTCTGATTTCAAATGAATTTATTATGAATTTTACAAGATTAAATCTATTTAAAGCCCATTTAAAAAGAATTTAAATAAATTTAATTCAATTTATGGACAATTTTAATATGTAGATCTTTATTTTATACAACTTTTGCAACTTGAACCACATTAAACTGAGTTCAAATGAATTAGTTATGAATTTTTAAAGATTAAATCGGATTAAAACACTTATATTGATTTTAATTGAATTATGACGCAATAATGAATTATTTTTGAAAAGGAAAAGAAGGATTATTGCGTCAGCGGCTAGGGTTTGCGGTGGACCGGGTGCACGGCAGCGGTTCACGGAAACGAACGGCCGAGATCAACCCTATCCAAAACGGACGGCCGAGATCGATCGGTCCACGACCGGCTCACGGCGGACCACCCCGATGATGTCAGCGACGACGTCACCTCTGGCGGCGGCGGCTCAGCGGCTCGGGCTCGCATGCTCGCCGGCGAACGACGGCACGGCGACGCGAACGGAGAGCACCAGGACGAAGAGGATGACGCGGCGAACTCACCGGTGACCAAAGGAACGGCGGAAGGGCAACGGACGGCGCCGGCGACGAGGAAGAAGCGGCGGCGGAGATCGGGTCGACGACGGCGACGGTGCTCCGGCGGTCTTCGGCGGCGGCGAAGCGGTGGACGGGGACGGCGGCGACCTTGCGAACCCGATGGTGGCGACGGCGACCGACGACGGCGGCTGCAACGGCGGCGCGACGCGGCTGAACCGACAGCAACGACGGCGGCGACTAGGGCTACGCGGAGGCGGCGCTAGACACGACGGCAGGCTAAGGCAAAGGAGGCGACGGGTAGAGGAGAGCTCGGGGGTCCTTATAAAGGGGCAAGGAGGCGGCGGCGGAGGCCCACGGCTGCCGGCGACGGAAAGGAAAGATCGGGTTCGGGAGAGAGAGAGGAATCCGATTCAAACTCGAATCCACCGGTTTCCAAAGAAAATTAGCTGATGTTTCCAAAAGAGAAAAGGAAGAGGAGATCTCAAGGATCATTTGCCCTCAAACAATTCGGCCGGAGAAGGAAAGACGCGGCCGAATTTGGAAGGAGACGGCGGCGGCTTGCGCTAGGGTTCGGGCGGCGGCGGCGCGAGGAGGAAGACAGGCCTGACAGACGGGCCCCACCTGTCAGCGGCTCAGAGAGAGAGGAGAGCGGCGGCTCGGCGGATTGGGCCGGACTGGGCCGAGGGAAAGAGAGAGAGAGGGTTTTGGGCCGGCTTTCGGCCCAAAGCCAAAAGAGAACTTTTAAAACCTTTTTCAATTTAAATTATTTCTTAAATGCAATTCCATTTATTAAAAATACTTCCTTAGCTCAAATAAATCCCAGAAAAATCTAGGAATTATAGAATTAAGCAAAGTATTTAACAAAATTTTATCTAGCCCAATTTTATGTTGAGATTTAGCAAATTAAAATTAGATCTTCTCTTCTAGGCTTTTAAAATCATTTCTAATAATTCCTTTTAAACAACAATTTATAATTTAAGGATTTTTAAACAAGAAAAACTCTTAACAAATATAATTAGATCATTAATGATCAAATAATTACTGAACTGTTCTTTGTATCATTTAAGAATTGAGCTCTGAAAAATCCGAGAAAATTTCAGAGAGTTGACTTAATCATGGAGAATTTAACAAAAATTAAATCCACCCATGCTTTAGATTTAAGAAATTTTATTTCCCACATTTAACTTCACTTGCAAATTAAAGATCATTTAATATAAATTCTATTAATAATTTATTAAATAATTTATAAATCCTGAAACGAAAATCAGGATGTGACAATAACCATGCCCCACACAACCCAACAAGAAGACAAACGAGAAAGAACACACGCGCAAGCCTACTAACTGCTCGTCTACCGCTGCGACGGGCCAGGGCGGAAGGTGAGCAACAGCGCATCCTCCGTGCTACCAACGCCGGAGGCTTCCCCCTCCTGGGGAACCACGGGCGCGGGCTCGGCACGAGGGGTCTCGACGAAGCAGGTCCACGCCAGGGACTGACGAACAAGCTCGGGGCTGGAGGTGCTCTTGCGGGCGGTGATCTTCTGGCTGCGGCAGACGCGGCGACGCTTGGGGCAACAGACCTCTCCCTGGGCGATCTTGAGCTGATGCAGCTACGCCTCCACTGCGTCTAGGTCCTTCTTGAGCTGCAGGTTCTCCTGACGCAGCTCCAGGATCTTCATGTTGTTCTCGACCATCCCACGGCGCACCATCTGATGGAAGTCGATACGAGCCGCGTCGTACGCCTCCACCATGCGCGCCAGGTGCACGATAGTAGCGTCATCCTCCGAGCTAGCATCCCGGAAGGTGGCGTAGTCGCGGGCTCCTTCGCGGCGAGGGTGGTAGCGGTAGGGCGAGTGCTGCAACTCGTCCGGGTAGCGCTGGTGAAGAGTGCCGATGGCGAGGAGGGCGGCGTTCTGGCAAGCGGCGGGGAAAGAATCTCCACCCGCGGTGACTGCCAGCGAAGTCCGCTCAGGAGAGCCAGCGAGGATCACTGCAGTGACCTCCCAACCAGCGTGGGGCTCTGCATCGTCACCCTCCTGCTCTGGGAGCGGCCTGGCCTGGTAGTCCACTCCATGTGGATACCCCAGGACAACGCACATGCCCCGCAGCTCCAAGACGAAGCCAGTCATGTCCAAACCACGACGGGTGACGCTGCCGGCCATCTACAAACAAAAACAAAAAGAAAAGCAACATTTAAAAAGGTCAGATTTTGACGATAAATGAAGCAGCAGGACAGAGAGAGACTAGAGGGTTTTCACAAATAACAAAGGATTTTTATTTCGAAAATACTGCTAAGGCTTGGGATCTACGGCTCGTCCTAGGGTCAAGGGTGGCTCTGATACCAACTTGTCACGACCGGAAATAACCCAACGGGCGTTCCTTACGTGCGTGCATTAATCCTTGTCCCAGGAGGCAAGGTACACCAAAAGTTGATACAATTCAGAGTTTAACAAGCGGAAGCGTAAATAGTTAACTTATTACATGGGCAACGAAGGCCCAGCACACACAGAGATAAACGAGAAACAGCGGAAGACTAGGGTGACGACCACAGGCGCTTGACGGCAGGCATGACCTAGACACCAAAGCCTTCATCCTCCAGGAACTCCTCTTCTGGGGTTTGGGAAAAATTGAGCAAGACTGAGTACAACCACCGTACTCAACAAGACACACCCACAAGTGCAGAATAAATGCAAGGGAGTACAAAGGAGTTATACTATAAAGGGTTAGGGTTGCAGTAAATAGCATTTAAAGATATTCAGTTGCTCAAAGCTATTTTGTAAACACGATTCTAGAACTATACAATGTTATTAATCAAGGCCGTGAACCCACACGAACCTGCCTTAACCCAAGGCCTATGATGATTCAGACCGAACTGGCAACCCGACCCTGGGTCCCAGCTCGTCCTAAGCCAACCTAGGCCAACCGTTCCACATTTTAGTTGTTAAGCAGGTTTTAAGAATTAAAACACTAACTTGGGTACATTGCTCGGCTTGCCCATAACCGAGGGTGCGGCTATTCGAATAGATTTTTACTCTGATCAGAGGTGTACATCTTTACCCACAAGACACATCTTCCTCACGTGCAACCACGTGCCACATACCACCACGGTATACAGACGGAAGACGTGACATAGTTTCCAACCCATCCTAGCTATAGACAAGAGTACCGACCCAATCCCACCTACGGCCGGAACCCCCGGGACAGGCAGGCAGGACTGAGCCCCTAGCAGCAGGACACCGGCCCTGTGCCATGACATCTCGACTACCGGGCCGCAGCTCGTGTAGCCTTCATTTGCCCTGGAGATGTCCATCGACCCCCGACTTCTTCCATCTCCATCCGTGTACTTTTGTTTATAACCAGACTGAGCCACAAACTAAGCCTTACCCACTAGACATGTGGAAGTACGGTAGTGCTTTGCAACAGAGGCCCGAAGACCGGTCCTTATATGGCCGAGGTGCTACTATCAAAACCATGCACCTCGAGCCCAGCCTAAAACCAATTTGGGGATTTTGAATAGAAGGAGCGGTATGAAGCCAATTCCACCATAACCAAACCATTCCAAAGTGTCCAGGTGATATGAATATTCCCAAAGTCTAGAGTTGAAAAACCACCTAATGTTACCTAATTAAAAGCGAAGCATCTACCTAAAATCATACTAGTGATACCATGAGTAGAGTGTCCACTAGTTGGGGTTTTGTTTATTCTAGGGTGAACAAGGTAATAATAACAATAACAATAATAATAAGGTCATAACAAAGGTAAATAGGCATGGCTAAATAAAACAGTGATAACGCGGGAATTTAAATAAAGCGATAATGCAATAATTTAAATCAACATAATTTTATAAACTGGGATTCAATATGTTCAAAGATGATGTGACTTGCCTTGCTCGCTTTCCCAAACGTCGGCTTCAACTTCCACGAAGAGCGGATCTTCCGAAGCTGCAGTGTCTACACGACCAACGGAAAAGAAAAGGCTTTTACTCTAATAAACTCCATATAACAAGCAGAAACAAAACACAAAAATGGGTTCTTGACTTCTTAAGGAAAAATTAGAGACTTGAACGGTCCAATTCCGAGTTCAAATGGCCAAGTTATGGCCATTTGAAGTTTATATGCTCTTTAAATGGATATTTGCGAATTTCCTCATTTAAATTTTAATTTATAATCGGATTTATTGCGTCAGCCGAGGGGAGGGGCGCGCGGACCGGGTCCACGGGAGTGGGGCCCACGCGGCAGCCTCACGGTCCACGGTGGACCGGGTGCACGCGGCTTACGCCGGCCGGCACCGTGGGTCCCACGCGTCAGCCGCACCCGAGGGCGCGGGCGGCTGACGGCCGGGCCCCACCTGGCAGCCGCGGGGCGCGCCCGAAGGCGGCCTCGCCGGCACAGCCGACGGGAGGCGGCGCACCCGCGCCCCGATGGTCGCCGCCGGCGACCACCGGCGCGGCGGAGCGGCGCCCGAGAGAGGGGAGGGAAGGGGGAAGTGAAACGACGGTCCACGGCTCACCCCGGGTCGACGGCGACGACGGGAACGGCGACCGGAGCGGAGGAAGGCGGCGGCGCGGCTCGGGTCGACGAGGACGGCGGTGTTCCGGCGGTCGGCGGGCGAAACGGAGGAGTGGACGAGGTCGGCGAGGACGCAGCGAAGCCGAAGGAGGCGATGCCGAAGCGGGAGGAGGTCCGGGGCGACGACGGCGGCGGACCGGAGCTCGGCGGTGACGGCGGAGAGAGAGGGCGACGGCGCGAGCTCGAATCCGACGGGGAGAGAGAGCGGCGACTGGCGGAAACGGAGGAGGGAGGCACGGGGAGTGTTTATATAGTGTTGGGAGGGGGAGAGAGCGGCCGGATGAGGGGGAATCGGCCGCGGAAGATCCGGCCGCCATTGATGCGCCGGCGAAGTTTGCGGGAGCGATTCCAAACGAATCCGAGGGAGAGAGAGAGGGAAAAGTGGGGGGAAAGGGAGAGGGAATCACGGGGAGTGATTTCCCCCTCTTTATTGCGCGCGGGGACGGCGGGATGCGGCGGAATCCGCGGCGGCGGCGGCGCTAGGGCACGGGCGAGGCGGCGGGTGCGGCGGGAGGTAGGGGATGACGGGTGGGCCCCACCCGTCAGCGAGGGTGGCGGGCGGGCCCGGCCGTGAGCGGCGCGCGCGCGGGGAGGGGGCCGATTGGGCCGCGGGGGAGAGGAGAGAGAGGGAGGGAGCTGGGCCGAGCCGGCCCAAGAAGGGAAGGGGGGAAAGAAGACTTTTTAGGGTTTTTCTTTTTATAAAACCTTTTTAACTTTGTTTATTTCTTCTTAATTATTATTTGTGCTCTGAAAATTCCACTAAAATTTATTTACACATTTTAGGCTTTTTAGGAAATATACAAAAATCCTCCAAGCCTTATTTGACTTTTATCTTTGCACGTTTTAATTGTTGGAGGCTTTCACATAGATTTTACTTATTCTATGCATAATTTCTAGGATGTATTTTAGAGTCTTTTTGGGACGCGACATGGATTAATACAATTTTTAAAATGACTTTTCTATAGATTTTTTTTGAAAAACGCATAGTTTAGCAGTTTGGGAAGCGTGCACGTGGAAACGAGAGATTAGACATTGGAAAAGCGTACGGAACAATAGGAATGAAGGCACGATAAAATAAATTATTGTTCTTGTAGTGGCTATCTCTTACTCCCTCCGTTTCAGGTTATAAGATGTTTGACTTTGGTCAAAATCAAACTGTTTCAAGTTTGACCGAGTTTATAAATAAATAGTAATATTTTCCACCAAAGATAAACTTATTATTAAAATATATTTAATTATTAATTTAATAAAATTACTCTCTCCGTTTCATAATGTAAGTCATTCTAGCATTATCTACATCCATATAAATGTTAATGAATCTAGATATACATATATAGCTAGATTCATTAACATCTATATGAATATGGGTAATGCTAGAATGACTTACATTACGAAACGGAGAAAGTAATTTGGTAATGTAAATATTACTATATTTGTCTATAAACTTACTCAAACTAGAAGTAGTTTGACTTTGACCAAAGTCAAAACATCTTATAACTCGAAACGGAGGGAGTACATGTTAATTACAATTTACAACACATCAATGTTCGGAATTGTAGGTAGAAATTCTAGTTTCACAAGACATATGAAAGCAAACGACCACATCATTATTTGGATTTGAACTGTTGACTCTATTAGTCTTTCAAAAATCACCATTGTGGACTCAAATCCGAAATGTATATATTTGTCTGGAATGACGTATAATCATAAGTGTTAACTAATTTTGTATTTGCCACGTGCTAATAGTGTTGTTCCTCGCTGTCAATTGAGCTTGAATGAAACAAATCACCGGGGTCTTAGTGCTTTTGTTGATTGGGGTCATAGCTGTAAAATAGACATGGATATAAGGGGAAGCTTAAGAAATTGTCGAGGTCTACTGACCCCAACGATTTCACGTAGCTTCGCCTTGAGTTAATCCATCCAAAACCTTTCTAATACTTCATATATCAGATCTGGAAAGTTTTGTTGATTGGTTTTTACTAGATTCGAATTTGCTTAAGTTTTAGGTTTAGTTCAGATTTGCTGAAATTCTGAGACATTCTGAGACAGCTGATTTTCGAGTGTGTTTTCTCTTAAACCATTTGTTAGTTTGCAAATCCCTCCGGTGGAGTTGTTACTTAGTTTGTCTTGTTTATTCTATCAAATTTTCAAGTCGATCCAACGGTTGGTTTAAGAGAAATCGAGTTTTTGCAAAAGCGTTGTCACGCTGTTTTTAGGGCTGACGGTCCGATCGCCGAGTGACATGCGGTCAGATCGGCCAAGCCTCGGTCAGACCGACTCTAGTAGGTCGGATAGACCGCCGAACGTGTATTCCATTAGTTTTTGAGGTTGGGGTGTATTTTGATCTATCAAAATTCGATTATTTGACTTCCGCTGACGTAATCTACCATTCACCCCCTCTGGTAGGCTTCGTTACTTGTGTTCGATCTTTTTGAAATTTGTTTATAATAATAGTTATCATGCTTGTATCCAAGTGACTCAATTTTAGGCATTGTATGGCAGGAGATGCACATCACCTCTTTGTTTAAATTCAGTGGGAGAGAAGTCATTAAAAACCTGTTGAGTCGACAGGAAACACCTATGCTGATGTTCAAAGAAGAGATTTGCAAATTTGTGGTTGGTGATCAGATCCCGTTGAGGGAATTAGAGGGAGAGGCAGCTATTCTTCTGCTGTTGTTTTCTCCCTCGAGTTTCTGCAGTCGGCGTCAGTAGTTATATGAGAATAGGGGAGGAAGGTGGGAGAAGAAATAAACTCAATCTTTGTTTCTCGGGTAAAGGTAGCATACGTACGCTGAATTGGTGCAACGAGGGTGTACAATATATGCAAGATAGCTAGTATAAATATACGATGCCACACTGGTGGAGAAAGGGTTTTTACTCCCGGTTCGTAACCCTCCTGTAGTCCCGGTTTTCCAACCGGGACTACGAATCCGGGACTAAAGATCGCTATCTTTAGTCCCGGGTGAAAAAACCGGGAGTAAAAATCCATTTTTAGTCTCGGTTGGTGTTGGTGTTACCAACCGGGACTAAAGATGCTTTATATTTAAAACATCAACCGGAACTAAAAAGACTAGATCCGGTTGCCCTTTATTATTTTCTTTTCTTCATTGTTTTTAATCAAAATCACAAATCAATCCCGTCCCAAAATCACAAATCAATCATTCTCAAATTGCTTCCAAATCCACAATCGATCATCACAAATACTCAAATACATCACAAAATCTCAAAAGAAAAATTACATCACAACTTCTACAAAATTATCAAATATTCACATCACACACAAATCAAATACATCACACAACAATCAGATCCAATCAAATACATCATACAACAATCTCAAATTCTTAAAAAAAAATCCACCACCTCGCAGCGCGCCGCCGCCTCGCCGGCCGGCCCTCCACGCCCCGCCGCCCTCGCGCCGGCCGCCGCCTCACCGCGCCACGCGCCGCCGCCGCGCCCCGCCGCCGCGCCGGCCGGGCCTCCGCGCCCCGCCGCCCTCACGCCGGCTGCCGCCGCAGGCCGCCGCCTCACCGCGCGACGCGCCGCTGCCGCGCCGGCCGGCGGGCCCGCCGCGCCCCGCCGCCCTCGCGCCGGCCGCCGCCTCACCGCGCGCCGCACCGGCCGGGCCTCTGCGCCTGACCGCCCTCGGTCTGTTAGAGAGAAGGAGAGGAGAAGGAGAGGAAGATAAGGTTGTGGAGATAAGGTTGAGGAGAGGAGAAGAGAGGAGTTAAAGGAGAGAAGGAAATACCTCGATCCGATCGCGCATGCCTCTCCGATCTCTGCGTTGATCTTTTTTCCCGGTTGCGCATGTCTCTCCGATCTCCGCGTCGATCTTTTTTCCCCGGTTGGTGTTACCGGGAGTAAAGCGTATGGCGATATTTTTTCCCGGTTGGTAACACCAACCGGGACTATAAATGGATCTTTAGTCCCGGTTGGTGTTACCAACCGGGACTAAAGATTGAAAAAGTAGCATGGAGCTTTCAAACCGGGACTAAAGATGTTTTTAGTCCCGGTTTTTAATACAACCTGTTACCAACCGGGACTATACATGGATCTTACCAACCGGGACTAAAGATTGAAAAGTAGCATGGAACTTTCAAACCGGGACTAAAGATGTTTTTAGTCCCGGTTTTTAATATAACCGGGACTATTGTGAAATCTGGTCGACCGACCAAAAATGGTTTCTCCACCGGTGCTAGCTCGCTAGGAGTAGCTAGCTAGTGGGCTACTGATCAAGTGATTACTATATATAGTCTATACCAGTACAGTACAACAGGTGGTATGCTTACCACCATTTGTGTCAGTTAATCAAATTATTAAGATCTTAAAAAAAACGGCGTTCTAGAAGATTGGTGACCTTCGTTTCGATCTGTGGCGTGGGTGGGGATTTGATCAGACTAGATGGCTGGGCGTGCCGCCTGGCCGAGGCAGGTGGAAACAGCAAAGAATGTGCACATCTATAACTAATCATTTTTAAAAAGAGTACTGAAAACAGGATAGCAGGTATAACAAATCATTTTAAAAAGGTAAAAAATACTGAAAAGAGGATAGCATGCCTTTACACATAAGGTAGTGAACAGTTCATACATAGCCATTGAGGTTGTTTGGTCTTTCTAGCAGTGCTTACATATGTAAGTGGCATAATAGATGGGTAAGTGCAGTGCCCACAGTGTCTTTATAAGGCGCAAAACTAATTACCATAACACTAGCTAGTCGTCAATCCGTACGTTGCACGGGCTACTTATTATATTAACATGCTAATTATGAGCATCTAATTTTTTATTTACATTAATAAAAGAGTAAAGTGCATTGGCAGTCCTTAAATTTGTAGGGTTGTGTCATATAGGTCTATAAACTCTCGAAATGTATATCCAGGTCCTAGAACTTGTCAAAGTGTATCATCTAGTTCCCAAATTGACACATCCCCTCCAGGATCCTACGTGGCACTGATGTGGCAATGCCACATGCTTGTGACATGCCCTTTTCTTTTTTTTTCTACTTTTCTTTTTCTTTTTCATTTTCTTCTCATTCTTCTTTTTTTTTCTTTTTTCTGCACGAGTCACAAAGAAAGGAGAAGAAAGGGGAAAAAGAGAAAAAAAAGGAAAAAATTAAATGGGTTCCATTTGTCAGTCAAAATAATGTCATGTCATGTCCGTGTAGCATGTCACATCAATGCCACGTAGGATTCTGAAGAGGTTGTGGCGATTTTGGAACCTAGATGACACACTATGACAAGTTCTGGGACTTGGATATGCATTTTAAGAGTTTAGGGACCTAGATGACATACCTTTACAAGTTTAAGGACCGCCCGTATACTTTACTCTTAATAAAATATTATTTGTTTCATTCAAAAGATAGCTATTTAATTGAATTGAAGGTGGAGCATACATGCATACACAGGCGTAGAATTAGAGTTGTGTAATTACAGGTGCAATTTAATTGCAGCAGTGGTAGCGTAGATTGTCCTGTACGGTTAAGTCATGGTGTTGCTGCGTGGCCTGACGTTATTTGTACGTGGCCAAATTTGATTAGGATTAAAAGAGAAACGTAATTTAAAGTAAAGACATGGATACTGAGTTGACCTGATTTGTTGACCCTGTGATTGATAGCACATGATGATTCTGGATCAGTATTAGATGAATGGCCTGAAATAGAAATATGAAGCACGTTAGTAAGAAAATTGTTATTCTAAATGATGTATAACTAATGGAATAGATGAGTTCCTTCACTTGATTGGTTTGAGATTACAATCATATTATCTCGGACGAAAGGTGTTTGTGTGATAACAATACCTTTGCTGTTTTGGTGTATAGACCTTTTTGCCTTGAACTTGAGGTGTCCTTTTGATGAAGCAGTCATGGGAAGCTTGGTTGCTCCATGTTTGTCAAATATGCAGTCATGGCAACGCTGAATCTAACACATTGTCCAACACGTAAGCCAGTAAGCTCAACAAATTTTTTCCAGCCTTTGCAGATATAGAATGACTGGCCTCTTTTTTCCAGCTTGGCATTTACTGGTGTGTTATGGCGTGTAACTAAGGTTAAATGTTTTCCATGGTGTCCATTGCAGCTGCCTACAATCTCATGGGGTAGAGGCTATAAAATATTTTGCCATTAATAACAAATAGGATATTATGTTGGCGCAATACCGAAAAGTATTTATATGTACTTACAAAAGTTTCCTTATCCAAGTGGGTGAACCTTAGCATAGCAGATGTTATTCGAGCCATGATAAAAGAAGCTGAAACATATGTTGTTTGCATGTTAGTGGTTGAATAAAACTTTGCTTTTCTAGAACGAAGGCACATTTAAAATTAGAGATCTTATTATTGTAGGTGCATCTAAACACCAATTGGTGGTTTTGATGAAAGGAAAACATTTACAATACAAGATACTGTCCTATATGATAAGATGATAAAAGAACGATTTTTAGTGGTCTAATAAAATATGGCAAGAATATGAAAAGGTGATAAAGGTAAGAACAAAATTAGATAATAAAGAGAAGGAGTAAATAGTGATTTACAACAAACACAATATTGATTCTGAAAGAAAAGATCAGGCTGGATCTACAACTGGTAATTGATCTTGGTATTCAATGATTTTGTTTTCATGTAATGCAAAGTCATGTCCAGTTGCAACTGTCTCTTATATGGTTTTATAAACTATAAGAGAGATATATAAATTTTGTGAACAATATTACTATCATTTTGTTAGATGAAGAAATGACTAAAATAAAAGTTATAGATATTGATGAGTTATACAACTTTGTTGTTGATGACATTTTCAGTTGAAATCATTTATTATTTGAAAATGTTGTATGAAGTTGTCATAATTTGAAATTCAAATTCAAATTATTGAAATAAAGTCATATAGCAAAATGAACAAAACAAAAGTTGTAGATATTGATGAGTTATACAATTTTGTTGTTGATGACTTCTTCATTTGAAATCATTTAGTATTTGAAAATGTTTTTCGAAGTTGTCATAATTTAAAATTCAAATCCAAATTATTGAAACAAAGTTATATAGCAAAATGATCAAAACAAAAGTTGTAGATCTTGATAAGTTATACAACTTTGTTTGAAATCATTTAGTACCCGAAAAATTAGAATTGAGAGGAGGGAGGAAAATAGACTTCTAGGCGAGGGAAGAGCAAAAGGGTTGGGCCGGTGGCCCGAAGAGGGAGGAGGGGAAGCGGAAGCTGGCCCGAAGAGGGAGAGAGGCTGTGGGCTGAGGAGGGGAGAGAGTAACACTTGGGCCACAAAAAGCCCAAGGAGAGAGAGGGATTTTAATTTATTTTTTATTTATTTTAATAGGTTAAATGAATTTTGTAGTATTAAATTAGTTATTGAGCTTCGAAAATTCAAGGAAAATTTCAGAGAATAATTTATACCACGTAAAATTTTGCGGAAAATTCAAGGAAATTTTTGCCGGCCATGATTTTTAAAGGAAATTTTTAGTTTCCTTATTAATTCACTTGATTAAATTACTTCAACTTTTAATATATTTTTTAGAAATGCATTATATAAATCTATGACATTTGCTTTTTGCCCCTTATGACAAATTATATTTGTCACAATGTCCCATTGAAATACTTTATCACGATTTCTAGTTGGTATTAACGACGAACACCTTTTGTTGTCACTAATCCACCCCATCTCATACTAATCGTTATAAAATGGAATGTGCTAATGACAAATAGCTCCGATGTCACGAGGAATTCGTCACAGAAGGTCATATTCTTGTAGTGTAAGTTTTAGTTATTACAAACTTGACAAATGAATATATTTGATATTTTAAAGAAAATTCTATATGAAATGTTTTTACATAAAACACATCGTTTAGTAGTTCGGAAAACATGCTAACAAAAGCTGACGTAAAATCTATAGGGAAAAGAACATGTCCAGCCGGCAAAGTGGCTCCACTAAAAAAAATCCTGCGTCTGAAAACTGAGAACAATAATGATCCCCTCAAGTTTACACATATAAAGTTTATTATCCGATTTAAATTTGAATTTGGATTCAAATATTTTATATATAGTATTTCTATACATCTAAAGTTTATAGACCCAAAGTTTATAAGTCAAAAGTTTACATACCTGTTTCAAATTTGAATTTGAATTCAAATATTAGTTTATAGACCCAAAATTTATAAGTCAAAAGTTTATATACCCGTTCAAATTTGAATTTTAATTTAAATATTTTTTATATATAGTATTTGTATTTCTATAAATAAATTTTTCCAACTTTATTTTTTTTTTATTTTTTTTTAAATTGTATGGTGTACTATAGTAGGAAGAGAAGAAGGGGAGGAGGAAGGGGGAGAGGAGGGAGCGTATAGTGGAGGGGCGGGCCGGTGATCGCTAGGAGCGATCACCCGCCCATTAGCCTTACCCCCGCCAGAGTGCCCTCACCGATCTGCGGGTTGAGATGGTGGATCGAATTCAGATACAGAAAAAAGATAAAAAATGAAGTAGGAGGATTGAAAGTGCTTTGTTGGGTAAAAAAAAAAGAATAAACTCCCTCCATCCATAAAAGTTACACCTATTACTTTTGTCTCCAAGATTAAGGGGAAATTAAATCATTTTGGATGTTACAAAATCAAGGAGTGAATGCAAGTATATACAACCAATGCGTATTTAGATAACTCATTGGGTTCTAATCAAACATTTAATTTATCTCTTCATTTAAGTCTTGAATGCATAAAGACTACAATATGAACAACTTATTTGGAAAAATTCAAATGTGAAAGAGAAAAGTATGAATTACCCCCCTTAACTATCGAGGTCGACAGAATTACACCCCTTAACCCAAAAACCAGATATTGTTCATCCTGAACTTTCAATACCGGACAAATTACCACCCTCGATCCAAATCAGAGCGGTTTTGTCCTACGTGGCGTACACGTGGCAACCCAATCAGCATTTTCTATTTTTAAAAAATGTGGGACCCACATTCCCTTCCCCTCTTCCTCTCTCTTCACTCTCCCTCTCTCACGGTCACGGAGAAGTGTAGGGGTAGGATGTGGGCGGCGGCGCAAGCGGCAGTAGCGAGCGCGGCTGGCAGCTAGCGGTGGTGGACGGTCAGATGACGCGTGGGGGCGGGCGGTGGGCGGCGGCTGGTCGGTGACTGACGTCGACAGCATCGCCTCAATCCTCGCGCGCAGGGCCAGCGCCAACGACCAGCTCATCCTAATGGTGGCGGTTCGTGGCGCCACGAGCTTCTTCGTGGTCGTCTTATCCGTCCTCCTCCCGGCCTTCGTCCCCATGTTCGTGTTGCACGTGGAGAGCTTGAAGGTCTTTATCTATCTATCTATATATGTATATATATATATGTATATAGATATATATGTAAATATATATATGTATATTGATATATATGTATATATATATATGTATATATATATATGTATATGTATATGTATGTATATATATATCTATGTAAATATATATAGGAAAATGGTTCTATACACCCAGGTGTATGTACTCCCTCTTGCATCCACCGTTCATCCGAACAACCAGATACGAGTTAATCCGTGTACACCTTAACGGGTGTTGACTCAGCGGACCCGGTATGTACATCGTGAATTATGGAATTAATTATTCAGGGCAAAATTATCTTACCGCTAATATCGGAACAGATCCAACAGCGCATCACGAAATTTCTGGGTTTTGGGAGGCAACGAGGCGACTCCTCCTCGGATTGTCCCCACGGCGATTCAGCGGCGACTCGGCGGCTGGTGGAGGATCATAGAAGCGATCTATACTGATCATTGAATCTGCTTGTTCCTTCCTCCAGTGATGGCTCCTCTCCTTCACCAATCGGAGATACTGAAGTAGAGGTAATCGATCTAAAGGATCTGCCACCCGTTGGTGTCCCAGGAGCATAAGTCATCGATCTGGAGTCGCCTGAATGCAGGAGCGGGGCAGCCGGGGCAAAATCGAGGAGTCACAGTAGTGCAGGTCATCCAAAGCAGCAGGTTAGTATTTGTGTATTTTATACGGCAAGATTGACGCTCGATTCCTAAATTTTTCTCGCTTGCAGAGTCACGGGAGAATCAGTGTATATATATATATATATATATATATATATATATATATATATATATATATATATATAGACACACACACACGTATGTAGAACTACTACATGGCACCCTGACGTGCTACGTACCTTCGTAGCACTCCTCACAGGCTGTGGCTCGCTGCTGCCGCTCGCGCTACCGCCCACATCCTGCCCCTGCATTGCTCCGTGACCGAGAGAGAGAGAGTGAAACGGAAGGACATGTGGGTCCCACATTTTTTAAAAATAGAAAATACTGACTGGGTTGCCACGTGTACGCCACGTAGAACAAAACCGCTCTGATTTGGATCGAGGGAGTAATTCGTCTGGTATTGAAAGTTCAGGGTGAATAATATCCGGTTTTGGATTCAGGGGTGTAATTCGGTCGACCGCGATAGTTCGGAGGGTAATTCGTTCTTTTTTCAATGTGAAATATGTCTAACTTTTATGGATGGAGGAAGTGTACTAGAAACGGGAAAGTTGTTTTTATCGAAGTGAATCGTTTACTCTAATAATGATGGGAGCGGGATAACGAGACGTGGAGTGACCTGACTGTTGCATGCCTGGAGTAGCAGTTAGCACGCTGCGCTTGTACTAGTAACTCTATCAATTATTATATTCTAAAATCCTTAAAACCATCTATAATATAGAAGAAATTTTTTTCAATCAAAATTTATAATCTCCAAACGTAAGATATATAAACATACACATAGTACACATAATGGTTCCATATGAATCAACTCTATTGTTGCCACAATATTTTTCTCATAAATGAAAGACTGCACGGTTTAAGTAATTTTAGTTTAGAGTTTATACGTTGAAGGGTTATTAGACGAAAATCAAAACCAACGCTCAAAGCAATCTAAACAAATTATTGACAAAAATAACTTCAAAATAGAGTAAAAAGATATTTTATGAAACAGTCACCCACCCAGAAGTATTCATAATAAAAATTCAAACAACATTAAATACATGCGCATGCGCACGGCCTAACTTCGTAATACAACTTTGATGTGGAATAATTACATAGTTCGAAAATAATAATATCTCTTAAAGCTTGGTATGTTAAAGCCAAAACTAGCAGTAATGTTTCTTACTAGCTACATAGAAGAGCAGCCTATGGTGCCTCCTCGTATCTATTGGCAATAGAAGCCCTGGAGGCGTCATGGACTGATGAGACTGATGCAGAGTTGGTGATGAAGTTAAGGTCAGGCAAGGTGGCATCAGGCTCCAGAAGTAGTTTCATTGCTTCCTGCATGGTAGGCCGACGCTGAGTGTCAGAAGCAGAGCACCAGAGCCCCAAGATGATGACACGCTCCATCTCTCTCCTTTCAGAGTCACCAACAATCTTTACCCTTTGGTCCGTAGCCTCCACGACATCACCTTTGCTTCGGTACAGGCTGCAGATCTGCTCCCTGGATCTGTCTTTGCACGCGATCTCCAACAGGACGAGGCCGAAGCTGAACACGTCTGAGTAGGGGTTGAACTTGACCTTGCCATCTTTCTTGCACTGTGGATCCATGTAATCTACCGGTCCTACAGAAGTTGTCAATACACACCCTTCCACAGTGCCTACTACAGTTGTTTGCAACGACGTTGGATCATTGTCAAGCTTCGCGATCCTTGACAAACCAAAGTCGGCAAGCTTGACATTATATTCTTTGTCCAGGAGTACATTTTTTGGCTTGATATCTCTGTGCAGGATATATGGCTTGCAGTCGTGATGTAGGTAGGATAGAGCTGAGCCAATACCCTTGGCTATATTGTACCTGATCGATCGGATATAACCAATTACTCCCTCCGTGTTGATAATACTTGTGGTTTTGGATAATGGCACGATCTCCAAAACACAACTTTGACCATTATTTTTCTTATAATATATATATAAGTATTAAACAAATATATGATTTTATTAAAGTGCTCTTTAAGACTAATCTATATATGTAGTCACTATATTTGAAAGACAAAAGTTTTAAAAATGATTCATCATCAAAGATTTTAAAGTTTGACCTCACTCTTGTCTAAAATGATCTTTGCTTAGATTTTTTTACATGACGTCTGGGTATCGACACAATATTCAATACACAAAACCTCACATTACTTTTTCCAACCAATATATTCATAGAAAATGATAAACAACTTTATATGTATATATATGTGTATATATATATATATGTATGTATATATATATGTGTGTGTGTGTGTGTATATATATATATAACTGGTACTCCATGGTGTCCGGGCACCAAGATTCAAATGAGTATGAAATTATTTTTTAAAGTGTTTAGGTATGATTTGAACATCTTTTGGTTAGATTTTGATTCTAGGTATATAGCATCCAAATATATAATTAGTTAGGTATGTAATAATGTATTGTGAAATAATGTTGAATTTGAGTTGTTTTGTTGCTAGGTATAGGTATGAATCAAATTCTTATGCCTAGGTATATACTAATATATATAAGTGTTTTTCCTAACTAATGTACGTATTGGTATCATTTTCATATCAAACTCTAATAGTTTTGAATCTATTAATGATTTAAAATTTTAAGGTTCGACAAGACACAGATAGTAAGTACTAGAATGTATCCAATTCAACCAAAACTCCTTATATTTTAGGATAGATGTTGATAACGGAAATAGCATAATATTTGACAATCGTGTGCTTCGCTACGTACCTCATAGACCATGACTGTACTGCTTCTTCCTTACTCACGTGTAAGTACTCATGGAGATTGCCATTATTCATCAATTCGTAGACAAGGAAAAGCTCCTTCTCCATACTCCAACACCAGCCGCACATGAAATGGAGGATGTTCCAGCTATGTCCCCGGATGCACCAACCGTAGAACTTAAGGAGATTCTTGTGCCTGGCTTCGCTGATGGTGGTGACTTCGGTGAAGAAGTCCTTGTGTCCTACGTTGAGCTCTTTCACAATTTTCTTCACAGCAACATCACGGCCCAACTCCTGTAGGTACCCACGGTAGACCTTACCAAATGCACCCTCCCCGAGCTTCTGAACGTCCGAGAAATTATTTGTCGCCATGGCCAAATCGCGGTACCCGAACCTCCTGGCGCCGGCTGTTCCCTTGTGAAAGAAATTTTGGACCCTTTTCCATTTCCAACAAGACAGCAAGATCCACAACACTAGAGCCAACACAACAACTCCTCCAATTATTAATCCTCGAAGAAGGCCTGCTATTTTGTTTCGCTCTACAAGCAAATCATTGTCAAATTTCATCAGTCTCTCTCAGAAATTTTCTTCACTACTAGAAATCCCCAGGTTCCCTAGAAAAATTTTACTCGGGAAAGGGCAATAAACCGTAGGAAGTTTGTTCCCCTAGAGAGATTCGTAGGAAACAATTCCAAGGGAAAACAATGTGCGGGGAAATAGAAAGTGCCCTAGGTTTTCTTTTGTAAAATCATAGGGATACAAAGGTTCCCTAGGAATTGGGATGGTAGGGAAAATTGTGTACATGGCATGGAAATCTTAGCTAGTTACAATAACCAGCATAAGTTCAACATATATAATTAAGATTGCTCATCTTTCTAGCTAAAAAGTGCTATAAGCAATCATGCATTCATCACATAGTTACAGTTCAAATGTTCCTAGAATTTGCTTCTGACAACAAAATTCCACAAAAGCTATCCAACCTTAAATTGATGTTCATCCATCATTGCTACCAAAATACAGCAAGAACTATCCAGCCATAAATCAACGTCGATCCATTCCCTAGCTAACATGACTTAAGTAAATTAGTCACAAAGTAGCACTTCTATATATAGCCCAGTAGCATGTCTCAAATGTTGATTGATTGTTCAATGGCCGTATATTTGGAGTGCGCTCCTTTCTACATTTGGGATTAGGAAACCATGTAGCATGTCTCAAATGTTTGAGAATTGGCTGAATTGTGTTGAACCTAGGCTCTAGAGAATATTGTTTGTGGGCATAGCTGCATTAATTCTTTGGGCAATTTGGTTATATAGGAACGATGTGGTCTTTAATGGCTCCAGTCTTATATTTTTCTTGCATGTTATTTTCATAGGAACGCATTGGGCAAGGACTTGGTCTTTGCTTCTTAAAGGAGTCGACGAAGAAATAGTTAAGAGCTATTGCAAGCTACTGGAGAAGCGTGTGTTGGAGTTCTTCTCTGTGTATGGCTAGAACCTTAGAAGAAGATTGGAAGCCTAGTCTTTTTCTTTTTTTTTGGTTGTTCTTAAAACCTTCGTGCTGTTATCTCTCATATAATGGGAGAGATTTGTTTTGCAGTTTCTACCCTTTTTTTAAGGAGAGATCATCTTTAGTCCCGGTTTTTAGTGGAACCGGGACTGTGGATTTCAGCCGACTGACCAAAGATCGATAATTTCTCCACCAGTGTGAGGTCCCTCCACGGGCAGTTGAGTCTGCACCTGTATAAATAGCCGATTTTCATAGGCTCTAAAGTATATGCGGATGCGGCTTCGGCGAAGAAGTCTTTGTGCTCTTCGTTGGACTCCCTCACTATTTTCTTCACAGCAACTTCACGCTCCAACCGCTTCAGGAATCCGCTGTACACTACCCCAAAGGCCCCCTCTCCGAGCTTGCGATCATCAGAGAAATTGCCAGTCGCGACGGCCAAATCGTCGTATTCGAATCGCCTGCGCCGCCTGTGCCCTTTCCAAAGGTATTACGTACCCTCTTCTGCATCAAACAAGAGATCAAGAACCACAGCACTAACGCCAATGCAACAGCTCCTCCCATGATCAGTCCTCCAAAAAGCAGTGCCTTATTGCGTCTATCTGCACATATAAATTATTAGAATTATTTTTGAACGAGCAGTAGTATATACTTCAGTCAAGCGAAACAGCCACAGGGGAAACCCTCGCCGGATTGACATAGATGGAATTGCAGAAATTCGGGAACGACAAAATACTTTGCGTGCTGACGTTGTACTGACATCAAGGTATGGCAGTACTACCATGTTGACATCATCGCGACATAAGCAACATAAACTCTTAGGGCGTTCACAGTGCACACACGTGGCGTCTGGCAAAGTCTATCCATGTAAGCACAATGTGTGCGTGGAGGAGAGAAGGAGGTGGGGCCCATATTTTCACCAGGTTCGTGTGGCTTGTTTTGGCTCCGAGAACTTGAGCAAATTTTGTCAGAGAAACACACATGCCACAGAGCAGGAGAGAGAGTGAAGAAGCTCGCCAAAGAAGTCACTTCCGCGCCGAAGAAGCTCGCCAGAGAGGGAGAGGAGTAGGGGCGCTGAATCCGAGCCAGATCCGCGCCGAGCTTGCCATCCCATCCGGCGGCGATGAGAGGAGCTAGCCCGCGGAGGTGGTGAAGCGACGGCACCCTCGCCAGCCGACGCCGAGCTCCTCCGCCGCCCGCTTCCGAGTGCCGACTTTGCCGTTGGTTCGGGGAGGGGGTGGAGGAGGGAGAGGAGGGTGGTGCACCGGCGAGCTCTCCAAGCCCCGCCACCCCTTTTGTCGGCGGCGGAGGAGCTCGGCCCGACTTGGCGCTATGTGGTGGGGAAAAGTAGTGAGAGAGGGGGATAAAGAAAAGCTGGTAAAGTGATAAAGTTGGTACTTGTGGGACCCACTAATAAGCCACTTGCACTATGGTACATGTAGCTAAACATTGTTTCTGGTCTAGCTGGCGTGTGAGGCACAGCAAATGCATATGGCGCACTATGAATGCCCTTACAGTCATGCACTCGCGCGGTGCCAACGCTCATGTCACCCGCTCTCGCATACTCGCCGTCCTCTCCACTGCCAACTGCTTTTCCCCTCTCCTCTTTTCGTCACTTGCCTCGTTTCCCCCTCTGCCCCCCGCCCCCCTGCCCACCTAGTTGAGGAAGGGCCTGGTGCCGCTGCTTATACTCCCTGCTATCTCCTAATTGATGGTTCGCTCTCGGTGACACGTCGCCACCACGAAGCTCTTGATCCCAAACGAGCACTCAGGTGATACGGGGCCCGCTCACCCACCAGATCCCCTGCGGGGGTAGAGCCATGAGGTGTTTTGACCCCGGATATCTCACCTCAGGACACGGGCGGATGGAGAAGTTTGGGGGAGGGGAGGGGGGTCGGGGTTAGGGGCGCTCCAGCCCAACTCACCCCAAACCTGAACCGTTGCCAACCCTAATAAGGCCTTATATGTTTGCTCAACTAGTAAGGTGATACCAATAAAGTGCACACAACACTTATATGCCACATAGGCTACCTGCTAATTAGGTCTGGATGTGACGTGTCTCTACGCCGGGCCCATATGTAGTCTCCTAGTCCTCCTGCTCCATACCCCACGGCGTGCAGTTCGTGTGAAACAGGGACTCCGATATGGTGTATCCCACTATCCCAGTGAGTTAATGCTATGAAATATCCTAAGGTCGAGTTTAGTTCCAAACTTTTTCTTCAAACTTCCAACTTTACCGTCACATCTTTCCAATTTCAATCAAACTTCTAATTTTGTCGTGAACTAAACACACCCTAAGAGAATGTGGAGTTAATGCGAGGCTCTGCAGCTGACGTACCACATCTTGGGGTGCCATGGTATCCAACCAGATATTCGTCCACCCTTCTCTGACCTGCGAGGACGCCACATAATCCTTCCTGGGTCAGCAAGGGGTTCTCGCAAGATGATGCTTGGGGTGTGGGATCCGACACCTTTCCGAGCATAACCATATGGCGTGCTCTGGGAAGAGATGAACTACCTACTCTGCTTCTGTTATGGTTAAGTTGCACCAAGCAGTTCCTGGGTAGCCTAGATCATGGGCCCCTATCCCATAATGGCGCCATGACCTAGCTCCCGGGTGGCCAGATCAACCAGTCCCATGCGTATGAATAAGTTCATCAGAGGTCCCTTAACTCGTTAACGAATCCGATTTTCGTCCTTGAACCAGATACAACGGGTTCCTCAACTGTCAAAACCAGTGCAAATGAGGTCCCTCGGTGGCTTGGATGGCGGTTTTGACTGACGACTTTTTTGCAGTAAATGGAGGAGAGAGATGATGGCCGGCCTATGCACTGAATGTGCTGTGTTCTAAGATATCTTGAATCAGATCAACTTATCCGGTATCCAAGCTAAAGCAAGAAGAACTATCGGGTAAGGGCATCTTTCTTTTCAATGAGGGAAGGGCTCTATATCAGTAGGACCATCACAGCACACCCCAACCCTCTTCTCTTGCTTGATAGGGTCAATGCAGGAAATATAGCATGGAGTGGCGGCGGAACTGTTTGCTTCTCAGCACACTGATGTATGTATGGCTTGCTTTCTTTAATCAAAACTCATGACTATGGATTGACTTCAAGAATACAACAAAGGGTTCTGGTGAATCCCGGCGTCGGCCCAGATAGAAGACAACAAATTCATTATTCATTAGTTGCAATGGGGTGCCCTTGAAGTGAATGAGGTATCGAAAAAGCTAAATCAAAAGATGCATAAAACAGACGAGGTCCATCCGTGTGGCCCTTACGTGGCAATTCGAACCGGAAAAATAATAAACCACATGAGACCCACATGTTAGTGTCACACCCAACTTAATAAAAAAATGGTGGGGCTCACATGTGCCCCACATGTCATTCCCACTCCTCTTCTTCTTCCTCCTCTCTCCCCATCTCCCCTCCCCTCTATCCAAACATGATGGAGAGTCAGCGTCCGGGGAATCAGCACCACCACCACCATGTGACGGCGAGAAGGCGGCGGCGGCTGCGCTGGTATTCCCGTGCGGCGGTGTCGGCGGCGATCTCGATGAGTAGCTGAACCCCGGTGTGCGGTATGACCCACCGCTGTCGTCCTCGTCGTCCCCACCACCACCATCTCCTCCCCGGCATTGTCCTACGACCGCCTGGCGGCGCACGACGTAGTGCCCTACTGCGGCGGGCCCTACGCCGTGGCCACCACGCGCACCCCCACTGCCGCCGCGGCGTACCACGCGTAGGTGAGCCCGTTCCACCTTCACCTCGACACCAGCCACCCTCACCCGCCGCCGTCCTACTACTCCATGGACCACAAGGAGTACGCGTAGAGGCACGCCACCAAGGAGGTGCATGGCGAGCACGCCTTCTTCTCCGACGGCACCGAGAGGGAGCACCACCATGCCGACGCCTGGACACGGCCAGTGGCAGTTCAAGCCGCTCGGCATGGAGCGCAAGCAGAACACCACGCTGCTCTTCCAGGGCGCCAGTTGTGGCAACACCGCTGCGTCGCCGTACGCCACTTATCTTTCCAAAGAAGAGGACGGTGAGAAAGAGAGGCGACAGTAGCAGCACTGCTGCCTCCTGGGCGCTGACCTCCGGCTGGAGAAGCCAGCGGGCTACGACCATGCGGCGCCGTGGCGGTGGCGCAGAAACCTCTCCGCCACTTCTTCGACGAGTGGCCGCATGAGAAGAGCAGCAAGGGCTCCTCACTACTAGAAAAAGCATTTTTCCCAACGTGAGGGCCTTATTTTCGTAGGCGGACATGACCCTTAGAGCCAAATGACCGCCTACAAAAATATAAATCGGGGTGAAATTTGATGCCCGCTTGCGAAAATAGATTTTCGCAGGCGGACCACTTATTTTCGCAGGCGCTGCTTAAGTGGTCCGACTGTGAAAATAGACTTGAATATAAATAGACTTGCGGGCCCTAATTTTTTTCTATGTCCTCACACCTCTCAGTCCTCCCCTCACTCCACACCTCTCCTCCCTTCCTCACCGGCCTTTCCCCTCCCCTCCCCTCTCCTCCTCTCCCCTCCCCTTACTTCTACTCTCCCCGGCGGCGGGCGGTGACGGCGGAGGGCGGCAGCGGCGAGGAGGCGCGGCCGAAGTCCGGGCGGCGGCGGCGTGGGCCGGGCGGCGGCAGCGACTCCCCTCCCCCCTCCCTCCCAGATCTAGCCGGAGGAGGGAGGGGGAGACCGGCGGGGGTGACGGCGGCGGCTCCCCTCTCGCCCTCCCTCCCAGATTTGGCCGGAGGAGGGAGGGGGGAGGCCGGCGGGGGCGACGGCGGCGACGACGGCGCGGGGCGGCCGGCGGCGTCTCCCCTCCCTCCCTCCCTCGCAGATTTGGCCGGAGGAGGGAAGGGGGAGGCCGGAGGGGGCGGCGGCGGCGATGAAGGCGCGGGGCGACAACGGCATGGAGCGGCGGCGACGACGATGACGGCGGTGGCTCCCCTCCCCTCTCAGATCCGGCCGGGGGAGGACAGCGGCGAGCCGCGTGCGGCGATTTTTTTTTGTTCTTTTTTTGCATTTTCGCAGGCGGGCCGTTGCCCGATTTTCGCAGTCGTTGTGATGCAGGCGGACATCCCTCCCGCCTGCGAAGATTAGTTTTGGCCGCCTGCAAAGATTAGTTTTCTACTAGTGCCTGGATGGGGCTTGAACGTGAGACACAGCTGTTCATGTCCATCCCCATGGCCGCCAACGACCTCCCGATCACCACTACCTTCGCTACCACAATGGTACGTACTAACCTTCGTCTCCACTGATCAAAACCGTTTCTTGATTCTTATGGCAAGCCATGCTGATGATCCAATTTGCTTCTTGTTTGGTCTTGTGCAATCTGCAGACGAGAGCGGCGGGTCGTACCGCACGCCGGGATCTGGTTCCTCGTCGGGATCGCCGCCGCCTTCTCGACATCGCGAGGTGGTGGTGGTGCTGATATCCCCCCCCCCCCCCCCCCCCCCCCCCCCCCGGGCTGCTGATTCTCCATCGTGCCTGAAGAGAGGAGAGGGGAAATGGGGAGAGAGGAGGAGGAAGAAGAGTGGGAATGACATATGGGCCCCACCAAATTTTTATTAACTTGGGTGTGACACTAACATGTGGGTCCCACATGGTTTTTTTATTTTTCCGGTTTGAATTGCCACGTAAGCGCCACATTAGATGAAAACCGAGTCAAATTAGCCACGTAAGCGCCACGTCAGCCAAAACCGCCATCCAAATCACCGAGGGACCTCATTTGTACTGGTTTTAATAGTTGAGGAATCCGTTGTATCTGATTTTCAGGTTGAAGGACGAAAATTTAGTTCGTTGACAAGTTAAGGGACTTCAAATGAACTTATTCTCCATGCGTCAGCGCAGAGGAAAGGTTGCCTCCGAGTAGCTTTGGAGGCACGACCTCGACTAGGGTCGGTTGACTCGACCAAAGTGTAAACTTTTGGGCTTTCTGAAAATGTATTTCTGGATGGAGGATGGACGTCCCTGTGTCTTGAATCTGGCATAGGCCAGGGAGGTGCTGGGCTGCTGGCCCACAAATAGGGGGATGGAAGCGGGGTGGACAAGCGGTTTTTTTATCCGCTTATTCCACTTCTAATTCGTTTTTCATCCAAATTTTGTACTATCATATAGAAAATAAACTATCAAGTAGATTTTTATATATGTAACAGGACTACCCAATTACATCTCTATAAGTAGGCTCTGACGACATGGCTTTCGAACTATGGAATCTGGCCAAACGAGGACCCACTTGGTCTAGACATTAACATTTCTGTTTTCTTTTAAAAAAACCTCATATTTACATAAAATCTAGTAGACAATAAAAAGATGGTATTTAAAATAAGGAAACAATAAAATAGTACAAGATAAGAAAGACATTAGCACAGGAAAAACTGAATCATATACATATACACACATTGCATACTATTTTACATATTATTGGTAGATTATTTTGTCTAAAAAGTATATGGTATTTTTTATTTAAAGAAAGTATTGATATGTAATTCAGAATCCCGGTTGGGATGTTGGCCATATCACGTACATTGCTTTTCAATGGCTTGGCAGGAATACTAAAACAATTAGGAGTCCGATTCTCATCACAAGTTAGCATGCAGTATTTTAAAAATGATTTCAAAAGTAAACAATCTGTAAAACTGACTCAAATACGAATGACATATGAAAGTATAGACAAAAATATCTTAATTTTTTATAACAGTAGGGATATGGTCAGGTACCTTGGTTTACTAGCGTAAGAGTTGAGTTGAATGACCATAACATTATCCGGTTGAGCTCCTTGTATTCCGCGGTGGATGCAGTAAAACCCACGGCCACCTGCGGCAGGAGCAACGATGTGATCGGATCTGGCAGTCGTAAACTCACCTGATAATCAGGCGCTGCAGACCATGGACGGCCAGCGAGCAACAGTGAGGCGACCAGCATCCGCGTTGTGCCGTTGAATTCGATGTGGGCTGTCATTGTCCCGTTCAGACTGAAGTTGGGCAAGATTGTGGTGTTGAAGGAACTGACGACGGAGTTGATGTCGATGCCAATGTGGTCGATGCTCTTGGGGTCGAAAGTGTTGTTGTATGTGTCGAACTCGACGGCGATGAACCGGTCCGAACCGAAGGCGGTGGTCGTCCCTTCAGGGATGAGTCCAAGGTTGCCGCCGAACGAGTTGGCCGGCAGCTTAGATGGGTAACTGGCCAGGAAGAAAGCCAGACCATCCCCTCTGATACCGTCGTCGATGGGTCTGATTGTGAAGGTGAACCTCGTGGAGAAGCTGGCCACCACCACCTTTTCGCCGCCGGTGGTGTCGTCGTAGAGCTGCACCGGGTGAGCGTACGACATCCGGCCGGCGGGGCAATAGGGATAACAACTGCGGCCGGCGTTGAGGTCGACCAGCCCGTCTTTCGGCTTGGCCGCGTCGCCTTCGAACAGGAGGTCATCTAGGCTGTAGGTGGATGGATCAGAGAAGTTGAAGCTGAAGGACACAGGTGGCTTTGCTGCTGCTGCTGCTTCAGCAATGAGGTGTGAAACATCAAGCGAAATGGAGAGGAGTAGGAGGAGTAGGAGGAGAAGCTGCAACATTGTCACAACAAACATGATGTGTGAACTAATTAAGCAGGCTGGCCGAGGTACGCATATATGACGATCATGAATAGTACGGACTTATATATACGAAATAGCAGCAATTAGTTAAGGTAGATATACCAACTCGACTAAGTGGGGGAAAAAAAAGGCCACAAACACTCATGTCCACAAATATAATTCTAACCGTTTGAAATATCACAGTATAAGGATTCTAGAGCGATGACACTGGTGGAGAAATCGTCTGTAGTCCCGGTTCGTAACCCCCTTTAGTCCCGGTTGTCCGACCGGGACTACGAATCCGGGACTAAAGATAGCAATCTTTAGTCCCGAGTGAAATAACCGGGACTAAAGATCTATGTACCATTTTTTTTATTTGCATTGCCCTGTTTATATATGCATTGTAATATATATATTATGCATGTGTATAGAATACATATATATATATATATATATATATGTATATATATATGTATGTATAAATACAAATATTACACACATTTATAATTTAAAGCAACAAAAAAAAACGATGAAGCCAATTCGTGGTGGAGAAACATGCACCAACAACATAAGTTAATCACAGGGATATAATTTGGCTTCCTGAGCTACTTGCATCCACTAATCCAAGTTGATCCAAGCATTATGCAAATGCCATGTTACAGGGGACAATACAGGCCATGATGCCAATATACAATCAGCCAGCCACATATATAATACTAATTAATATGATATAGGAGCATATGTTAGTTTCACCCTCAACTTGGTAAGACATGTAGAGCACAAACAAATCACATGAATGCAGCAACTAGCTAGCAACAACTAACCACTATGAGGGATGCACATGAATGCACTCTTGCGTTGCTACCATAATGAGGGATAGCTTTATGGTGCTACGAATTATTCGAGCTTGCACAGTTAAATATAAAATAATATTTAACATATCTAGTTAATTAAATATTCTAAGGGGGAGTCTACTTGTCAAGTGGCTAATATTTTTCTTATCTATCAATCATTTATTTAACACCAAATCAATACAAACAACTCACACTTGTATGTCTCTATTCTTATGGTGAAGCGAATAATGTTCTAACCTAAAAGTGGAAAAAATGTTTACTTGTTGTAAACTGTTACCAATATGAGATTATGATTTTCTTTTTAAAATCATAACAATACATCTAGATTAATGTAAAAATATAAAACAGAGCAAACTACAAATGTACTTTCCATTGTATTGAAATTGTAGTTTTCGATATTCTACAGGGCTAATAATTAAATGCCTCTACGAAATATTTTTGTTGAAGAAGGGGCTGTTTGAAAGCTTGTTTTAATTTACCAAACTTTTACAACTAAGGTGTGACATGTCACAATTTATCTGACTATGTAATCCTTAGCCACAAGTTAGATAAGAGTTGGCAAGGATAATTAGTGAAATATATATAGTGCTTGGGTACACAAACTTATGGGCCTACCCCCACCCAAGCCCCTACCCACCTCCGGCCGATCTAGGTTAGGGTTTTGGGAGGGAGAGGGAGAGGAAGTAGAGGTGAGGGGAGCCGCTCGCCACCACCCTCCCCCTCCTACCGGCCGGACCTGAGAGGACAGGGAACCGCCGTCGCCCTCCCCCCTCCTTCCGGCCAAACCTGGGAGGGAGGGGAACCGCCGCCGATGCCGCCCTCCCCGTTCCGTCCGGCTGGATCTCGGAGGGAGTGGAACCGCAGCCACCACCGCTCTCCCCTCCCCTCTTCGGCCACATCTAGAAGGGAGGGGAGAGGAGCCGCGCCGAGGGTGGATGCCGCCGCCCCCGCGCATCGCCGTCGCCCACCCCATGCCTCGCCATCACCGACCTCACGCCTCGCCGTTGTCCGCCGACCCCGCACCTTGCCGTCGCTGCCCCCGGAATGCCCACGGTCGCTGAGGGGCTGAGGGAGAGGGGAGCTGAGGGCCGAGGAAGAGAGGAGAGCTAGGGGAGAAGAGAGGATAGGACTTAGAAAAACTATTATTGATGTCGCGTCTATTTATATGCCACGCCAATTTCATAGGCGGACCACTTAAGAGGTCCACCTGTAAAATAAAGGTATTTTTGCAGGCGGATCGCTTAAGTGGTCCGCCTGCGAAAATAGATTTTTGCAGGCGGATAACGATTTCACCCCACGGTTGTAATTTTCGCAGGCGGTTATTTAGCTCCGAGAGCCCTACCTGCCTAGAAAAAAATATCATCATCTGGAAAAATTATTTTTCTAGTAGTGACTCTGATCTTCTTCTACAAATATATATATATGGACCTAGGAATTTTTGAGAGATTAGGATTAAGGATGGGGGATGGAATGATATATGGTTGGGGTATATTGGGTGGAAACTAAATGAGGGGTGATAATTAGTTGGGGGAAATACTATTATAGAATATCTTTTATAAATGTATAGACAGATGGAGTAGTAATTCATCACATAAAGAGCAGCGGGGAATAGAAAATTCTAATGAATTTATACTCATAGAATTGTCAATTTTTTTCTCTTATTACGGGTAAAATACAATCAATTCTTGACTGAGAATAGCAGTAGAACTTTTTTATATTTTTTTGTGACTGCTGTGCGCCGGCCATGAGTATGTAAAACTTGTATATGTATGTATGATACGTATATTACCTTTCTGTTATAACGATTATATGTTAGAGTGCATGCATTTTATAAAACTAGATATTATTGTTGGAAAGGGCTGAGGACGAATCCGTCCAAAAAAGCAGAACATTATATTGTAATGGAGAACATAACACGTATTAATTAATTAGACACTGGAAATCGTTCTGCATTGTATATTTAAGCGATGTCCGGCCGGCCGGGATCTTAGCAAGTGAACAACACTAACTAAAGGTTAACGAGAGTACCCAAGGTATTTCAAGACCGGGATCTTAGCGCAAGAGCTGTGTGCAACTCAACTACTACTGATCTCACATTATAATGGTATTACTCTTCTCATCTCTCTCTCAAATTAAATCATTGATCAATATGTAGATACACAATCGGCACGATCGATTAGGGTTCTCATTTCACAATTTTAGGAAAGAAAATATAAATTTTGGGTTTACTAGTGGCTCCTGGTATGAAATAACTTACCACATACAATACATGCCAACACTGGTAAGCCATCACTAATTCACTACTCCCTCCGTCCCTAAAAAAGACAACCTAGTACTAGGATATGATACATCCTATTACAACGAATCTGGACAAAGAGTATATCCAGATTCGTTGTCCTAGGATGTGTCACGTCGTAGTATGAGGTTGAGTTTTTTCTGGGATGGAGGGAGTACGCTGGTTCACCGTGATTTCCTACCCAGACCACATATAACCGTCAGTAGCTAGTAAATTTCCCACCCAAAACACATAGAACAGTCGGTGGTACTAGCTAGTTAGCACTGGCAGTTCGGGAGGTGAACCGTCAAAGATTGATGCTACCGGATTAGACCACCAAACAACAGTGCGTGTTCGGTATTCGATAATCCACTACTACGGAAAACATCAACGGTCCTAGTTAGGAACCGGTCATTAGCGCTCGAGGGATAGCATTTTTGGTACCTATAGTACATACTAGCTATTTTGTGCGTTGTTGTAGTAGTGAGTGTTGCTCTCAGGTAACACGGTTGCCAACCTAGCTACTATCAAATCAAAAACCGTCATCATTGATACAGCCATTTTGAACCCCGGCTGTGTTGTCCTATTTTATGATACATATATAGTGATGGTCTTTTGCCTGGAAATTTCAACCATGTTTGAATTGTGCAAAAAACAGTTTAATTCTTCTCTGAAATTCCCTTTTTATTTTCTGAAATTTCGGAATTTCGACGCACATGCGCAGGCACTTACACACGCAGCATCAAGGCGGCTAAACGTGAAGAACAAATCGTACGAGGCCCAAATCGCCGGTTTGAACCAGCAAATCTCGGCCCTTCAGATGAAGATACAAGCCCTGGACAAGTACTGGCAGAACAGGAACAGAGACTACTGTGAGCTGGAGAAGAAATTCAAAGCGTTGGAAATCAGACACACCGACCAGGACAAGAAATACAAGGCGATGGAAGCCAAATACACAAACCTGGACAAGAAATACGTGACGCTCCTGGAAAAGCACGGTGATTGTTGTTGATAAAATTAACTAATTTAATGGGAGGACTTCAATTACGCGTATACGTGCGTGAATCCATATGTGTGTACGGTCGTTATACGTATTTAGCGGGTATGAATACGTGCGTGCCTTCTATACTATGTATTTGTGTGAAGAATAAAATTAATCTGTATACAGACCACTGCATTTGAAATGTAGTGGGCCTATTATCTAAATAATGATCATGTACGTGTGTGCGGTTTGGTTCGATTCATCCTGTTGATATCATTGGTCAACACACAAACATGGTTGGAAGTAGAGTCTGTAACTTCGTTTTGTATATTTCCATTGAGGGCACCGAAATTTCTGAGATCTCGATCAAATATTTCAAACAAAATTTGTGTGTTTTTCACTGAATTCAAAAAATCGAAAACTTCGGTTTTGTGTCGATCGAGGTATGAAGTTACTGAAATTTTGAAAGATTTGAACTGAAATTTGAATCACTGTGTGGAAAGTCGTGGAAGTTTAATTAGTAGTAATATGTTGTTTCTAAACTGATTTTGTTTCTTCAAAGAATTTTTTCTTTCATCATTTAACGTTCGTGCCAACTGGTTGTTAATTAAGTGCACTTGGTGTGAAGAAATTGCAGCAAGTAATTAAAATTTTTGGGCCTTGTATGTACTTGGGAAAAAATTGTATGGATGTTACGCCGCAGCAGTCTGCTGTATCAAATCCTGACAATGGCATTCGGTAGGCCGAGTGCTCGTTGCGAGTGAGCCGGAATGGGCTGTAAGTGTAACAGCATGGGTTATAAATTCCGAGTACAGAGAGAGAAGGAGGACACGACTATTCCCCAGTTCAGTCCTTCTTCTTCTCGCCCAAGTTGAATATTTGTTTCTCTGCTGCTTGCTTCTTCTTTCCCGTTTCATCCTTCAAGTTCGTAACAGTTTTGTTGGATCGATCATGTTGATATCATTGGTCGACACATATGGACCAGCATGGATGGAAGCAGAGTTTGTAACTTCGTTTTGTATATTTACATTGAGGGCACCGAAATTTCCGAGGTCTCAAAAATTTCACACAATTTTGTATTTTTTACTGAATTAAAAAGTTGAAAATTTTGGATAAAATCGTTTTGTGACGGGTCTGAAGTTTCCGAAAATTCAAAAATTTCTAAGTGAAATTTGTAGTCGTGGAAGTTTAATTTAGTAGTAATATGTTGTTTGTAAATTGAATTTTTCTTCAAAGCATTTTTTTTCTTTCTTCATTTAATTCATGCCAACTTGTTGCCTTAATTGTTTTTTTTGTTTGTTAAGTGCAGTTGGTGTGAAAAAATTGCAGCAAGTAATTAAAAATTGGGCCTTCTATGTACTTGGGATTTTTTTTCTAGCTATTGTCAGAACGAAGAATTAAAACGCTAATAAAGCTTGATCGATCACACGGTAGCAAGAATATAATCTAGCTAGGAAATTGAAGTTCTTAACAATCGTCCATATTTATTATATATAAGCTCACTTTTAAAAAATACAAAATAACAAATTTAATCCGTGAAAATGGAAGAAGGCAAATTTATACATTCCCTCTCGCCCCCAAATTTTCCCGAATAGTTTTTAAATATTGGAACAGAGTGAGTAGAGGACATGCACAAAGCATTGTAATACAGTTCATGTCAAGCTCATTAACAGATCATAATAAGCATCGCGCACATAAATCCAAATGAAACGGCCGGGGGGACTCGGAAATTAACAAGAAACACACAGGCAAGCAAAGGTTAATTTCGATCTGGCCATATGGCGAGCCTGCAGTCTGATCGAAATGGGCCCTGCAAGTCTGAAGTCTCTTACTACATATGTGAAAGTACGTCGTAGTTTCATCATCAGAGATGTTCAGCGGAGCTGGCAGTGTCAAATTCTTGTTGTTTTCCTTTTGTTTTCCAGCATAGTATGCACTTTGTTGATGTACTTTGTTGTCCTGCCTTAATAATTTCATCGGCCTTCGCCGGCTCGGTGAAACCAAGAAGCATATATAAGAGAAAGTCGGCGACGGATTAACTTTTTGTTGGTTAATTGCAATTTAATTGTTGTATTGTAAGAGTCTATACTCGAGCAAATAAATTAAACTGAATTCGTATCGAATAAACGTATGATGAATATGACTACCGAGCAGGGTCTACACTCGGATGGCTAAATTGAGCATGTATATGGTTGTACGCTTTCAAGAAGCATACATTTTTAAGGATGCCAAATATTTTTTTATTTCACCATTAGTTTCTCTAAAATCATATAGTTTAACATCATAAAATATATAATTTTAGATTCATCATGAGAAATATTTTTATAATATATGATTTACATATTGTTAAACTACATGGAATTCTAAAAATCAATGCTCAAAGAAATACATGTTAAAAATAGGACTAACCTAAACAACAAAGTAAATTTGAAACAGAGGGAGTACTTAACCTCCATCTGTTTGAGCTAGCATTTAACCTCCATATGTGTTCCATGTAATTAAGGAGAAAATAAGCAAGAAGCTATATACAATTAATGCTTTTATAATTTTAGATAATGAATTAAACCGGCCTCTACACACAAAGGATGTACACAACCTATAATGCTTTCATAATTAACTAGTACTAGTCTGTAACCTTGTATGTTTGAACATGGTCAAACGATGATATCGAAGTTTATCCAGTCCAGCAACTGCATGCATATGCTTGGTTGTTAAGCAAAAGCATTCATTCATCTCTTACATATGTATACATAAGTACTTTACCAATAATATAATTAAACGCTTGTCTGAATATATACAAGCTGGTGATCATCACCTCCAGCACTATTATATATACCCCTGGACGACACAGCCACAGTTCATCTATCCTAATTAAGCACAACAATTCCTCTCTAGCTAAGCCAATTTACCTTGATCAAATTAACAATTTGGAGGAGGTAGCTAGTGATCTCTGTCGATTGCGATGAAGCTTACTCGCGCGTTGGCCGGCGCCGCCGTGCTATCACTATGCTTGTTGCTCGCCGTGCAGCCGGCGGCGGCGGCCGGCGGCAAGGTGGAGAGCACGGTGAGGAAGGAGGTGGTGAAGGCCATCAGAGCCGATCCCAGCGTTGGCCCCGCCCTCATTCGCTTGGTGTTCCACGACTGCTGGGTCAATGTATGTAGTGTTTCCGTTTTTCCTTTAAATTAATTTTTGGTTTGATGAGTAATTTTCGTAAAACGCCCTATCTGTTATAGTCCAAGTTACACAAAATCACAGGAATTTTGTTATGTGGCACGTAACCTCGGGTATTATCATCCTAAAGTTTTACAAAGTCACACGATCATTTTGATTTTGGTTTACCACACTTTTGAGTTCTACGATCGTATCTTAAATTTATAAGGATTTCATCCATCGTATAAATGCTACGTTTGCTTTTAAATTTTGATATATGAGTATGTCAAAATGGTTAACGGTATCATTTGAGGAAAAATATATAATGCAAACCATAAATATAATGGAAACCTAGAAACTATCGTTAGATAAAAAAATGGACGTTTGAGATTTGTCCACGTTACCAAGGATAAATATTTTACTTTAATTCATGATTAAATGTAGGAGTGAACTTTTACTCTTAGTGACATAGACATATCTCAGATTTCATATTTGGATCCAATGGTGGTTTTTATATTCCCAGTGCATATGTAGTTCACACTACATATTTTCCCTGGTTTTGTGAAACTTTAGGATCATAGTATTAGGGGTTATGTAATATGTGTTAAAATTCTTATGGTTTTTGTGTAACTTAAACCATAATATGTGGAGTTTTATGAACTATAATTTTAGTTATATATGCCTATGAACCTCAAGCATATGCTTAGGTACATTATAATTGTTTTCATATTCGTACGGTTCACTGAATTATATAGCTTTTCTTTTCAAGTAGCTTGATGGATGCATTGTTGTTTCACGTGATTAAAATGATAAAGAAAATGTGAGTTCTTCAGTTTTGGTTGATAAATGACTTGCACTAATCCTAGAAATGCAACGATAAACAGTGGTGGAGCGCAATTAGGTCTTGTTTTTTTCTCCAACAAGAGTTGGATTAAGATTAAGATTTTCGTGATACGCTTTTCAAACTACTATACGGTGTGTTTCGTGCAAGTACTTTATATATGAAAGTTGGTCTAAAATATCATATTAATCTATTTTTCAAGTTTGTAATAATTAAAACTTAATCAATCATACGTTAATACCACCTCGTCTTGCGTAAAAAACTTAATTTTTATCTTCATCTTCAGGACAAAAGAACAGCACCTTAGTTTGTTTTAGCGTTTGTCATGGATGAATATGACACATCATGCAATCGAGAAAGCATATGCATGAGTTTTCTGGTTTAGAGCAAACCGGCCCATTCTCATAGATGGGCCGAAAATCTGACCTAAATTAATTTATGGCCCATCCATAGTTTGCTTAACAACACAGTTTATCTCTACTATATATATATTAAAAGCAGATATATCCCCTTTCCATTTCCCTCCTAACATGCACAGCGTGTGCTTGTACGCAAAAAACAACCATTGTCGCTACATAATTATGTGTGTTTGGTCTAGTGATTACAATTTCGGTCCGAAATTTAAGAAATTTTAGACCCGTGCAAGTCACTATATCTCGACCGAAATTTTTCTATATTTGGTCAAAATTTAATCAAATTCAATTACATTGTGTTAAAATTTTAGAAAAGTGCCTAAAATCCCGAAATTTCGGTTCTACCGAAACTAAGATGGATTTGCTGAAAAAGTGTCGCCACATTATGTGGCTGAGTACAGTCGAATTTTAACGGCTGGGATGCACTGCGCTGGACATCGTGTGCACGATGCACATCCGTTTCTCCACCTGTTTATCCCTTTGCAATTTTTTTACTTTATTTGTTGATCCGGAATTGCTATGGGTTTGTAGCAGTCAATTTTGTTGTTGTAATTATGTATTTATACAAATTTACATACTAGTTACACTCCACTTACACATCACTTACATATGTAATTTTAAGACCTATATATGTAATTATATGTAATTTTAGGACTTACATTGTAAATATACTAAAATTACATATGTAATTTAGAGATTTACAATGTAAATACATACCGACTATTTTTTGATGAAAAATATGACGCCATAAATATAGCTAGTAGATCCCTGCTTTAGTCTATTTTTAAATATATATAGGTCTAACTCGTTACAATATACATGCATATAACTAGCGTAATGAAAAATGCAGGGATGTGACGGGTCCGTGCTCTTGGACACGACGCCGTTCAACAGCAGCGCCGGCGTCGAGAAGGCGGCGGCGAACAACATCGGCCTCCGCGGCTTCGACGTGATCGACGCCATCAAGGCCAAGCTCGGCGACGCCGTCTCCTGCGCCGACATTGTCGTGCTCGCCGGGCGCGACGCCACCACCATCCTGAGCCGCGGCAGGATCACCTACGCCGTCGAGACCGGCCGCAAGGACGGCGTCGTGTCGTCCGCCGCCGCCGCCGACGCCACCCTCCCGGAGTCCACCTTCGACATCGACCAGCTCACGGGCAACTTCGCCCGGAAGAACTTCACCGCGGAGGAGCTCGTCGCCCTCGCCGGCGCGCACGCCGTCGGCGTCAGCCACCTCTCCTCCTTCCGCGACCGCATCAACGCCACCACCGAGACCCCGATCAACCCGAGGTACCAGGCGGCGCTCGCCGGCGACGTCGAGACCCTGAAGGGGCGGCAGAACGCGACGGACCCAATCGAGAAGTTCAACATCCGCGACATGGACGCCGGGTTCCGGAACGCGTCGGGGTTCGACGCCGCCGGCGTGGACATGGCGGCTGTGGGCGTGCTCGACAACAGCTTCTACCACGCCAACCTGCAGAACATGGTGCTGCTCAGGTCCGACTGGGAGCTGAGGAATGGCACCGATCCGTCGCTCGGCGACAGCCTGTTCGCGTTCAGGGAGAACGCCACCGTGTGGGAGATGGAGTTCGCCGCCGCCATGGCCAAGCTCAGCGTGCTCCCCGCGGAGGGGACCCGTTTCGAGATGAGGAAGAGCTGCAGGGCTACCAACTAAATTAAAATACGAGTATATATACGTATACTAGTACAGTAGAGGCATGCACGTACGGTCTCTACTTATACTAGCGTACGTACGGTATTTCTCATTGGTTTAATTAATACCTCGCCAAAATATATGTATGCTATTTGGAGTGTTCTATACGTACTCAATTAAAACGTGTGGCAAGCAAACTCCATGAAATAATGAAAATAAATAAATGAGAATACCAGTTCAACCACTACTACGAAAATCGTTTTTGCATACGGTCAAAATTGATTTTCGTAAGTGGCTGGGCGGCCCGCCTGCACTCAGGTGTCTGTGAAAATCACTTTTTTTTTTCATGCGGCTAGTGCAACATCATGCGAAACCGGGTCCATGTTTGCGTCTGAGTTGTGATTGCAAACATCTTTGAATCATGCATTGTTATGTGGCCCCAGCGTTCTTTAATCCAAAACGCATAGTGATGTAGCAATATACGCCAGCTGATCTAATGATATCCCAAATACCAGTCGAGAAAGCTGATAAGTTCACAACTGATAGTTGAATCGACGACTTAGTCAATGCGAGATAACCCAAAAGGGTCCTCGGGACAAGCCTCGTTGAGATATGTGTAGTCTATACATATGTGACATTGTCCCATCTTCTACCGAACCAGAACTGGATTAGCCAGCCAATCCGAGTGGTAGACTTCCTTATTGAATCTAGCAGTCAGAAGTTTAGTCAGCTCTTCCTTGATGGCCTCCCTTCAGTCTTGAGCAAAGCGACGAAATCATTGCTTGATAGCTTTAGCGTTAGATTTCACATTTAAATTAAGATTGTTCGTTCACCATTCTAGGAATACCAGGCATCCTTGATGATTGTCCCTATTTGATGGACTTCGATGGATATATAGGCGATGACAAGATCTAGCGATTGACTGTTTACTACTAAGTTACTCTGCAATACCATATTCCTCTTCAATTCGACATTAGTCGTCAACGGTTACATCTATCGAACTTGACCAGCAGTACAGTTTGAGGAAACACAAGGAATATATATTAGCTTGTATACGCCATTGGGAAAATAATGGTTTTACAGATCCTTATCAACACTATTGATGAAAAATCTGTCTTTGAGGTGGTATTTCAAGTAGTTTTCACATCTTTAGTCAAGCTGTGATTTTGTAATTCACAATCATTCTAAAACCTATATAATACTTCCTCCATACCAATTTTATCATCCTCTAAGCAAAGGATACCAAAGACTAAGAACACCCAAGGCATCTATTATTCTAAAATTAATTCTCATTGATCAAGGTGTTCCATCGTTTCGTATCCAAGAATAATTCATTTACAAATATTGATCATTAGTTGCAGGCATGTATGCTGGGACATTTCACGATGCACATTTACTCTTTACACAATAAACAAAAATACAATTTGTTAGATGATGATCAATTTGGGAAAAGCTCAAAAGTCTTAGGTAATGATCAAATTGGGATAGAGGGAGTAATTAGATACAGCTTTTCTCAAAGCAAAACTGGAATAAATTCCATTATGTAGAAAAAAGCACACCCCAATACCTCGTGGCTTCGTCATTGCACTAGGTTGTGTTCTTTTGGAGGGGTTGGGAATCCCTCCCCTCCACACGTAAAACAGAGCGATGAATTACTAATTTTCTTGGATTTTTCATAACTCAATTACTAATTTTAATAATACAAAGAACATTTCAGCAATTATTTAAATAATAAATTAATCATTAAATGATCTGGTTTTAATATTGTTAAATACTTTGAGTGCCCAAGTATTTTCAGGATTTTTATTGAAATAATTATTTGACCATTGGAAGTATTTTAAACAATTCAAAGATTATTTAATTGGTTAATTTAAATTGGAAAAGTCCTTTGCTGCTCCCTTCCGGCCCAGTCATAACGTCTAATTCTCATCCCTCGCTACAGTACTCCATGTTCAACCTCCAGCCGCCTCTCTCGCGTGCGTGTGCTATGCAGCCGCCGACTCCTCCCTCGGATCCGGCCTCCCCGTTCCTCCTCTTTCAAAATTAGTTGCGGGGATGGAATCCTCTCAATCTCCTCTTCGTTTCCCCAAGAAATCCCTAAAAATTTATGTGGAAATTCTTTCCAATTTCGCGGATCAATCTTTCATTTTTCCGGCGAAAACCCTAAAGTTTCCCAGAGTTTTTCCTGTCGATGTGGGCTCGATCCTGATCTCCTGTTCCTATATATAGGGCCCCTTCCCTCTCCTCTTTCGGCTGCAACCTCTCCCTCGCTCCGCCGTCACTGCAAACCTTCTCCCCGCAGCCACCTTCTCTCTCCGCCACCAGCCGCCGTTTCAGCCGCTGTTGCCGTCTTCCCTGGTTGCCTTCGTCCAGCGCTGCCACTTCCTTCGGCACCGCAGCGAAGAAAGCAAGCCCGGCCTCCCCTTCCGCGAAGCCGAAGACCTCCGAAAGTACCTCGCCGACGTGAATCCAAGCTTCGCCACCGCCGGCCCCTGCTCCAGCCGCACCTCGTCATCGCCTCGGTCGCCTCCGCTATGTGACGTTGCTACCACCGGGATCGCAGCGCCGAGGAGAAGCCCGGCCACCCCTCTGTTGCCGCCGCTCGTCGCCGGAAAGGCATCGCCGCCGTGGACCAGTACATCGCTGCCCTTCGGAGTTCGACGCCAGCCATCTTCTGTCATCGCGTAAGTGTTGGTAAGGACCATCGCCACGCGCTCCCTCTCCCAGTTTCTTCATGTTGGTAAGGACCTTCGCCTCGCGCTCCTTCTCCCAGTCTCCTCCCTTTTCGCCGTCGCTTCGTATTTCGCCGGCGATCGTCGTTCCCGTGTCCGCCGTCCAGTGAACTCGCGTGGCTGACTTGTCCTTGCCACGTCGTTGTATCTCTGCTGCCACCTAGCCACCTTGTTGTCTGTGCTGTGCCATATCTACCCAAACCTTAGATCGGATTCAATATAATCTGTTGTATCTCAGTCAACTCTCCATCAAGATCAATTTTAGCCGTCCAAAATCAATATAGATCTTTTCCCTCATTTCAATGACATTTTATTCCTTTTTAATATATGTCATCACTAATTATGATATAATTCTGGAGGATCTCTAATCTTTTATCTTAGTTATAAATTATTTGTAAATTGTTTAATTAATTTGGAATAGTCTTTTCTTTAATAGGTTTAATTGGAATTAAATCTTGTAAAATTCGTAATTAATTCATATGAAATCGGAATGAGGCCGTTCATGTCTCTAAATTCATCTAAAATCAATATCTACATGTTTGTTTACTTTTTAATGTACTATTTATTTGGTTTTTATTAGTTCTTTTCCACGTTTTGCGTGTTAACTTGTCGTTTTCGTCGTTTGCAAGGTTCGTGAGTACGTCGGAAGTGTCTAGAAGATTAATTGAAGACCGATTATTGCAAGACAAGTCACATATATCCCAAACAAAATTCCTTTGAGCATGTTGATCCTATATTTAAATTATCCATTTATTTCGAATGTGCATTTATTTTTGAATGTCACCGGGTGGTGGGAACCTATTACTTTGTTATGGCCACTTTGCATTAATTACCCTATTCCTTGATACCTTGGTTATAATTGGACTAGTTGGATTTATATAATGGTTCAACTAGATATATTAGATATAATTGCTTAGCCATGTTTAGAAACATTAGTAATGTTTCATTATTATTCGATGATGGATATTTAATGGTAACTCACGAAGGTAAATCGTGATTGGTTAATTAATTAATTGCCAACTAAAACTTAATAATAGTAGGTTGTGAGCACATAGTTTTGATGGTCGTGATCATGACAGTTAAGGTCCGGTTTGGGAGTGACGGAGCGTGGGGCTCCTCACCGGGAGACCGCGCAGGCCCCCCTTTGCCGGTTCGGCCGGGGGCGCTAAGTGAGGTTCTTCACCCTCGATCTGTGGAATGTGCGCAAGAGAGCAAATGCACAAGACACGGGCGATGTAGACAGGTTCGGGCCACTGAGAAGCGTAATACCCTACTCCTGTGTTCTGGTGGATCTGTGTGTGAAAGAATTACAGAGAGCCAGAGAGCAAGAGAGTTCAGGTAATCTCAGTGTCGTCTGAGAATCCCCTCCCCTTCCTCCTTTTTTTTTCTTCTCCTCTTTTTTTTCTTCCCCTTTTTCTTCTCCTCCTTTTCTTTGGTGGGCAAGGTCCTCCTTTTATATCTCAAGGGGATACCACATGCACCACTTCTACCTACTCTTCTTTTGGGTGGGGACCCACCGTATCTTGACCAAAACTTGGCTCGCGCCTTTGCCTGGAAGCTAAATCACAGCTTGTCCTTGAGTGAGGCCCAGCGCCGTTACTCGCCTGACACAGGGGATAGCCCTGTCATTCCTTCATTAATGGGCGGAGATTTGCAATGGCCGCCGTCCGAATGACCCTCCGATGGGATGGGTCATACCTACCTCCACTCCGCCGGAAGCAGATGCAACGTGGGAGCACGGTTGTCTGCCAACGACGTGACCGGCGTCAGACCAGTCACAAACCGGTCATTCTTGTCCACCACGCGTCAGTTTAGCATGCCGCACGTCTGCCCTTCTTCATACAATGACTTCCTTGCCATGGTTGCGATGAAGCCTGGTACGTATCTGGCCGGGACTGACATACCAACTCCAGGAGTTAGCACGCCGGCTCCGGCTAGGGACGAGTGCCTAGAGGCTCTCATCACTCCGACGGGACGGGGCGAGGCGTGTGACAGACCGCCTGTTGCCACCTAACCCGCGATCTGACCGGTCTGTGACCGGTCACACACTGCGACCGATCATGGACCGGATAAGCGTGCGCTGCGCTGCATTAAATGCGGCATGGCGCGCTCGTCCAACCCGCAATAAATGCGGTTAGGTGAGCCCTGCTGTGTTCACCTAACCCATACGCGTGGCGCCAAAATCACAGGGGGTCGGGGCGCCCCAGCCCTCGGGGCCGAAACAGGGGCGGCCCGACCCCTCGGGGAGACAGAGGGAGGGGTGGCCAAATCATCCTCGGGCCCGACCCCCCCGAGGGAGTAGGGCCACATGGGTGACCGCGGCTACCCAAGCCTCTGTCACGATACCCTCGGCCTCATGTCACCGACAGTAGCCCCCGGCGTTATGCCAGGGCGATTGCCCCCTTCGAGGGAAGCGCTCGGGGAGACAGAGGGAGGGGTGGCCAAATCATCCTCGGGCCCGACCCCCCCGAGGGAGTCGGGCCACATGGGTGACCGCGGCTACCCAAGCCTCTGTCATGATACCCTCGGCCTCATGTCACCGACAGTAGCCCCCGGCGTTATGCCAGGGCGATTGCCCCCTTCGAGGGAAGCGCTCGGGCGTGACGCCACTCCTTAGGCCCGGTGACAGGTGGGGCCAGTCCCTACAGGCGGGCAGGAACCCAGTGGTCGCAAGTCGCGCGCATCGGCAATGGAAAACCGACCGACAATAATGAGCGGCCTCTTCAAGACCGCTACATCACTCGAGTAGCGCGCGAATCGGGACGAGCCGGTTCGCTTCGCCTGGAGACGTGACGATGGCGCTTTTCGCGTTTGGCGAGCATGGTTAATGCGCGCACGATCTGTCCCATCTCAACTGCTACGGCCACACATCTGCCTCGTGCGCCGCAAACGGGCGAGTTGGGTTAGTGGAGGCGTGGGAGCGAGAAACGAGGGGGCAAGGTAGTGGGCGCGGGAAACGAGGAGCCGGGAATAGCGTTGGTAAGGGTATAAAGACGCCGAGGAAGAGATTCGTTTCCTTCCTCTCGCCATTCTTCCCCTTGCCTTCGCCACTTGAGCTCTAACTCTTCGTTTCCTGTGCCCTACCCTTGCCGCACTCACTCGCTCTCAAGCTCCTCCTCCGCCGGCGTCATGGCACGGAGCTCCGCACCGCTCGACGGTAGCGTGCTGCCGCCTTCCCGCATCGTGAGCGAGAGGCAGGCCGGGCTGCCACGCCGATTCATGCCGGAATCTGCCACCGGCCGGGAGGTGGTCGCGCTGGGCGAGGGACGCCCGGCGCCACACTACCCGGGGCGGTCCGCCTTCTTCCTCTCTTTCGCAATGGCAGGGCTGGTCCCGCCATTCTCTTCTTTTTTCATGGATATTCTGGAGTTTTACGATCTCCAGATGGCGCACCTCACCCCCAACGCAATAATGACGTTGGCCATCTTCGCGCACCTGTGCGAGATGTTTATCGGGGTGCGCCCATCTCTCCGGCTGTTCTGGTGGTTCTTCACCGTACAGCCGGTGTCGCCGCCGACGGTAGTCGGTGGCTGCTACTTCCAGCCGCGGGGGCAAGTGCTGCACTGCTACATTCCCTGCGTCCTCCGCAAGAAGTGGGACGACTGGAAGAGCGATTGGTTCTACACCCCCTCACCGACGAAGCGCGCCTCCGACTTCCGAGCCAGCCCCCGGCGCAGGCCTGCAGCTGGCGGGCGACGGTAGATCTGGGAGACGACTACAACGCCGTTCTTGACCGCCTGGCGGGTCTGCGATCCCAGGGGCTTACGAGGGCCATGGTGTTCGGCGACTACCTTCGTCGCCGGATCGCGCCGCTCCAGCGGCGCGCCCGGGCGCCTGGGAGTACACCGGGCCCGAGGACCACATGAGGACCCATCAGGGGCGCAAATGGGACTGGGTCCCTGAGGACTTCAGGATGGTGGTCCAACGGGTGCTGAATCTCAGCTCCGTGGAGGCATCCCTCATCCCCCAAGGGGTCCTCCCCCTCTGCTGTGATCCAGACCGCGCCAACATGCTGACCATCATGCAGGCGGTCGGGGCGTGGGGGAGCGGGCCCTCTGAGGCCACGATGGCGCGGGCGGGAGCCGCAGGGGGGAACAATCTACCTCGGGAGGGGGTCGTGCTTCTGGGCCCCGCGACGGGGGCCCGGGGGGCAGCCGCCCTGCCGATGTCCCGGGGAAGGGGCGGTGCGTGCCAGCAGCAGGCGCCCGGAGAGTGCCGTGCCAACGCCGCAGCCCGAGGGGGAGCGAAAGAAGAAACGGCTCCGCAAGATGGGGGGGACCGAGTCATGCCGGGGGAACCTCATCTCGCCCCCGAGGTGGTCGTTTAACCGACCTCCCCGCAGGTTCGTCCCCGCGCCCACGCGGCCGTATTCATTCTCCCATCTGCCAAGGCGAGTTTTCACTCACCAGTTTCTTTGTCTTCTGGTTTTTCTTCTGCCTCAGCGAGATCCCGTCGTGCCCCCCTCGCCATTCCAAGTCCGGCCGGTCTGAGGCCGAGGGGACGGTGACCGCGGAGGCCCGGAGGCGGGAAGCTGACCGGCGAGAAGCCGCGGACCGCCTCCGGGAAGCCGAGGAGGCTGCCCAGGAGGCCGTCTGGGTTCGCCAAGCTGAGGAGGCCGCTCGGGAGGAGGCCAGACTCCGCCGGGCCAAGGAGTCCGTCCGGGAGACGGAGGCGGCTCGCGCACGCCAGGCGGCCTGCCAAACCTCCGACCCGACTCCACCCGAGGCAACGACGACTTCCGAAGCCACCCCTCGGGCGACGCTCAGGATGAGCCAGCTTCGGGGGACGCCCCCGAGTCCGGCACGTCGATCGGCGGGCCGAGCCGCGCGGCACCCACACCGAGGCGGCTCTCCCCTCTGCCGTCCGCTGCCCCGCTGAGCGCGGAGCCCCTCCTGCAGGCCTTGGCCGCTGCGAACACCACGGTGCTGGACGGGTTAAGCATCCAGATGGAGGTCCTGCAGGCAGAGCGGGCGGAGCTCGACGCGGCGTGGGCGTGCGTCGAGGAGGGGCGGCGCTCGGTGGAGGCCATGGTGGAAGCGGGCCGCAAGGCACACCGCCGGCACGCCTCAGAGCTCGAGGCCCGTCGTAGGGACCTGGCGGAGATCGCCAGGGAGGTGGAGGAGGAGCGGGAGACTGCCCTCATCGCCACCGCCGTGCTCAACGAGGCGCGGGGCGACCTCTGCCTCCAATACGGGAGCCGGGCGGCGGAGCTAGAGAAGAAGCTCGACGCCGCCCGGGGAGTCCTCGACGCCGCCGCTGCACGGGAACGGCGGGCGGCGGAGAACGAGGCGGCGTCCCGGCAGCGCGAAGAGGCCCTTGAGGCTCGCGCCGCGGCGCTGGAGGAGCGCGCCCACGCGAAGGAGAGGGACCTGGCGGACCGCGAGGCCGCCGTCGCCATCCGGGAGGCAACACTGGCGACGCACGAGTCCGCCTGCGCCGAAGAGGAGTCCGCGCGTCGCCTCCGCGAGGACGAGCTCACTGAGCGGGGGCGAGCTCTCGAGGAGGCCGAGGCCGCGGCGCAGCGGCTGGCGGACAGCCTGTCCCTCCGCGAGGCAGCGCGGGAGGAGCAGGCGCGCCGCGATCTCGAAGGCGCCCGCGCCGAGAGGGCCGCACTGGATCAGCGGGCCGCTGTGCTCGAGGCGCGGCCGAAGGAGCTGGACGCGAGAGCGCGTAGCGGCGGGGCGGCCGCGGGCGATGGCAACCTAGCCGCCCGCCTCGCAGCCGCCGAACACACCATTGCTTGAGGAGACGATCAAGTCATCCTCGAGAGACCTCGCCCGGGGGGCGGTGGAGCTCGTACTGGCAAGCTACCAGGCCAGGGACCCTGACTTCTCCCCGTGGGCAGCGCTGGACGAATTCCCTTCTGGAACCGAGGACGGCGCACGCGCGCAGGTCCGGGACGCCGCCGACCATATCGTCCACAGCTTCGAGGGTACGGCCCCTCGGCTCGCGTTCGCCCTTGACTCCGACGAGGAGGGCGGTGACGGTGGTGCGGACGACAGCGACGACGAGGCCGGCGACCCGGGCGCGTCGGAGTGAGCCCCCAGGCCCCCGCCAATCTTAAATAGCTTTTTCTTTCTTCTTCCGAGGCCTTCGGGCCCCCTTCTTGTATAGACTAATTTAATCTGCAATCAAATAAAGAGGAGATTTCTGTGTCAATTCTATTTGTTGTGTGTATGAGACGAGGATGGTCTGTGCCGCGGTCCTTCTGTGTCTTGGCTTGAATAAGGGCTCGTGCCCAGGTCCCAGCCTCAAACGGCGCGGGTCGGGGCTAGTGCCTGGGGAGATCCACGTGTCGAGACTGGCCAGGCCGGGAGCGTGGTGACCGAGGGTTATGGATGACCCGATTGTGGGCCTTTGCCGATTCCCCCCCGGAGTTCACCACGCCCCGGGGCGCGGCTCGGTTCTGGGCCCCTTTTGGCGATTTTTGCCGGCCCGGGCCACCGAGGGCAGGATCGAGCACGAGCGTGCTAATTCAAGCCAAGATACTTCAAAAGGAAACAATGGCACAGACACAGTCCTTAGGAAATCGAAAATGCTTTTATTGAAATACGGAAGAGAAAAAAAGATAAGTATATGCATGTGGTAGCCCCCGGCCAACCCTGCACGCCCCGGGGGGGGTGCGGGGTTGGCCCGAGCCCGAGACCTGACACCCGACCCCCACTAGGGGTAGAAGCGACGAAGGTGTTCGATGTTCCACGGGTTAGGTAGCTCTGTGCCGTCGCCCATGGCCAGCCGAACGGAGCCTGGCCGGGGAACGCCGATCACTCGATACGGACCCTCCCACATTGGTGAGAGCTTGCTCAGTCCAGCACGCGTTTGGACGCGGCGTAGGACGAGGTCGCCGACGCAGAGTGATCGGGCCCGGACGTGGTGCTGATGGTAGCGCCGCAGACTCTGCTGGTAGCGTGCGGCTCGGAGGGCCGCGCGCCGTCTTCGCTCTTCCAAGTAGTCGAGGTCGTCTCGGCGAAGCTGATCTTGATCAGCCTCGCAATACATGGTGGCCCGAGGGGACCCCAGGGTGAGCTCAGATGGGAGGACCGCCTCCGCGCCGTAGACGAGGAAGAAAGGCGTTTCCCCGGTTGCTCGGCTTGGCGTGGTTCGGTTCGCCCAGAGCACCACTGGCAGCTCCTCAATCCACGAGTCGCCGTGCTTCTTGAGGATGTTGAAGGTCTTGGTTTCGAGGCCCTTGAGGATTTCCGCGTTGGCGCGCTCCACTTGGCCATTGCTTCTGGGGTGGGCGGGGGAGGCGAAACAGAGCTTGATGCCCATGTCTTCGCAGTAGTCACCGAAGAGCTCACTAGTGAACTGGGTGCCGTTATCCGTAATGATACGGTTAGGCACCCCAAACCGAGCAGTGATGCCCCTGATGAATTTAAGCGCGGAGTGCTTATCGATCTTGATGACCAGATAAGCCCCGGGCCACTTAGTGAACTTGTCGACAGTGACATACAGATACTCGAACCCGCCCGGGGCCCGCCTAAACGGACCCAGGATATCGAGCCCCCAGACAGCAAACGGCCACGAAAGAGGTATGGTCTGCAGGGCCTGGGCCGGCTGATGGGTTTGCCTGGCGTGGAACTGGCACGCCCTGCACCGCCGGACCAGGTCGACCGCATCGTTGAGAGCCGTCGGCCAATAGAAACCCTGGCGGAAGGCCTTGCCAACCAAGGTGCGTGAGGCGGAGTGGGCTCCGCACTCGCCTTCATGGATATCGGCGAGAAGCTCGACGCCTTGTTCCCGAGGAATGCACTTCAGGAGGACTCTGTTAGCCGCGCGCCGATAGAGGGTCCCTTCCACCAGCACGTAGCGTTTGGAGATGCGCTGGACGCGTTCACTCCCTTCGCGGTCCTCGGGTAGACTCTTATCTACGAGGTACGCCTGGATCTCAGCGATCCAAGCAATCAATCTAAGGGAGCTGGGAGCGCTCCCCTCGGGTCCCGAGGCCTGGACTCCGACGGGCCTCGGGGGCCGTTCAGGCGCGTCCGTCTCCCCTAGGGGGTCGGGTCACGCCGATGGCTGGGCAAGCCTTTCTTCAAAGGCGCCCGGTGGGGTCTGGGCTCGTGAGGAAGCGAGCCTTGAGAGTTCGTCGGCGACCGCGTTATCCCGTCTGGGCACGTGCCGAAGCTCTATCCCGTCGAAATGGCGCTCCATACGCCGCACCTGGCGCACATAAGCGTCCATCTGAGGGTCAGAGCACCGGTACTCCTTACAGACCTGGTTAACGACCAGCTGGGAGTCGCCTAACACCAGGAGGCGACGGATCCCCAGTCCAGCTGCCACCCTGAGTCCCGCAAGGAGTCCCTCGTACTCCGCCATATTATTGGTCGCCCGAAAGTCGAGGCGAACCAGGTATCTGAGGACGTCTCCGCTCGGCGAGGTCAATGTGACCCCCGCACCGGCGCCCTGAAGAGACAGGGAGCCGTCGAACTGCATCACCCAGTAGGCGGTGTGAGGTAGCTGCGAGGGGCCTGAGCTGGCCTCGGGGACGGAGACGGGCTCGGGAGCTGGGGTCCACTCCGCCACAAAGTCGGCGAGGGCCTGGCTCTTGATCGCGTGGCGTGGTTCAAAGTGCAAATCGAATTCAGAGAGTTCGATTGCCCATTTCACCACCCGTCCAGTACCCTCTCGGTTATGCAAGATTTGGCCGAGGGGGTAAGACGTAACCACCGTGACCCGATGCGCCTGGAAATAATGGCGCAACTTCCTCGAAGCCATCAGAATAGCGTAAAGCATCTTCTGGGCCTGAGGGTATCGGGTCTTGGCGTCCCAGAGGGCCTCGCTAACGAAGTAGACGGGCCGCTGCACCTTTCGGCGGGGCCGATCCTCTTCGCCAGGGGCCGCATCTCCAGGGCACTCTCCGTCCGAGAGGCCACGCGGGGCGCACTCTGCTTCTGTGCCGACGGCCTCGGGGTCAGAGGGCGACAGGCGCGGCCTTCCCCCAGTGGCCTCGGGGCCATCCTAGGGGTCGGGGGCGCCTGGCACCGTCGGACAAGCAGGCGGAGGGCCAGCTCCGGCCGTCGGGGGCCTTTGGCCGCCGTTCGGCTCGGGGGCCTCTTCTCCCTGCTCTCTCCTGGGCCAAGTCGACATAGGGTGGGGATACGCGAGGTGAGGATTGTCCTCGTCGCACTCCACGACCAACGCCGCGTTGACCACCTGCGGGGTTGCCGCCAGGTAGAGTAGCAACGGCTCATCTGGCTACGGGGCGACTAGGACTGGGGGAGAACTGAGGTACGCCTTCAACTGAGTAAAGGCCCGCTCTGCCTCCTCCGTCCAGGTAAACGGCCCGGAGCGTTTGAGGAGCTTAAATAGGGGTAGCGCCTTCTCTCCCAGCCTCGATATGAACCGACTTTGAGCGGCCATGCAGCCGGTGACGCATTGCACATCCCTAAGCTTGCTGGGGGGGCGCATCCGCTCTAAAGCTCGTATCTTCTCGGGGTTAGCCTCGATGCCTCGGGCAGAGACCAAGAACCCGAGAAGCTTGCCCGTAGGCACGCCGAACACGCATTTGTCGGGGTTCAGCTTTATGCGGGCGGAGCGGAGACTTTCGAAAGTTTCCGCTAGATCCGAGAGTAAGGTCTCTTGGTTGCGCGTCTTCACAACCAAGTCATCAACATAGGCCTCAACATTACGTCCTATTTGGCTACCCAAAGAAATTCGAGTAGTACGTTGAAAAGTAGGACCTGCATTCTTTAACCCGAAAGGCATTGTCGTATAACAATAAGTTCCTATGGGGGTAATGAACGCAGTTTTTTCCTCATCCTCCCTAGCCATGCGAATCTGATGATAACCAGAGTATGCATCTAGAAAACACAAAAGGTCGCACCCCGCGGTGGAGTCGACAATCTGATCTATGCGTGACAGGGGGTAAGGGTCCTTAGGACATGCCTTGTTAAGGTCGGTGTAGTCGATGCACATCCGAAGCTTGCCGTTCGCCTTGGGAACGACGACCGGGTTCGCCAGCCACTCCGGATGAATGACCTCACGGATGAATCCGGCCTCCAGAAGTCGCGCCACCTACTCGCGGATGAAGGCTTGACGTCCGGGGCCTGCCGCCGCACTTTCTGCCGGACCGGCCTTGCGCCCGGCCGCACGGCGAGACGGTGCTCAATCACCTCTCTGGAGACCCCGGGCATGTCCGCCGGTCTCCAGGCAAAGACATCGGCGTTTGCCCGCAGGAAGGAGACGAGCGCGTCTTCCTATTTGTCGTCCAGAAGACCACCGATTCGTGTGGTCTTGGACGGGCCGTCGCCCAGGGCAACCTCCTTGACCGGGACCTCGTCGCACGTGACCATCTGCTGCCTCGGGGCGGCTGGGACGGAGGTGCTGAGCCTCTCGTCGCCACCCGCGGGCTTGGACGCCATGGCGAGGTGGTCCGCGCGTTGCTCCATACAAGCAAGCACGGCTTTGAGGTCGCCATGGACGGTGATGGGGCCACCGGGGCCCGGCATCTTCATCTGGAGATAGGCGTAGTGGACCGCCGCCATGAACTTCACCAACGCGGGCCTCCCCAGGACCGCGTTGTAGGGCAGACTGAGGTCCGCCACATCGAAGTTCACCCGCTCCGTGCGGAAGTTGGTGGAACCACCAAAGGTGACCGGGAGGTCGATATGACCTAGCGGCCAAGTGTGCCCCGGCGTCACACCGATGATCGGTTGGGACGGCCGGAGCACCATCCCCGGGGCCTTGATGGTGTCAAAGGCTGCGGGGGAAAGGATGTTGAGGGCTGCACCCCCGTCTATGAGGACACGCCCCAACTTCACGTTGCAAACGGTGGGGGAAACCACCATCGCGATCTGTCCTCCCCGGGCAACGCACGGCGGGTGATCGGTCTGGTCGAAGGTAAGGGCAACCTCCGACCACCGCGCCCGCCGAATCGCCTCATGGGTAGGGGCCGCGGCCAGAAGCTCTCGCTTCATGGCCTTGAGGCTCCGGCAAGAAGCGTGAGCGCACGCTCCCCCATCGACGGTGGCGACGGTGGCGTCAGGCTCCTGGAATCCCAGGTCATCGTCGCCATCGTCGATGTCCTCGGCGGTGGCCTTCTGCTTGGCCTCACCTCGCCGGTTGCCGGCAGGAGCCGCCGGGGCCTTGCCCTCACGGCGCTCCTGCCTCCTCTCCTCCTCCCACTTCCTCATCCGCTCAGCCAAACTTTTGACCGCGCGGCAGTCCGCGAGGTCGTGGAGGGAGGTGTTGTGTACGGAACACCACTTGCCGGTCGGGCGCTCCCTGCTGGGAGCGCCGGCCTCCTTCTTTTTGTCGCTCGCAGGCCTCCCCTTTCGGGTGGCCCGCGAAGCGCCCTCAACGGCGAGGACGTGACCCTCGTCGTCGGAATGGGCCGACCTCTTCTTCCTCCTCCTGTCCCGCCGCCCTGACCGAGCGGCGGACCCGGGGGCGGCCGGAGCTGCCACACCGGAACCGGAGGAGTTCCAGGTCCAGGCCTCCTCCTTGCGAGCCACACGGTCCGCGAGCTGAAAAAGCTCCGCGGTGGTCTGGGGCTCCTTGGAGGCGATCTTCTCGAGCATGCGGTTGTGCCGCACGCCCCCCCTGAACGCGTAGATCACCGCGTGTGCGGGGATGCATGGTATGGTGTTGCGGACTTGACAGAACCGCTGAATGTACGAGCGAAGAGACTCATCGTCCCCTCGCAGTACCGCATGCAAGTCCGCTTCTTCACCTGGGCGCGGATATGTGCCCTGGAAGTTCGTGGTGAACTGCTGGCACAAATCCTCCCAAGAGTGGACCGACGCGGGTGGCAAGTTCATTAGCCAACCCCGCGCCTGACCTTTCAGGGCCATGGGGAAGAAATTCGCCATGACCCTGTCGTCACCCCCGGCGGCCTCGATCCCAGTCGTGTAGATCTGGAGAAACTCGGCGGGGTTGACGCTTCCGTCGTATTTTTCGGTGATGGTGGGCCGGAACCTTGGGGGCCAACGGACGTTCCGAAGGCTCGCCACAAAGGCTCGACAGCCGGCACCGCCAACCGGGGACACGGGGGGCTGGGATCCGTGCCCGAACCGAAGTGGCGCTCCGGACGAGGAAGCGCCCTCCGTTGCATGGGCAGCACGACGACCAATGCGCCGGCGGTCGATATTGAGGCGGGCATCCGGCCCCCCACGCACATCTTCTTGGGTCGGAGGCGTTGACGAGGGAATGACGGACGAACGGCGGGTAGCGGCCGCCGCTCGCCTCGCCCTCCGCCTCGACGACACGGAGCCGGCGGTAGCAGCGCCAGAGGCCTTGGTGGCGGAGGACCGCCCGCCAGCGCCTAGGCGCTGCTGCGCTGTCATGACCAAGTCGGCCACGTCATCTAGCCAACGCCGGGCTGGAGTCTCTAGATCGGGGACGACGGGCGGGTGACGCAGGAGCGCGCCCGCAGCCTGGAGCGCGCCCTGGGGCGTGCCGCCATCGCCGTAGACGAGGAGACGACGCTCCCCGTCTCGCCGTCCTTCTCCATCGCCCGCGGGCGGCAAAGTCGCGGATCTTTCGACCTCCTCGAGCGCCTCCCCCCGCCCAAGACCTCGGCGAGAGGGGGACGGTGGAGTACGAGCTCGACGGCGCGGGTTCTACTCCCCGTCGTCACCGCTAGCGCTCGGAGAGAGGTTGTGCGCCACTGCCCGTTCGGCCATTGGGCTGAGCGGGAGAAGCTTGGCGCACACAAAAGAGGACGAGGGCTTAGAAAGACACGCGCCCCCTACCTGGCGCGCCAGATGACGGAGCGTGGGGCTCCTCACCGGGAGACCGCGCAGGCCCCCCTTTGCCGGTTCGGCCGGGGGCGCTAAGTGAGGTTCTTCACCCTCGATCTGTGGAATGTGCGCAAGAGAGCAAATGCACAAGACACGGGCGATGTAGACAGGTTCGGGCCGCTGAGAAGCGTAATACCCTACTCCTGTGTTCTGGTGGATCTGTGTGTGAAAGAATTACAGAGAGCCGGAGAGCAAGAGAGTTCAGGTAATCTCAGTGTCGTCTGAGAATCCCCTCCCCTTCCTCCTTTTTTTTTTCTTCTCCTCTTTTTTTTCTTCCCCTTTTTCTTCTCCTCCTTTTCTTTGATGGGCAAGGTCTTCCTTTTATATCTCAAGGGGATACCACATGCACCACTTCTACCTACTCTTCTTTTGGGTGGGGACCCACCGAATCTTGGCTCGCGCCTTTGCCTGGAAGCTAAATCACAGCTTGTCCTTGAGTGAAGCCCAGCGCCGTTACTCACCTGACACAGGGGATAGCCCTGTCATTCCTTCATTAATGGGCGGAGATTTGCAATGGCCGCCGTTCGAATGACCCTCCGATGGGATGGGTCATACCTACCTCCACTCCGCCGGAAGCAGATGCAACGTGGGAGCACGGTTGTCTGCCGACGACATGACCGGCGTCAGACCAGTCACAAACCGGTCATTCTTGTCCACCACGCGTCAGTTTAGCATGCCGCATGTCTGCCCTTCTTCATACAATGACTTCCTTGCCATGGTTGCGATGAAGCCTGGTACGTATCTGGCCGGGACTGACATACCAACTCCAGGAGTTAGCACGCCGGCTCCGGCTAGGGACGAGTGCCTAGAGGCTCTCATCACTCCGACGGGACGGAGCGAGGCGTGTGACAGACCGCCTGTTGCCACCTAACCCGCGATCTGACCGGTCTGTGACCGGTCACACACTGCGACCGGTCATGGACCGGATAAGCGTGCGCTGCGCTGCATTAAATGCGGCGTGGCGCGCTCGTCCAACCCGCAATAAATGCGGTTAGGTGAGCCCTGCTGTGTTCACCTAACCCATACGCGTGGCGCCAAAATCACAGGGGGTCGGGGCGCCCCAGCCCTCGGGGCCGAAACAGGGGCGGCCCGACCCCTCGGGGAGACAGAGGGAGGGGTGGCCAAATCATCCTCGGGCCTGACCCCCCCGAGGGAGTCGGGCCACGTGGGTGACCGCGGCTACCCAAGCCTCTGTCACGATACCCTCGGCCTCATGTCACCGACAGCGAGCTACTATTATAAAACATTAACCGTACTAACCACAAGCTAGAGTGGGCAACGGCTAGACACTTTGTATGGTAAGGCTCATTGTGGTGTGCTAGATTGAGAAGTGGCGGAGATATGCCCACGGGGGTCGCTCGCTGGGGAGTCCATACCTTGTTTTATAAGGGGATGATTAGGAAAGGTGCACCGCTTTGAGCCGAGTTATGAGAGGGGTCTTGTCACAACTACACAAACGGTGACATGTTCAGCATGAGCACATAGTGATATGGTGACATATTGTAGAGTTGTGTCTTGTGTGTAAATTTGTACACCTCTTGCCAGAGTAAAATATTTGAATAGCCGTGCCCGCGGTTATGGGCGGGTTGGGCAATGTTTTTCGTGATTAGTCTCACACTACTCATTAATAATTAATAATAATAATGTGATAATTGATGGTAAATAATTTAACTCAGGGTTTGGAATGGTAAATTCTTGGTTTGGAGGTTTGATCTGTACGACCGGGGTTAGTTGTTCAGGTTTGGTTGGGCCTGTGCAGCATTGCGTGTTGTTCAGTGTTGATTAATATTGATGATTAATTACTCTACTGTTTTACAGTTCTGAAATGTTTTGCTAAATCCTGCTTTTGCAAATGAGCTATATATTATGCCATCCTTTTTGTTATCCTGTGCACTTGTATATTTTTTGTACGGCTTGCGAAGTATTCAATGTGCACACATTGCGAAAATCAATCAAATCTCAGTTGAAGAAAAATTGCGGAGGAGAAGATATTTATCCTAGTTGAGCTACATGTGGAAATGGAGCTTTATCCGCTACTGTTTTCTTTTCTTTTTTAAGTATGTAAAGCTATTATTATGATGGATTTGTATATTAAATTGTTAGTTTGTATACCTCAGTTTATTCCTGGACGAGGATTTTATGCACAAATTAGTTTGGAAATATATTACTGGTGAATTTACCGGAGTGACACGGTGCGAGGAGGTGGCGGCAGCGGCGGCGTGAGAGGGAGAGGGAGGGCGCAGGATGAGAGGGAGGAGGACGGCGGCTAGGGTTGGGGTGGGGTTAGTTGTTAGGACTCTAGATCAGAAATGGGAAGTGAGAGGAAAGTCTGAAGAAAATTCAGAGATAAGAAGATTCAGAGAAGTTCAGTGAAACGGGAGAGAGATATATTGAGTATGCAAATCCGACGGTGGCGGATCAGAGCAAAGCGGTATGAACATCATCTGGCCGTCCATCTTTGTCGGTGGCCACTGTTAATGTAATCATTGTCGTTTTCCTGAACTTAGTTATGTAAACAGCTATCTGAAACTGAGGCCACGATGAATGTGGTCCTTACCCTTTTGTAAGACTATTTAAGTGATCGCTGGAGAAAGGAAGAGGATATCGAAAAGCATATTCTTTGTCATTAGGAGTAGATAGATCTAGAACCCTAATTTCGTCTTGCGGCATCCACTGAAATTTGCGATTCTGATCTGAATTTTTCGCTGAAATTTCCATTTCTACTCCCAGCTCTTGACAAAGGTATCAAAGCTTAGTCGATTTCTTGGCTCTTGGATCAATCTGGTGAGGGTTGGTGGAAGGCGGCGGCGAGATTCACCGTAAAATTCCTTAACCCAGTTTGATCCAATCCGGCAGTGAGAGTAGGAGCAGGGTTTGAGCAAGGGTTGGCGAACCATCCTGCATAGGTGTGCTCCTATAAAATCTCCGTAGCTTGACTCTGTTCCTGGCGGCGGTAGACCGTTCTGTGAGGCAAAAGGGGAGGAAAAATTATTCCGAGCCGACCTTACAGATTTCTGGATGGTTACGAAGACTCGATCCAACGAGTCTATGGTAGATATGGAGGAGATGAATGAATTCAGGGTGGATGTAGCGAGTTTGAAGAGGGATGTAGCTGATTTAAAGACTTTCAAGACTGAAATAAGGGAGATCAAAGGATTGATGAGGGAGTTGTGCAAGCAGAAGAATGTTGAAGAAGGTGAAGGAGGAACTGAGGAAGCAGCTGCTACGCTGCCAATTCAGAATACAACTGGTCAAGCAACTGGTGGTGCTGGACCAAGTAATCCTCCCACAGGGGAGCCATCAGCTCCTGAGGTACGTTTTGCCGTGGAAACTAACACTAATGCACCCAATAATGAACTGGTTAATCTGTGGGCTACTTCTTGGGGAAATACCATGGGTCATGGACAGGGTGGACTTCATACACAGCAGCCACCTCATGGAATTCACCAAAGGCAGAATATGAACTTTGGGGGAAGTGGTCCAACAGCTGCTAACCAGCATGGGGTTGGAACTCAAGGGGGATATCAAGGACGTCCAGGGGTGCATTTTATTGATCCACAGGGGAGTACGTATGGTAGAATGGGGGCTGAAGGTAATCATTATGCAGAGGCTGTGATTAAGGGACCAAGGCTGGAAATTCCATTGTTTGGAGGAGAAGATCCAATTGATTGGCTCAAACAGTGTGAAAAGTTTTATGAGATAACTGGAACCCCGATGGATCAATGGGTGAATTTAGCATTGGCACACTTGCAGGGGAGAGCTCTTAAGTGGTACAGGGGTATAGGAATTCCCTGGCAGATGATTTCTTGGCCCTAATGGTGTGCTATGGTTTGCACCAGGTTTTCAGCTGCTGATGTATATGAGGCAGTAGAGCTCTTCCAGAATGTGAAACAATATAACCAATCGGTTGAGCAGTACATTGACAAGTTTGAAGAATATGTGGACCTAGTGAGAAGGGATCATCCCTATTTGCAAGAACAGTCCCTGAACAGCTGTTTCATAGGAGGATTAAGGGGGGATATAAAACATGATGTGTGTGGTCACAAACCCCAGGGGCTGCTAGAATCTTATTGGTATGCTAAAAACTATAAAAAGGCTGCTAATGCTAGGAAGGTTGCTCTGAATTGGAACAAAAACAAACCTTTGATCCATACTGGGGGAAATCAAAGCAGAGCTAATATGACCAAAGCACCACCTAGAGGAAATGGGGAGAAGAAGTGTTGGTTTTGTAAAGAAGCTTGGTTCCCTAGGCATCAATGCAAGGTAAAGAAGGCTTTACATGCTCTGTTGCTGGAAGAAGAAGAAGAATCTGGAGAGAAGGAGGGAGAACAGAAAGAAGACATAACTGAGGAAAGGGAGGAAGAAATCCCATAGAAAACTCCAGAGATTTGGAGACTGAGGAGCTAATGTATGTCTCACAGAATGCCATGCAGGGGACTACCAGACCTGATACATTTTCAGTGATAATCCTCATCAATGGGAAAAGAGATGTTGGGCTGGTCGATAGTGGGAGCACTAGTATATTCATGGATCAGGAGTATGCTATACGCAACCAATGTCCCTTAGTTAACACTGAGTCTAAAAAGGTAGTGGTAGCAGGTGGAGGAGAGTTAATATAAGAAGTGCAAGTTCCTGCTCTGTCCTTTCAGATACAGGGAGAAACCTTCACCAACAAATTTAACTTAATTCCATTAAAGGGATATGATGTGATTTTGGGTGCTGATTGGATATATAATTACAATCCAATTACATTGGATCTAAAGAAGAGATAATTGGGAATAAAAAAGGGAGAGAAGACAATTATGATTCAAGACTTTACTAAGCCTGGGAAGCACATGCTGGTGAGAGTGGATAAGATATTGAAAAAGGGAGGACTGGGATATCTATTCCAAATATCCCAGGTCACTGAAGAAAGGGGTGAAGAAGGGGATCCTGTACCTGCTGACATTCAAGAAATACTGCTAGATTTTTCCTTCGGTACTTGAAGAGCCAAAAGGGTTACCTCCAAGAAGAAATTGTGACCACAAGATCACTTTGAAAACAGGGGCAGAACCACCAAACCTCAGGCCATACCGAGTACCACACCACCAAAAAGAAGCAATGGAGAAAATCATCACTGAATTGATTGATTCTAAAGAAATACAAGTCAGTGACAGTCCTTATTCATCACCAGCTGTGATGGTGAGAAAGAAAGATGGGTTTTGGAGAATGTGCGTAGATTACAGGCAATTAAATGTCCAAACTGTGAAGAACAAATTCCCAATGCCCATCATTGAGGATTTGTTAGATGAGCTTAATGGAGCTAAAATCTTTACTAAGTTAGATCTCAGATCAGGTTACCATCAGATTAGGATGTCTAATCAAGATGTTCCCAAAACTGCTTTCAGAACTCATATGGGCCACTATGAGTATCAGGTGATGCCATTTGGTCTAACCAATGCCCCAGCAGCCTTTCAATCACTGATGAATCAGGTTCTAGCTCCTTTCCTGAGGAAGTTTGTGTTGGTTTTCTTCGATGACATATTGATTTATAGCAAAACAAGGAATGAACACAGAGAACACATCAAAATGGTGCTAGAAGCCTTGAAGGAGAATAACCTGGTGATCAGGTTAAAGAAATGTGCTTTTGGACTTTTCAGTGTAGCTTATTTGGGGCATATTATCTCCCAAGCAGGTGTGGCTACTGACCCAAGAAAAGTTGACAAGATACTCACCTGGTCGGTTCCTAAAAATGTTACTGAGCATAGAAAATTCCTGGGGATGACTGGGTATTATAGAAGATTCATTCAGAACTATGGATTAATATGCAGGCCATTGCATGATATGCTGAAGAAAGAATTGTTTCAGTGGGGAAATTTACAGACATAAGCTTTTGATAAGTTAAAATAGAAAATGTGCACCAGCCCAGTTTTATCTTTGCCAGACTTTTCTATGGAGTTCACTATTGAAGCTGATGCGTGTGGCAATGGGATTGGGGCAGTGTTAATGCAAGCTGGTAAACCAATAGCATTTTTCAGCAAGACTTTAGGTCCTAAAGCAGCAGCTCAATAGATTTATGAGAAGGAGGCAATGGCTATTTTGGAGGCTCTTAAGAAGTGGAGGCACTATGTGTTGGGCAGCAAACTTATTATCAAAACTGATCAACAAAGCTTAAAATACATGATGAAACAGAGGTTAGTAGAGGGTATACAACACAAGTTACTTCTGAAACTGATGGAGTATGATTACAAGATTGAATATAAGGCTGGGAAGGAAAATGTTGTAGCAGATGCACTATCAAGGTTGCCCCAAACAGAACATGACAATGAGGATTGTCAGGCCATCACTGTGGTTATTCCTGAGTGGATACAGGACATCCAGAATAGTTATGAAGGAGATATACAAGCACATAAGATGCTGAGTATGATTGGAACTGACAGCGACCCTAATAGGACTTACAGTCTAGAATCTGGAATACTAAGATACAAGGGGAGAATATATGTGGGAGACTCTAATTCCATTAGAACAATTCTGCTCCAGGATTATCATTCTTCTGCATTTGGACGACATTTAGGAATAAGGGCAACCTATCAGAGGATAAAAGGCTTGTTTTACTGGCCTGGGCTTAAAAAGAAGGTGGAAAATTATATTAGAGAATGTCTTGTGTGTCAAGTCACCAAGTCTGAAAACATTCACATACCTAGCTTGCTAAACCCATTAGAAATTCCAGACATGGCATGGACTCATATATCCATGGACTTTATTGAGGGGTTACCAAAGTCACATGGAAAGGATGTGATATTAGTGGTTGTAGACAGGCTGACTAAATATGCACATTTTGTGGCAATGTCTCATCCTTACAGTGTGGAGCAAGTAGTAGAGGTATTAATGAACAACATACACAAGTTACATGGTATGCCGATGGCTATTGTCACAGACCGGGACAGGATTTTCACCAGTCAATTTTTCCAGGAAGTGTTCAAAGCAATGAAAGTTTATCTCAGATTTAGCACAGCTTATCATCCTCAAACCGATGGTCAAACGGAAAGAGTTAATCAGTGCCTTGAGTCATACTTGAGGAACATGACTTTTAAGGAACCACAACACTAGTACACCTGGCTCGCGCTGGCAAAATGGTGGTATAATACTACCTATCACACATCACTGCAAATGACACCATTTCAGGCCCTGTATGGATATCCACCCCCACGAATCAATGAATTTTCACTCCCATGCAATGTGTCAGCTGAAGCGAGGGTTACCATTGAGCAGAAAGAGGAAATCTTACAGAAACTTAAGACCAGTTTGGCTGAAGCCCAAAGAAGAATTAGCACTATGCTGACAGAAACCGATCTGAAAGAACTTTAACTGTTGGGGATATGGTGTATGTGAAGCTACAGCCTTACAGACAGACGGCTTTTGGCATTAGAGGATCTCTTAAGCTGAGATCTAAGTTTTATGGGCCATTCAAGGTGATAGAAAAGGTGGGACAAGTTGCTTATCGGCTTCAATTACCCAATGATGCCACTATTCATCCAGTCTTCCATGTTAGTCAACTGAAGAAGCATTTGGGAAAGAGAGCAATACCTATGCCTAATCTGCCATCGGTAGGTCCTGAGGGACAGATCAAAACCCAACCTACTGCAGTTTTACAGAGGAGAATGATGCCTAGGAATGGAGTTGCAGTAACTCAATGGTTGATTTTGTGGGAAAATTTGGGGCCGACAGATGCTACTTGGGAGGACGCTGATGTCATCAGAAATATGTTTCCAACCTTCAATCCTTGAGGACAAGAATTGTCTTTTGGAGGGGTATTGTGAGGACTCTAGATCAGGAATGGGAAGTGAGAAGAAAGTCTGAAGAAAATTCAGAGATAAGAAGATTCAGAGAAGTTCAGTGAAACGGGAGAGAGATATATCGAGTATACAAATCCGACGGTGGCGGATCAGAGCAAAGCGGTATGAACATCATCTTGCTGTCCATCTTTGTCGGGGACCAGTGTTAATGTAATCGTTGCCGTTTTCCTGAACTTAGTTATGTAAACAGCTGTCTGAAACTGAGGCCACGATGAATGTGGTCCTTACCCTTTTGTAAGACTATGTAAGTGATCGCTGGAGAAAGGAAGAGGATATCGAAAAGCATATTCTTTGTCATTAGGAGTAGATAGATCTAGAACCCTAATTTCGTCTTGCGGCATCCACTGAAATTTGCGATTCTGATCTAAAATTTTCGCTGAAATTTCCATTTCTACTCCCAGCTCTTGACATTAGTGCGCGGAGTATTGCGAAAATGCCCATCGGCTTTTTATTTTTACAGCGGGGTCCTAACGCGTGATTTTTTTCCCTCCTTTGCATGCAATGTACGTTTTTAGAATGGCTTCCATGTAAAATAACACCTCACATGTACTGTTTATGGGGATGGTGTTCGAATTACATGCGAAGCGGAGGGTTTTTTCGTAAAATTTTCAGCACGCTCTGTGGACAGCCCGGTGCCCCGGTTACGCGCCGGCCTTAAAAAGTCCAAAGCCAAGGCTCTTCTTTTCGGATGGCATGGTTGTTGCTTTGCCGCCAGATTTTTCTGTTTGCTGCGGTGACTTCGGGGGCACGGTTGTTGCTTTGTCGCTGGATTTTTCTGTTTGCGCGGTGACTTCGTCAGCCACCGGTTTTTTTTTTTCCTTAAGCGCACAAATAAGCTTCGCGTCGAAGGTGCCCTTATAATTACCGGGAGTAGTTACTCCCTTGTAATCTATCGATCGTTCAATGGCCTCACAATTTCTCCTAGTAGATCGGGTTTAAAAAATAATTTGTCAGTTTATTAAATTGCTTGATTAGGGGTTGCATACAAAACAGATTCCTTCATATGGGTTTCTATATGCGTCCATCTTCTGCTCCTCCAGATAGGAGACCGATTAATTAATGGATAATGATTGGATTAACTATTGTATTTGCGGCGACAAACGCTCAACAAGATACATGGCTCATTCGAATTTTTTCGGAAGGCAGCACATCTCTGCTCGTACAAAACAAACTCCACCATGCTCGTAGGAAGGATTGGCATGAAAAGTTGGCAGAATATCTTATACCCTTCTGTCACTAGACATACATACACGCATATATATCTTATGTTTCTTTTTTTATTTTGAAATTAAAAAAAATGTTGTATTTTTGTTTGAAAAAGAGGAAGTTGAAGATAGAATTTGAGTATGATACGTAAGGGCTACCACTATAGACGGTGTGATTACCTTAAGAATTCTCCTCCAATTCTGTTTAGTAGAATTTTTCCATCAGTTGTTATACCTCTAGAAATAAAAAGAATATCAATTCGTGAGCTGTTATATGTATCTTAAAGACAGAGTATAGAGCCCCGACCAGTACTACCATGTAATAGATTAGAAAACTGATGCTGTATCTGACTATTTCTCCTTTTGTAACCCAAGCCCCAAGCAGGTAGGGAGCCCTCCAAGGGCATGACCAAGATCGCCATAATTAAATTGTCAGATCAATACTACACCAAATGAATACAATCCCCAAACATAAGTAGTGTATTACCTTTTATTTAGAGGACCTGAATCTATCTAAATTCTGGTTTACGTGCAACCATCTACTTTTAGGTCTCGTATATGCAACCTCTTTTATTTTTTTTCCCAATTATAGGTTTGACAATTCCCATCCTGCCCAAATCCTTAGGAATTTCTTGATATTTATTGGCGTAAATTTGTTAGCCAGGTCAGCTGATATATACGTACGGTTTAAAAATGTTATAGTTCTATATAGCCTCGGCTGGCAGGACGCTCGGTAGCTAAGCCAACTCATTACAATGGTGTCCCCAGCGGCTAAGAGGATTAGCAGGCCGCGGCTCCACCTCGTTGCCTTGTTCCGCCTCTTGCTTCCGCTGCTTGCTGCTAGGCATGAGGCTGTTGTAGCAGCGACGACCTCGCCTGCAGTGTCCTTCAGCTTCAACTTCTCCAACATATCCGCCGCCAGACTCGAAGCCGACCTCAGATTCCAGGGCGACGCGACCTCCTCGCTGGCAAATGGGTCGGTGAACCTGACCACCTCCTCCGTGGGTGGCCGGGGCCGGATGTCGTACGCTCATCCAACTTCTCCACCAACTTCACCTTCACCATCGTTCCCTTGAACGACGGCAGGTGTAGAGGGATGGCTTTCTTCCTTGCCTATTACCCATCGTCTGAGCCGCCAAGAGACTCAAATGGTTACAACGTCGGCCTCAGCTCTGAACAAGGACTCGCGCGCGCCCAGACCAACAAAGCCACCGGCAAAGACCGGTTCATCGCCGTCGAGTTCGTCGTCACGTACAATTACGAAAATGATACTAGCAACGACCGTATCTGCATCGGCATCAGTTCTGTTAGGGAGCCTAACTACTCAACAGTCTTGCCCGGCAACACGAGACTGGAGGGGAGCATGACATCCTACATCTCCTTCAACAGCAGCACACGGATGCTGGTCGCCTCCCTGTGTGGTTCCATGACCATCCTTCGGTGGACCCTGTTCAAGTGAGCGCACAACTGCCTGATCTGGTCACGTTGCTCCCGCCTCAGGTGGCCGTGGGATTCTCGGCCGCCACTGGAGAATGCATAGAGCTCCATCAGATTATGTCATGGTCCTTCAACTCAACTCTCGCCCTTGTCAAAAAAGGTATACGTTCGTTTATGCAGCTATACTAGTGTTTTATTTATCAATTACAGTATTTTTTAACACTCGATCATGCATGCATAAATGTCCAACAATATATCTTATGCTGTTTTCCTTGTCGTGGAACAAAATATATATGGTAGTCTAATTTAAACTTTAAAAATTTTAATTTCTTGTTGGTTATCACTAATTAATATATAGGAGGAAAAATATATATGTATATATGCATAAAAATATAAATAGATTAAGATTCAGGAAATAAAAATAAACAATTATTGCATTTGTATTTATACTACGTTTATATTCTACAGTACCAGCTCAATAGGACTCATCGACACATGTAACATAGGTTTCCAGCATACTGCTAAGAAAATAAGGAGACAAACAAGGAATTAAGGATATTGGAAATCTGTATCGTTTTATACTGGGGGCTGTAAGGCTGAGAAGCTAATCTGGGTCGACTTGTTAAGTGTACTTATTGTTAAATTTATAAGCATATAATGATTTATAAATTTATTCCATAAATAAATTATGATATTATAGATGTAAACTAGTGTAAACGTATCATTAGATCTACACATATAAACTAAATAGTAAAATATAAACAGATCGATTATGCGCAACATATTAAACACGTATCGAGTAGCCTTGCAAGAGGACGGCCACCCTGCTAGCTTAGCGACAAGGCACAGGCCATCAGGTCCTGGTGGTGGGCCAGCCAGCCTACTAACTTAGCCTAGCCGTTCCCACTTACTTCCTACTTTACTTTTTAAAGAACTAAAAATCAAAAAAAATATTAGTTTCACTAGTAAAAGAAATATTCGTGCAGATAACTGATAACACATTTATACACATGTTTATCTAGCTGCATCCGCATGTAGTTTAGAGCCTATGAAAATCAGCTATTTATGCACAGGTGCAGAACTGCAGACTCAGCTACCCATGGAGTTACCTGGCACTTAAGAAAATCGCATGTAAAAATTCGTTGTTACGGACTGATCGTTAAAGCGAACCACATGTGTAAACCCTTTTTCTCACACTTTTCTACCTGAACACTTTCCCACTAGCCATTCACTTAGGCAAACCGTGTTGCAACATGTAGAGTAAGAGCAGTTGTCATAAAGAAAGTATATCTTTAACAAATATATAAATTGCATATTTCTCTATATAATAGTACCCATATTTCATCACAGAAATCATCACATCATCTAAAATCATCGTACCGCTCCTCAATTAGATTGTATTCAGCGTCTATTTTCCCTTGTTGTGACCGCTTTAGTCGGGTTAGGGTATTATCGGTCCATGTGTTCTTTCTAGCTGAGCGCCAGCACCGATAACTTCCGCAGCTTGAGTCAGATTGGCCTCTATCAGCGTCGGTTCAGCGTCTATTTCGGGCACATATTCTGCGTGGACACCCTTTTGTGTTGGTTGTGACGGTTCATGCTCTAGTTGTGGTCTTCTCTTCGATAGGCTTAGAACTGGCTTTGTTCTCGTCCTTGCAATAGTACCTAATTGTCACAATTATTAACGATTATTGTCTTTTCGTTTTCCATATTGGTCTTATCGGAACATTTGAAACTATGCACATTTATTGTAAATCACATTTCAATCTCCCATTTTAAATCAAGTACATTTATTCCAAGAGCCATTTCAATTTCACAATTCAAATGCATACGTTAAACCTAAGTGCCATTTAAATTTCATATTCCAATTACATCAATCCAAACTTGTTGACGTAAAATTTGTCGCGACACACGAAAGCATCAGTTAGTTTGATCCTGAACTAGCAATCGGATTACCGGTGTGTCGAGGAGGATGAACAGACTGGTGACAGCACCACGTAGGTTGAGAAGCAGGGGGTGGCGATGGCAGCAGCGGCGTTAGGGTCATGCTCAGGCACATCAAGACATCTAGGAGAAGGTCTGACAACATTGGGTCAACGGCTTCAGCGTTGAGGTGTGGCACCTACGTCGAGGTCGAGGCCTCACCCCCCAAAAAAAAAAAAGAAAGCCAAACCAACCAACCTAGATCAAGGAGGTTGACCGACCTACAAGTACACATTACACCAACTCAAGGAAGGTATCCAACGACCATAACCGCCATCTGGAGGACATATGAGGCAATGGAGGAGACCAACCTGTCAAACGGCACCCAACCAGCCCAATGTGTCATGCCCAGCAGCGCCATCCACATCACCAGCTACAAATGACCATGGCAGGGGTACAAATACCACCTCTTACTCACTCACAAACACAAACCAATCACACCACATAGCACAAAGCTTGCATTTTTGCAGCTCACACTCCATTCGATCATTAGTCGCTAGAGTGTTGGGAATAGCCAACTCCACTTTGTAGAGTAGGAGTTGAGTTGATCATCAAGTCGCGTCTGGAATGTGCCATAGTCCAGAAGCCTGTTCTCCGATCAGAGGATTAGCTAATAGTATTTATACTATTACAAAAGCACCTCAGGCCTGACAAACAAAATTAAACAGTAGCAGATTAGTAGTTCTACAGCTTCTCCTTCACAGGTGCACAACCACAGTATGAGCCAGACTTCACCTAGGACTTTTTCTCCAAAGCGTCTCTTACTGAAGGGAGGCGGATTGAGCAAGAATAAGTAGAACTACAATACGCAGCAAATCATACTAGGAGATGCATGATTAATGCAGCACAAAGAAGAGTATTATAGGGCCAAGTTTTATAGCAAACAAGCATTTCAAACCAACTTTAGAAACACAATCCTATAACTAGTATCCAATTAATTATCAAGACTGTGAACCCACACAAACCTACCTTAACCGAAGCCAGAAACATATTAATTAGACTGACTCGGATGTTCGTACCAGAGGCCGACTTGTCCCAAGCCATCCCAGGCCGAGCCATTCCATGTTTTAGTTCGTTAATCACATATCCTAAATTTAAAAGGAATCATCTAACTTGGGCACATTTCTAGTCTTGTCCATAACAGAGGGTGCGGTTATTCTAATAGGTTTTACTCTGGGAAGAGGTATACATCTTTACCCACAAGACACGTCTTTACTTCGCATTTCAATGCATTAGAACCCGTCATAAAAACATGAAATAATCCTTCACCCATCCTAGCTGTAAACAAGGGGACCAACACAACCCCATCCTATGACAAAACCCTACAAAAGAAGCAATAATAATACATAAAAAGCACATCACAGGGTTCTTAGGTTATAACAAAGATTAAGGGACTTCAATGGGTGGATTTGGAGTTCGTATGACCAAGATATAGTCACCCGAAGTTTATATGTTATTTGATGGAGATTTATGAATTATTGTGATTAATTATGCAACAATAAAACATATGTATTGCGTCAACAATAAAATAGAGTAATGGTTGTGCCATTGACATGTGGGACCCACATGTCAACCTTGGGACCACACAGGTGGTCCGTCCACATGTCAACGGAAACGGTCCCTGCATGTTGACCTAGTGAGGAGAGCGAGACCGGGGAGGAGAACGCCTCTACGTTTTTGAGTGGTGGTTGCGTAACGGGGCGGTGTTCTGCGAGGTTGCAATGGCTACCAGAGGAAGTGCTGGTGAGGCAGAGGGAGAGGCATCACGGGAGGTGGTGTTCCAGGCGAAGGATAGTGGTTGCCGGGGTAGGCGATGACATTGCGGTGCCAATGACGTGCATGGTCGTGCATGGGAGCAGGCCGAGCAAGCATGGTGGCCCAGCACAGGCGGGAGAGGCAGCCTAGGAGGGGAAGTGGGCTGAGGGTGGAGCAGAGGCCCAGGAGAGAGGGGACTTCGGCCACGGGCCGAGGGAGCGGAGGAGGACTCAGCTCGATGGGGAAGCATGGATTATTTTTAGTTTTTCTTTTTAAAAACTCTTTCAGTTGCTTTTGTAGCTTAATAATTATTTCTGGCGCTCTAAAAATTTAAGCAAAAATTGGTTACACATTTTGGACTAGGGAAAATTTAATTAAAAAAATCCTGGACCACATTCGAATTTTTCAAATATTTGTCTTTCAAATATGGTGACTACATGTATAGATTAGTCTTAAAAAGTACTTTAATAAGATCAAATATTTGTTAACACTTTTATACATATTATTATAGAAAATAATGGTTAAAGTTGTTTTTTTGAAGATCGTGCCCTTATCCAAAACGACAAGTATTATCAACCCGGAGGGAGTATATATTTTTAGATAAAGGATTATCAAACCCTGCGTCTATACCTTTGTGGGGTGTACAAAGTCAAATATTCGAACACGAGGACATAAGACTCTCCTTTAAAAAAAGGGTACAAACTGCAGCAACTAACCTCTCCCATTACATGAGAGATAACAACACGAAGGTTTTAAGAACAACAAAAAAAAAGAAAAATACTAGGCTTCTAATCTTCTTCTAAGGTTCTATCCATACACGGAGAAGAACTCCAACACACGCTTCTCCAGCAGCTTGCAATAGCTCTTAACTGTTTCTTCGTCAAGCAAAAACCAAGTCGTTGCCCAATGCGTTCCCATGAAAATGACATGTCAGAAAGACGTAGGATTGGAGCCATTAAAGATTACATCGTTCCTATATAACCAAATTGCCCAAAGAATTAATGCAGCTATGCCCACACATTTGAGACATGCTACACGGTTGCCTAATCCCAAATGTAGAAAGGAGCACACTCCAAATTAAATATACCGCCATTGAACAATCAATCAACATTTGAGGCATGCTACTGGGCTATATATAGAATTGCTACTATGTGACTAATTTACCTAAGTCATGTTAGCTAGGGAATGGACGTTCATTTATGGCTGGATAGTTCTTGCTGTATTTTGGTGGTAATGATGCATGGATGAACATCAATTTAAGGTTGGATAGCTTTTGTGGAATTTTGTTGTCAGAAGCAAATTCTAGGAACATTTGATGAATGCATGATTACGTATAGCACTTTTTAGCTAGAAAGTTGAGCAATCTTAATTATATATGTTTAACTTATTCTCGTTAATTATTGTATCTAGCTAAGATTGCCATGCCATCCCAATTCCCAGGAAACCTTTATATCCCTATAATTTTACAGAAGAAAATGTAGGGCATTTTCTATTCCCCCGCACATTATTTTCTGATCCCTTGGAATTGTTTCCTACGAATAATCTCTCTAGGGAAACAAACTTCCTACAGTTTAATGCTCTTTCCCGAGTATAATTTTTTCTATGGAACTTGGGGATTTCTAGTAGTGAAGAAAATGTCTGAGAGAGACTGATGAAATTTGACGATGATTTGCTTGTAGAGCGAAACAAAATAACAGACATTCATGGAGGATTAATAATAGGAGGAGTTGCTGCGTTGGCTCTAGTGTTGTGGTTCTTGCTGTCTTGTTGGAAATGGAAAAGGGTCCTAAATTTCTTTCACAAGGGAACAGCCGGAGCTCGGAGGTTCGAGTACCGCGATTTGGCTACCGCGACAAAAAATTTCTCCGATGATAACAAGCTCGGGGAGGGTGCATTTGGGGTTGTCTACAGGGGATACCTAAAGCAGCTGGACCGTGAAGTTGCTGTGAAGAAAATTGTGAATGAGCTGAACGTAGGGCACAAGGACTTCTTCACCGAAGTCATCACCATCAGCGAAGCCAGGCACAAGAATCTTGTTAAGTTCTACGGTTGGTGCATCCGGGGACATAGCTGGAACATCATCCATTTTATGTGCGGCTGGTTCTGGAATACGGAGAACAAGGAGCTCTTTCTTGTCCACGAATTGATGAAAAATGGCAACCTCCACGAGTACTTGCACAATAGCGAGATAGCAGCAGTACAGTCATGGCCTACGAGGTATGTAACACATTATTGTCAAATATGTTACTATTTTCATAATCGTTGTACAATATGTATAGTCCATTCCATGAAATATCCGGTGAAAACGAGTTACGTCTTGGAAATTCATGAAAATCATATCTAAAAGTTTTGTAAATTCATTAAAAAATTATTAAAAATAGGTATAGAAATAAAATAGATTCTCGCCGAATATTGATTTCAAAATTTGTCCTTTTTTCCTCTCAAATGAAGTTGAAGTCTGTCTTGATATTTGGTAATAATGTATTTCATATCAACACCTATCTCTATAGTAATTTTTTTCGTAAATCTATTATATACTAAAAGTCAATTAAATTTCTTACAAACGCTCCTAAGTCGACATGTGGCATTCTAGCTATAAATGCTCCTTAGTCACCACTTGGCGCTCTAATAAATTAAAGAAATTCTTAAAAAAAACAAAACATCTGACCGTTGGTTTTCATTAAATTTGGTGGACCCATTATTTGCAACCATTAGATTTATCTTAAAAAAATCATCACCTCATATCTGGGCCCACCTAGGCCTGATGGCATGTACGTTCATATGTACATACGTACATGCGCTACTCCTCCCTTCTCAATTCTTTCCCCTTCTTTTTCACCTATTTCTTCTCCTATTTTCACGTTTTTAGAAAAGCAAAACTTTTATGTTAAATAATTAAGCAAATATAATATATAAATCATAAAACGCATATGCATCTTATTTCAACTTAGAGCAGAAATATGTCACGTTAGTTAGGGCTACATTTTCTGACTTTTGCGTGCCATTTAAGAATTATAGAATTATGAAAAATATAATTTATTTTTTTATCATCGTATATAACTTGATAAAAAAAATTATATCTAATAAAAATAAAATGAACATAACTTTAGTAATATTCAAAAATAATTAGCCCCCATTCTAACATAATAAAAAGTTAAAAAAACATTATTAGATTATTAGATTTGTAGTGTGCTCCTTTCATATGTAGTGTTCATATGTTTAATATCAACTATGTATATACTATAGCTACAGACGAGTAAAAAAAGATAGATTTTAAACAATCATTAAAGCTTTTATTTTATTTTTAGTTATTAATAAAGTAATAGCAGCTAAATAACTATAACCAATAAAAAAATATTATAATTATATGCATTCGGTTATCATTTTTATTCATATAACCGATGATTCTTATAGACTTTTAAGTAACCAAGCATCACGTCTTAAAAATTAGAAAACAATTCAACTTAACTTGATGGATTCATTATTTTCATCAATTATATCTATTTTAAAAAATTAAGTCAACACATGTCATGCCCTTAAAACTATAGAAACAACAAAAGAAATACTGAGAAAAAAAGAAACATATTATAATATGTTTTCACTTAAATTATCTCCTCCTCCTCCTCCCTCTCACATGCAGACATCATTGCCTTCCCATTCCTTATTTTTTAGCTACTAAAATAGAAGAGAAACAAACAACTATAATACTTCAAAAGCTATATGTCCGATTTCTATCTAACTCTTCTCTCTTTATAATTAAACTAACAATGTAAGATACATTATACATATGCCAGTCCACCCATGCACTTTGCACACCATCTAAATATCTTAAAAAATTGGCAATAAATATTATGTCATTATGAATCATTCTACAAACATGCATAGCTAAATTAAATCAATAGAATCGAAATAAAAATTACATATTCAAATTGCAAAAAAAATAAAAAATTCAACAACATAGGTAGCACCATGACATGTTTTGAAACATGTATAGTTAAAATAAACGTACACTACATAAGCAATAATAACTAACTGAAATAAGAACAGTCTGAGCCACTACATAAAAAAAATCTAGTGCCTTTAATTAGAGAAAATATTATGATAACTTCATGATTTTTTTTCTAAATATGCTCAAATAATCTAAACAAGCCAAATGATCTATTATAAGTTTTGGTTAATATTACACCTTTATAAATTTCTAAAGCAAGTTCTAACATGCATGCCCGCGTGAATGCGCGGGCTACCTTCCTACTTTATAAAACTATTAGATATGATTTTTCACGAGTTTTCAACACTTGAACGTTTTCACAAGATATTTCCCCAACCTTAAAATCTTTTATCTTTAATACATGAAAAGATTATAGAATTTGATGTATGAAAACGATACCAATAGATTCATCATATATGAAAAGGACTTCTATTGTTATTTTTTTCTGAATATATGGTTCGAAAAGGTAGGCATTGTGTATTAAACGCTGTGTCGATACCCTACTTTTACCAATGGTTAAAAAAAATAATGAGCATTGTGTAGGATATTTTAGTTAAAGTAAATAAATTAGTGCAGAGTAATTAAATGCTAGTTAAATTGCGACAGTTAGGAACTAATGCTTATGCATATGTCTATCGATACATCTAGCTAATTGATTATATCCGATCGATACTATGATTAGGTACAAAATAGCCAAGGATATTGGCTCGGCTTTATTCTACTTACATCTCGACTGCAAGCCATACATCCTTCAAAGAGATATTAAGCCACGCAATATACTTTTAGATGAGAATTTTCATGCCAAGCTTGCTGATTTTGGTTTGTCAAGGATTGCGAACCCGGACAACAACGCAGTGTTGCAAACAACTGTAGTAGGCAGCGCAGAAGAGCATGTAGATGTACAGACAACTGCTGTAGGCACGGAAGGGTACATAGATCCACAGTGCAAGAAAGGTGGCAAGGTCAGGTTCAACTGCCCCTCAAATGTGTACAGCTTTGGCATTGTTCTGCTGGAGATCGCGTGCAGAGGCAAGCGCAGGGAGGAGACCTGCGGCCTGTACCGAAACAAAGGTGATGTCGTCGAGGCTGCAGACACAAGGCTAGAGATTGGTGCTGACTTTGAAAGGAGGGAGATGGAGCGTCTCATCATCTTGGGGCTCTGGTGCTCTGCCTTTGAGACTCAGCATCGGCCGACCATGCAGAAAGCAATGGATGTCCTAGAGTGTAATGCACCGTTGCCTGACCATAACTTCATCACCAACTCTGCTTTAGCCTCATCAGACCATGATGCCTCCGGTGCTTCTACTGCCAATATATAGCTATGAGGAGGCGCGCCACTCTTTCTTGAAATATTCTTCTACTCAGTTCTGAACTTGTCTTTGTCAATAATTTGTGTGGGATTGCTTTGAATGTTGGTTTTGATTTTCATCTAATTACCCTTCAACATATAAACTATAAACTAAAATTATTTAAACCGTGTGGTCTTTAATTTATGAGAAAATATTGTGGCAACTGTAATATCACGAGTTTCGAATTAGCGTATTTGGGAAATATTAGAACAAATGCGCAAAAATTTAACTTTTTGACGGTTGTTGGAATAGGTGATCAGGAATAGTGGATACGTAGAGCTCGTCGAGTAGTGCAAAATAGACTATAAGTTTATAGTAATCGGAGTCCGGACAAACTCCCGGGGATTAAATCAATGTGGGCCGTTCGATCTTCATCAGGATATCTATTTAACCAACTGAAAAAAAAAGAAAAAAAAGAAAAGGGGAAGAGATCCATAACCCTGCAGCTGCTACAAGCCCTAGCCGCCATCACCCCAATCGCTGCTGCCGTCGCCGCAAGTTCAGCCATCGCCGTCCAACGCCACTCCTGCTCAGCTCCTTCTTGGTGAGTGCTGCCGCCAATCCTTGCTACTGCTGCTGCCATCGATCTGATATGTTTCCATGTTGCGGCTGTTTCAGTTAACGTTCCTCGCTACTGCTGCTGATGCTAGTCTGCTGCTGTGCTTCTAGAACGAACAGAGAGGAGGAGGAGTTTCAGGAAGCAGGGAAAACAGGAGGAGAAAAGAAGGAAAAAGGGAAGAGAGGCAAAAGTTGGGGATTTTCTGTGTTTTCATAAATTGATCTCAAATTTGATTTTTCTGCTCTACAAGGGTAACTACCCTTAGTCCATACAAATACAATTTTCACGTGGGAATCGCTTAAATCGCCGGTTGAGTGTTTTCTTAGTCGCTGATTATGGGCTGACAATAGTATTTTCAAATCTGGTATTAAATCATCAGGATTCAGGTTAGTTGTCCTAAATAAAGTAAGTTTGTAGTCATCGTCGATATCTTTATAAAGGCGCTGGTTTCGCTCGATTCTGATGAACGGTTTAGGAGAAACAACGAAAACAGTGCTGCTGCCGGGACCAAAAATAGAGACAGCAATTTGTTTTTCCTTAATCTGAGACCTACAGAAGCATAACCCGATTTTTTGCCCAACATAAAAGTTGTAGATAATTTTGTCTAGATGATCTAAGTTGTATTATTTTCCAGATTCCGTTAGACGGTTTGCAAGTTACGCATTAAACAGTAATGGAACTGCTATATATTGTTTAATACAAATCGGTAAAAAAAATTATATGTTCTTGGTTTCGATTTTAGTAATATCCCTTGTAACTATCATTAGTTGAATATATAGGTTAATGCATAAGGAGTCAGTCGGAGTTACGGTTTGCAAGATATGGATTTTTGAAGCTCGGAAAATGAGTTTCTTTAATTGCTCGGAATATTCCTTGCGGAGCCCGCTGTCAGCGGCCGAGAGGGGTCGGCGCACAGTAGACTGGGTCTACCGAGCGCGCGGATGTAGCGAGGTGGCAGACCCGGCCCATGGTCCATAGCTTGCGAGTGTGGGGCCCGATGGGCAGTGACCGTGTGCGCATGGACCGTGTGCGCGGACGAATGGATAGTGTGGGGCCCACAGGTAAACAACTCATGGGTTAAGAAGAGGTTTATTTAATTATTAGGTACAGTGGGGCCCACTTGTCAGAGACAATTAGAGGGTTCAACATGGTGATTTCTGTTCAAACATGGGTCCCATACGTCCTCCTGTCCATCTCTTTTCTTCTCTCTCGATTTCTCCTCTCACTCAATTCCCCTTTCTCCTTCAAGCAAGCGCCACTCAGCGGAGGATTCGGAGGGAGGGGTAGGCGTGGGCCGACGGTCAGCGCGCGAGGAAAGAGAGGCGGCTCTCGACGCGGCGCGTCGGTGGCCTGGAGGAAGATGAAGACGGCGGCGACGGCGGCAGTCCGGCTAAGCGGAGGCGGCGCCCGCGCGGGCCGGCATGGCCGAACACGGCGGCGCCCTCATCGTTGGTGGAGCTGATGGCAATGAGTCGCTCGGGAGGGGAGCAAGGGTGGTAGCGATTAGAGGAGTGAAAGGTGGGGATGGCGGGCATGGCGACTCTTGTGGCCATGGTTTTGGCGAAAGGAGAAGGAAGGAGAAGGCGGCGACAGGGGCGCGAGGACGGCGACGCGGCGCCGGTGAGCTCGGCTCACACTTTTAGCGTGAACGCTCGGCTGTGGGAGATGGAGCGCGAGGACGCGAGGCGGTGGACTTGGAGCACCGGCATTGCCGTGGCGTGTGAAGGATGAATAGGGCATTGTCATGGCCGTAGAGAGGAAAAGTTGGGCCGAGGGATTGAAAGGGAAGCCCAACTGAATAGGGTATTGGTTGGAATTGTAAATGGATTGTGGACTTTAATTGTTCTAGGAGTTTGTATGTGGACTTGGAATAAGAGATATGAGATCTTTAATGCCACAAATAAAAATATGAATAAGAGCCAAATTTTGAAAATAGGTTTGTATTTAAATTAGGTTTTAAAAGAAGCGAAAATCGGGATGTTACATATCCATTATTCTGAAATTAATTGTCAATGATCAAGGTGTTCTGTCGATTCGTATCCAACAATAATTCATTTACAAAAATTGATTATTGGTTGCAACCATATATGCTGTGGCATTTCACGATGCTATTTACTCTTTACACAAATAAACAAAAATACACTTTGTTAGAGAAAACCTCAAAAGTCTTAGGTAATGATCAAATTGGGATAGAGGGAGTGATTAGCTACAGCTTTTTTTAAAGCAAAATCGGAATAAATTCCATTATGAAGAAAAAAAAAGGCAACCCCAATACTCGAAGCCACTGCAGTAGGCTGAGTTCATTGGGAGGTGTTAGGAATACCTCCCCTCCGCATGTAAAATGGAGCGATGAATTAATATATGATTAATTACTCTATCCGTTTCATATTATAAGTCGTTTGAATTTTCTATTGTTCAAACTTCTTTAACTTTTACAATGTTTATAGAAAAACATACTAACATTTTAATACAAAACAAACATATTATAAAATTTATTCAATATTATATTTAATAAAACTAATTGTTGTGTAATAGATGTTGCTATTTTTTCTATAAATTTGATCAAACCTATAGAACCTGTACTAAGAAAAAAGTTCAATGACTTATAATATGAAACGGAGGGAGTACTTAAAAATTTATAAAAATAGATTAATGTGATATTTTACAGTAACTTTTATATATTTTTTTCTAAAAGGTTGAATAGTTTAGAAAACATACGTGTAAGAAATGAGAGAGCTAGAACACAGCCTAACCATCCTTTGTTAATTGTTAGGCAGTACTATCCTTGCCTCCTTGACCAGGCTAGGCATGCACGGCTTCTTCGAAGCTGGCACATCTTCAAAGCCGGTACATGAAGATGAATGGACTGTCGTACACTCTGCCTAAAAATTGAATGCCCTCTCTTGTTGATAGCTTTCATCAATTGCCTCCGTAGTACTGTCCACGTATTTTTTATTCCATTCCTCTTTTTCGCTGTTGCTCCTCACTGGGGACACATACGTTGAACGGAACAAAGTTAATTTGGTAGCTCTCTATCCGCAGTAATAAGCTCCTCTCAGGAAGTTAATTACTAACTTGTTTCAAAAAGAATAAATTGCACCTACGGTATAACAATTTAGCGCGTAGGTGCGATATAGTGCAGGAACTTACGAATTGAACGTCCGAGTGCAACAACTTGACAATTAGGTGGCTGAATACAGGAATTTGACAATTAAGTGTTTTGGTACATCAACTTGGCTAAGCATGTACTAGTTGAGTTTTTTTTTCAAGATGTCAATATGTCATGACATAGCAATCTTACGGATATTACCTTATAAAATTGAGTTTAATCTTTAAGAATTACATTGCACATCCAATTTACATCACCAGGTTTGGGCTTCTTGAATATGTATAACAGAAAATATTTGAGATAAATAAGTTACCACAACACTTCTTAACTTATTGTACCAAAATCGCACCCACCTTGCTAGTTGTTGCAATTGCATGTTCACTTATAAAGTTCATATACTAAATTGAACCCACATGCCAAGTGTTTACACTATAAAGCTCATTTCTCAAGTTCTTGCATTAAATTGCACCCACATGCCAAGTTGATGCACCGTGAATGTAATTTACTCATATATCCTAGTTCTATGATAAATATATCTTATCCGCTCCTAAATTGCTATATTTTGGAAAGAAGATAGTAAAAACTATCTAACTAGAACTATTATATTTCTTTTGGTAGAATGCCACACCATTACCCCCCCCCCACCCCCACGAAAAAACACATATCTGTCACTGGTATAAATTGAAATTTACAAGTGCTATTTCATCATACAAAAATATTACAGGTGACTTCTAATATGTATTAAATTCTAATTTCACTAAACTGCCGATCCAATATATGGAGAGGTTTTTGCAAAAAAATATTACATGCAGTATTTAATATGCTATCCTTCTAATATCCGTTAAATTATAGGCAAATTTTTACTACAAGTTACTCAAAATTTATATAATTTACTGATGGACATCTGTCACGCCCAGAAATTCCCGAATAGAATTCCAAGCAGAATGTGCATTAAATTTCCCGTCCAGGACTGGCCGGGGTACACAAACGACAATGTTAGACATTCAGGTCCACGTCTTACAAACATCTTAAAAGTCTTACATAAATGCAGCGGAAAAACGAAAGACAACAGGAGCTAAGCCTTGACTAGATCTGCAGCGGGAACACCACTCCACAGGCATCCTCGACGGCACGGACGAAGCCTACTCCTCGGAGAAACCTTCATCTGACACATACTCGTGCTCTGGGGTTGGGAAAAAATAGAGCAAGACTGAGTACTACCCACTGTACTCAGCAAGTCATACCGGAATAGAGGCATGATGCAGGGAATTATCAAAGAAGAGCTAAAGTGGTTCGTTTGCATAAAGCGAGCATTTAAAAACAGAAGTTGAAAGATTTAAACAGTTGTAACAATTAATTAATATTAACTATCCACTGTCCAACGCTATCCCACGTTGCGACAGGCCCAACCATCCACCTAAACTATCCAAATTCAAAAGATTACACTAGGGTGAGACTAATCACGGTGAATCTGGTTGACCGCCCATAACCGCGGGCACGGCTATTCGAATAGTTTTACTCTGATCAGAGGTGTACAACTGTACCCACAAGACACAGCCCCACGACACGTTTCCGTGCGCCGACATGTCACCACGACATACCGGAAAGAGGCCGTGACAGGACCCTTCGCATAACCCCCTCTAACCAAGCACACCACACCTCAGGTTTCACCCCCACTCCTCGCAAGGCAGCGGGCAGTCCCCTCTCGTGCCTAGGTGAATCCGGAAGCCGCATAGGCCGTCGCAGGGTCCATCCAAACTCCATCACGCCCACCCTTGCCTGGATGCGTCGGCTAGAGGAAAGCTACGTTACAAGCCCAGCCGTTGCCCACGCTGGCTTGTGGTAAGTACGCTAAGTTCTTCCAGGGCATCCCGCGAACCGGTCCTTAACTGCCATGGGTGCGACCAGCAAAACCATGCACCCACGGCCCACCATGTGATTTATTTTAATTAACCAACACCAAAGCGGTGGCACTAATCCAACAATACCATTAGAACCAACAGTCTAAACATTAATAGGATTTTCCCCATTGTGCACTAGTTGAACTAAGCATGGCTAAGCAATCCCTAGTCCAATCTCTAGTCATGTTATAACCCCCAAGCTGACAAAGGGACATGGTACAATAATAGCATGGCTATGACAATAGGTAAACACCCCATAGTAACATTATAAAACAATGCAATATTTGAAGAAAAACAATAGAGCATTTGCAATATAGGATCAACATGTTCAAGTGACAAGCATGACTTGCCTTGCTCTGCTGCTGGAGGAACCTCGGTGACTATTTCGAAGTACACCGGAGCGTCGGAGGAACCGGAATCTAGCGACATACAAAGCAAACATTGCAAACAGGCTATAAGACTACTGAAACAGGGAACAAAACCATTTTTAATGGATTCTACACATTTTTCTTGATTTATTGAGACTTGAATGGGCTTAAACGGAGCTCGGATGAATTAGTTATGAATTTTAGAAGATTCACTGTGTTTATTACTATAAAAGAAAAACCTTAAATCATTTATTGCGCAATAAATCCCAGGGCTGACGTCATCAAGGCGGGGCGCGGCGCCGGCAAGCGGGCCCCACCAGTCAGTGGCTCGGGAGAGGGAGGAAGGGGCGCCGGCAAGCGGGCCCACTCAGCAGCGGCTCAGGGGGGGGCGGTTCACCGTGGACCGGGACCACGCGGGTGGTCCACCGCCGGTCCACGGGATCGACGGCCCAGATCGCCCTCGGGGCCGATCGGACGGGCGCTGGCGACCCGGCTCGGCTCAAGACCGGCCAAGCGGCCATGGCGACGGCGACGGCGCGCGCACACACGTTGCCGGGAATGGCAACCGGCGGCGGAGACGGCGGCGCAAAGGCGGCGCCGACGGGCGGTGGTGCTAAAGCTACGGCTAACGGGCGGCGGCGCTAAAGCGGCGGCTAAGAGGGAGAGGGAGGGGAATAGAAGGGAGAGGATGCCTCACCGAGGGTGGCCGACGCGGAGGAAGACGATGGCGAACGGCGACTGCGAGCCACGGGAGGACGACGGCCACCGGCGGACGGGATTCGGGGTGCCCTAAGGAAGGAGAAGAGAGAGATTAGAGGGAGGGAGATGAACCACAGCGACCGGCGTTCATGGCCGAAGGCCGCGGTAGGGGTTGAACTCACCGGAGCGCGAGGGGATGCGAATCCCGGCGACGAAACTCGACGGGCAAGGGGCGGCCGGGGTGGAGCTTAGCCTCGCGAACCCGACGGCGGCGACAGCGCGGTGCGGCGGCGACCCTAGCGGCGGCTAGCGGCGGCCGGAGTAGCGGAAACGGCGGCGGCGGGTGGTTGCACGGCGCGGGAGCGATGGGGAGCTCGGGAGAGTTCGGCGAAATGGGGAAAAAGCGAGAGGGAGCGACGGGGAAGCTTAAATAGGGAGAGAGAGGGCCGGACGTGGCCGGGAGAGGCGGGAATCGCCGGCCAACGTGGGGAAGTGGGGGAGGAGAGAGAGGCGGGATTCGAAAATCGAATCCCGGCCATCTCGGGCGCGGGCACGAGCGGGAGAGAGAGGGGAGTGGGCGCGGGGAACGCGGCGCACACGCGAGCGTGGGCGACGTGGCCCGGAGGAGGCGGAGGCGTGGGCGCGGCGGCGGCGGTTTCGGGGGTGGTGACCGGCACGGATGGCGGGAGGTTGGGGAAGGACCCGACAAGTGGGCCCCACCTGTCGGCGACCCCGGGAGAGGAGGGAGGCGGGGCGGCCTGGCTGGGCCTCGGCCTGCGGCCGGCCCAGCAGGGAGGAGGGGGAGAAAAAGGAGAGAATGGGCCGGCGGCCCATTCGGAAGGGAAGGGAAAAAGAAAAAGAAAAAGAGAAAAGGATTTTCCTGGAATTAAAATATTGCTTGCTCAATTTTAATTGGTTAAAATTATTTCTAGGGCTCTGAAAATTCCACTAAAAAATCCTGTTAGTGGATTTCGACATGTAGAACTCAAGAAAAATTCCACATGCCACTTCCGATTATTATTTGCATTGATTTAAAAGGGTTTACTCTTGCTTTGCACCGGTTTTTTTTTCTTAGGGTCGCTTATAAATTAAATTTTTGGCTTGGGAGGAGAACTTCGGGGTGTGAAAACATCGCATAAATGTACCATGACTTGAGGACACCTCCAAACACTAGTAATTTGCTGGAGAACAACACAACCATTATTTCATTTTTTCTCATCCAATTGAAATGAGAAATTTTGTAAAAAGATAAGAATGCCACTTGGGCCACAAGCTTCTAACTTAACCCTGAAGATTATAATGTATATTTGTATTTGTAATGTACTTGACCAACTTTAATATGCCATTAAATTGAAGATCAAACAGACTTTTGATTTACGAGACCAATCTTATAATGAACAAATTATTACATATGACATATTTCATATGCCATTGAATGGAAGATATAATAGAGGCTTTCGACATAAAAATATATAAGTGCTGAAAAGCTAACAAGTTGCCATTACATTGAAATCAACTACAGTAGAAAGAAAAGGAAAAGTAGTAATCAATCCTTGAACATATAACACACACTAATTAAAAAACAGCACAAATTTTTTTAAGTGACAAAATTTCAAGTATAACAACAATATAATTATTAAAATTTTATATAACTCATATATATAAAAAATTATTAAAATATTACATGAAACTTAATACATACAAAAGATATATGTAAATAAAAGTTCACACATATAAGTTACTAACATAATTACATTGTACACTACAACTATACTCTCCCTCCATTCCAAAATATAGGACATAACTATGTTTTAAAGATGTTTCATATTATAAGACGTGCATGCATGCATATAATTCATTAGCACCTCCGCTCCTCTAATTTATTATTTTTAAAATCCTATGCAGTCTCAAGATTTCTAATTTCATTGGATGCATGCATTGTACTGGTTGGGATGATTTAAATGAGGAGGTGATAATAATTGTTTCTTAGCCAGATGACCTTTATCCCAAGGAGATATATTCCGGATGGGTTTGTGATACTGCATGAAGTTATGCATGAATTAGAGAGAAAACAAGACTGGTGTAAATTTTAAAATAGATTTTGAGAAGACCTATGACAGAGTAAACTGACATTACCTGTATGAGGTGTTGCAGAGGAAGAACTTTAATGACACTTTTGTCAAGTGGATTAAGGCTGTGTTCGCATGCACCTTTTCCCATCCCCTCTCCTTCGTTTTCCGCGCGCACGCTTTTCAAACTACTAAACGGTGTGTTTTTTGCAAAAAGTTTCTATACGAAAGTTGCTTAAAAAAATCAAATTAATCCATTTTTGAAAAAAAAATTAGCTAATACTTAATTAATCACGTGTTAATGGACCGCTCCGTTTTCCGTGCACAGAGTTAGGTTCCCATCTCCCCCATCCGAACTCAGCCTAAGAACATCAATGAGGGGGGTAACGTAGGGATGAACATCAATGGAGAGGCAGGACCTTTCTTTAAAACCTATAGTGGGCTTAGGCAGGGAGACCCACTGTCACCTATTCTTTTCGATCTAGTAGGGGATGCACTTTAAGCTATACTAGAGGAAGCTTGTAAAAATGGAGTGTTGGAAGGGATAGTTCCTAATTTAGTGGAACGAGGCTTGACTCATCTTCAACATGCTGATGATACCATCGTATTCACTAGGGCAACAAGGGATAATGTGTTGGTGGTGAAATTCCTCTTATTTTATTTCTAAGAAATGTCAGGCATGAAAATTAACTACCAGAAGAGTGAAGTTTATCATGAGGAACTAGGTCCTGATCTTCCAATATGCATTGATAACTCTAGATTTAGTGGAAACTTGACACACACGATTGGGCTTCCAATCAGCACGATCCGAACCCTGCAATCGCAACACCACGTCTCCTTTGGTTATCAACCGTGCTGAAACCTGGTTGATCTTGCCGAGAAGGCTAATCTCTGCATATGAATCGAAAAACACTAGCAAGAACAAGTTAGATTGCAACTCAATTACATATGAATGATTAAGTACTTGAATTTGGGTTCCACAAATCGAACAAGTGGCGAAACTGCAACGCAGACCCTAAACTATGATAGCTACTGAATAAATATGATTTGGGACGTCCTAGGGTTGCGCTAGGGCACCACCCACTTGGGCTTAGCCCACAAGTACCAAGGCCCAAGGGCCAAATCAGACTCGGACTAGATGAGGCACATGGCTTGTTTTACAGATTCCTGATACCCTAAGATGAATTTTGATGTGAGACCAAATCCATCTGTAATAGATTCCATAAGCTTCTAACAAGTACTCATAGGCCCCAAGATTCCTTGCGCTCGGTCTCTTTTCCTTCACCCAAGTAAGTACCTCTGCAAATGAAAGCACACAAAACTCATGGTACAATATCCTTTCTTTAAATATATAACATGTAAATCGTTTGTAGAAAGTATGCACCTTTGATTGTTGAATACATAAGGTATCCATGGTCATATCCGACCTAGTAATGTTCTTATCAGCTTATGTGATGGGGGTTGTTGACTTGCTGAATTGTAAAGTAGGGACTATGTCATTTACTTATTTGGGTTTGTCTATGGGGGTTGGAAAAGTTTGGAAAAAGGAGTTATTACCTGTGATGCAAAAAGTTGAGAAAAGACCAGAATCTTGGCATAGTGGCCATTTGTCCTTTGGGGGAGAGAGAGATTAGGATCAATTCTTGTATATTTAATATTCCAATGTTTGTGATGGGTTTCTATAATCTGCTAGATGAATGTCACTAGAAGATGGATACAATACGGGAGAGATTCTACTAGCATGGGAGTGGAAAGAAAGAAAGTACCACATGTTAAAGTGACACGCTTTGTGCAGACCTAAAGATTTTGGAGGGATGAGTTTTCTGGATACTAAAATGGTGAACATATGTTTGTTAAGCAAATGGATTATGAAACTTGAATGGCGATCACAAGATAGGAGTTGCACTTTCTTAAGAAACAAATACCTGGATCAGGGTGGTTTTTTCCAAAGCCCAACTGATGGTGGGCGGTTCACAGTTTTGGAAAGGCTTGCATGAGTGCAAGGCATGGCTAGAGAAGTTAGTGGACAAACAAGTGGGCAAGGGGGAGGGGGCGATTGTGTCCTGGAAGATGCGTGCATTAGGAGAATTTCTCTGAACATTTTGTTCCCTTCTCTCTACAATGTCAGCACTCAACAAAATAAGTTGGTTAAAGAAATGTGGGATGGTAGTAAATGGACTCTACATTTCAGGAGAAACCTGGACAATTAGAAAAGGGAACAACTTCAGGAACTAATGAAGATGTTGTGGGGTTTTGAGTTCTCTGATGATCCTGATAAAGTGGTTTAGCCCCATGATAAGAAGAAACTTTTTAACAACTAGATCCATGTATAGGGTCATGAAGTTTGGTGAGGTTATTGATAAAGATATGCAAGTGATTTGGAAGAGCAAGATTCCTGTTAAAATTAAACGTTTCATGTATCTCGGAGGAATGAATAGAATTCTCTGCACAAAACAGTTGCTAAAGAGAAAGTGGAAAGGGGGACGGGGGAATGCAAATTGTTTCTAAATTTGGAAACAGCAGCAATGTTTTATTTATTTGTCCTTTAGCACATTTTCTTTGGTGTGGTACTAGGGATCTGCTTGAATTATACTTTGTACTACCTAACTCTTTGTGGGATAGCATCAGAATGATCAAAATGAAGGTGGGAGTGAGGGTGGGAATGTTTCTGATTGCTGGTCTATGTTGGGGTTTGTGGGTGAATAGGAATCATTCGGCTTTTGAAAATAAGTTTATAAAGAATCCTTTGCACAGGTCATAGACAGGCGGTGGCGCTAATGCAATGCTGGAAGCTACTCCTAGGAAGAAAAGAATGTGAGGCTCTGGATAAACTCTTGGAGAAGCTGATGCAGATGATGGAGCAATTGCGACCCGTGGATCTCCTGCAGGTAGATCTGGATTAATTAGCTTTATCTCAGCGAGTCTTTGATCCAGTACTCATCTGAAATGTATGTGGGAGGGAGTTTAATTTTGCTGCTTTTCTAGAGGGTGTTGGACTTGAGAATGTGATGTGGTAGTGCTTTAGGGTAAAACTGATGATTCCCCCAGTCTTTTGTCTTGTTTTTCTCTGTTGTTTTCTTGCTTTTGTAAAAGACTCCTGTTATTTCTCTTTGACATTCTCCAAAAAGCCGGGTAATCAAAATTACCTTTAGTCAAAAAATATTTTTTTCTTGTTCCTTAGGTTAAGAGTGGCTGTGCCTTATATTTTGGAATGAAATGGAGGGAGTATAGTTTATATAGTATATTTACATTTGAATTTTTTTTACCAAAAACATGCGATTATTTTTTAGCAATCCCTCTCACCAAAGGAATTTGTATGCAATTAGTTTAGACTGATCCAGTTTTTACCTGGGGCCGTACGTTTGGGAGATGCCATGCCTTCGCCACTCCACTAACCTAGGCACCAAGGCTTGGCTCTTCGTCAAATTTGGCACATGTGTGGCAATCAATGGACCATCATAGATTCTCCCTATAAATTGAGTTCCCTCTCTTGTTGCTAATCCATACTATCAATTCCTGGTTGGTCCCCATTAGGGGACACATTCAAGAGACAGTTCATTTGGTCGCTCTCTGTCCTCAGTAAGTTCCTCCCAAATAGTTGCTACTCGTAGTCTGATAATTAAGTGAGAAATTTTCTAGCTAGAACTATTTTATATCCTTTGACAGAATGAAACACCACTACGTACTCCCTCCTGAAAGAAATCTATTTGCATTTAATTTCTTTTGTTTGATGTTGGTCGGTGAAAAATTAAACTAATTAATGAGCAGATCGATACTAACATTGGTACAAATTACTTTAGACAAGATAACAAAGATGACGGCCGGTAGCCTAGTAGACGAACTGCTCAGTAGCATGGGTGGATTCCACATAGACGAGCCTCCCAGTGCTGCGAGCGAACTAGAGAAGAGGCAGGATGGCAACTTTCAAGGAGCACCTCCAGGAGAGGTCTGCCCATTCTATTGGTAAGCTATTCACATCTTTGACCTGACAATATAATTACCACTATATAGCTAGCTAGTTAGTCCAAGTTTATTTTTGTGCTTAACTACGCCGTACCATATTAACTTTATAAGATTCAGTAGCTTTTTATATCTCGCTACCGAATAGTACTATTTTCGTCATTGATGTACCCCTTTTATTGTACATGTGAATTAGAAGAAAATCTGCATGCAATAATAGGGTACAGCTTTATAGCTGAAAACCAAATTTGGAAATTGATCGGTTTTCACAGGCAGGGCCATTCCTAGCATTTTGGAGGCCTTAAGGTGAGATAAAATTTGGGGCCATATTTATTTCAACACAATATATAATTATATTTTCTATATTAATTGCAAAATTATTCTGTATATCCATAGTGCATAATTTCAATCTATGATTCTCTAATGGACTCTTATAGGTCGCGCATCAGCCCAAACACGATAAAGGAGTGCCAAAACCATATCTTCTATCACCTGCAAAAGCAAACCAAACAAACCATCCATGGGCTCATGGCTACGTCAGTTACCAGAAGTGATTTATTCTTACATTTTTAGATTTCAACAGATGCCACAATCAACATCATTCCTTCTTAAATTAAACCTCATCGATCAAAGTAGGCATGCAACGATACCATTTACTCCTGCACAGATAAACGGAGAAATATATAGTGGAAACTACATATGCAGTGGAAACCTGGAAACTAATATTAGATCGCAAAATGGACATCTGAGATTCATCCACGTCATAGCACGTGTAAAAATTTTACTCGTAGTTTTATTCACAGTAAAAATTGTATTGGGTTAAAATTTTACTAGTGGTGATGTGGATGAATCTCAGACGTCTATTTTTCGATCTAACGGTAGTTTCTAGCTTTCCACTCTATATGTGGTTTGCACTATATATTTTTCCGTGATAAACGAATGGACATACAACTAGCATTTAGTCATGCGCACATAAATAAACAAACATGCAACTTCGGAAGACCTCAAAAATTTTAGAGGATGATCAAAATGGGATGGAGGAAGTATTTAATAGGCAGTATACATTTGGATAGCAGTACATCTCTAACAAATTCAGAAATCTCGTTAGCAGACATATGGCCATCTCTGGCAAAGTCATTTGCAACACTCTAATTTCAGAGCAAAGATCGTCTAGCTCAACATAAAACGATGATCCATTTTGGGGAAAAAAAATCTCCACGAATTTAGCACAACATTTTCTTAATTCACACTATCGCCTAATGACTTCATGCCATTTGAGCTAAGTAAAAAAAACAAATATACTTTTGAACACCTGCAGCTCCACAAATCTCTATTTCTCAATGAAGTATTTACCATATCCACCATAACTAAGAAGTAATTATTTTCAAAAGGCCTTATGAGCTGTCTGAATTTCTTCAATGTAATCACTTTCATCAAATTGTTTTTTTCTAGTAGAATGACGTTTAATTGCAAATGATGGTTGTACCTTCATTTCAGATGCAAGGCCTTTAGCAATGTCAATACTAGATGCAAACCCTTCATTTCGATCTATAGTTATAAAAAACTGCACTATGCCTTCAATTTGTTGCAAGGTAGAGTCAATGCACATGGATATGAAGATTCCAACTTTTTACTTACGAAGTTGACAGAAAATAAAATGTCATGCCCAATGACAATATCAAGTAAGAACTCAAATCTTCCAAGCACATCAAATAGAGAATTTTTGCATCACTCTTTGCCTTGGGGTACGTACAGTCATCAGAAGAATTACTATACGTAACTCCAACAAAGCTAACCTTATATGAGGAGCTTGAAATCTGATAGCTTTGATGCTTTTGATTCGGCTCTCTGAGAAAGTACCACACAAAGGCTTCACAGATAAATTTGGAACACAGTCAAGCAAAAAATTCCATCTTTTAGGTGAACGTGAAAATAATGTATATCCGCTGCATTAACAAATCAAACTCAGTGATCATTTCAACACATGGTAAGAAGTTACCGTTATTGTCGTGGTAAAGCTTCTCCCTAGATCCTCGAAAAGCCAAACTATGTTTACTAAGATATTTCACAACAACAACTGTTCTTACCAATACATGTCTCAAGCACTCATTTTGATGAGGACATCACTCCTTTGTATACACACAATACTCCTCAAGTTGATGCAAGGTCCAATCACTAGAGCTTATGCACGAAATTGCATTTGACAGGTGAGCTTGTTCCTATGTAATACTATTTTTTATTTTCGATCTTCTCAATAAGGGACAAAAAATAGAAAAACTATATGAAGAAGCAACTCAAGATGATGTAAGATGTGACTTGTCGAATTTTGGGAGCGTAGTTTAAAGTTCGTGTTAGAACTTCGGAGCTCGATAACTCAGGGCCTGTTTGGGGGAGCTCCTTGATGCTGCAGCTTTTGCCAAAATCAGAAGCTCCCCAAACATCCTAGCTTTTGATCCAGATTCTAAGAAGTTGGGAAACCCAGCTTTTCTAGATTCTCATAAGCTGGCTACCAACTAGCTGCTATAGAATCTTAAGCTCCCCCAAATAGGCCCTCAATCTTCCAAGACAAATTTCACATAAATCTTCAATTTGCAAGCCCTAATTCACCCACCAATATTCGGAGCTTGACCTTTGGAATAAACCCTATACGGACTCGGAATCAGGCAAATAAGTAGTCTACGAACTTCTACAAAAAAAGTTACACAAGGTTCTCCTTGACTTTGTTGGGTTTCTCCAAAAGTTACACAAGTTTATTTGTAGTACACAAAATTGAGTTCTCCCTCTCCATAACTAGTGTTAGCGCCGACACTTGGGACTGTTGGAAGGATCAATGAAGAGTCGAGGACGAGGCGAAATGCTGGTAAGAAGAATAAGCGAATCACAGGAGTGATCTAGAGGACTTAGTATGTTCCTTGACTCCTATCCTCCCAGCCTAATGGACCTAGTATCTTTGCTTTGGCCCATTTTTTCTACATGTATATACACATGTATACATAGTTTGGGCCCCCTCGGTTTCATGGACCCTAGGACATCGCCCTTCTTGCCCTAGCCTAGGAATAGCCCTGTAGTCTACTCATAGGTATCAAAACTAATTGGTAGCAGATATGATATTGATACGTGTCACACTTGGTACAGATAGGCCTGAGGTTTGATACTTAGGTATCAAGCCCGTTACCTATAGGTATAGGAGCTTGTAAATATCAGACATACTATCTGGTATCAGGTTTGATACCCATGTGTGCTAGGTACACGATACCTAGAGATAAGTACATGGTACCTATAGGTATCAAGCCTGATACCTAGCTAGTACGGTGGTACCCATATGTATTAGGCCTGGTACAATTGGTATCAAGAGATGGTAGATACCAAACCTTGTTCTTGCTAGATATAAATCATGATACCAACATGATACCACCTAGTTTAATGGAAGATACCTTCTGACATAGTAAGATATCTTGGTGATACCTTGAGGTTTCATCTCACGATATCTTCTCGGTAGCATGAAAATACGCGGGTACTAAATCTGATAACTATGGGTATTAGCAATGTCTGGTGCCTATAAAGTTTGATACCTATGAGTAACATGTATGATACCCGGTACAAGGTTCAATACCTACGAGTATTGCACTAGGTATGTATCTGGTTTGGTACCTGATATCTTGGTACCTTGATGTGTTTCTATGAAACCTCGAAGTATCATGGTACCACTATATAGTATACAACCGAGATGTCAAATATACAATATAAAACTGAGGTTCATAGGTGGTACTAATATGCAGGTGTCACTTAGATTGCATGGTAGTATTATATATGAAGTTATATCTACAATTTTACTACGTCTAAAGAAGTAGTAGTACTAGTGTATTGCTTTTTTCTAATTGCTTCCAGTGGCCTACTGTAGTCAATACTTAGACTGCTAGCAGCTAACCGGCACCCATGCATGGTGTAGTTAGCAACAAGAGGTGCACAAACTAAGGCCATAAATCCATGGCATGTTATGTGGGGCACGGCTGGCTCATCCCTTTCCATGCATAGGACATGTGGGAGCACGTTATACTTTCTAGAGGACGAGTGGGCCCACAAGTAGATGACGGTAATACCCACATGGTCAGATGGACATGTGCCATGTGAATGAGCTACCTGCTGGCGACTTAATGTTTCGCTCATAACTTGTACCGTTCCTACGACAGGATGTTGCCCCCTAGTTTTCCTCTTTATATACAGAGCCTAAATCATGGGTGGTTCACTAAACGCCTATACAAGTCGGTCATCACCCGCCTCTTGAAACACTTTCAGTACTAGCATTTCTGACCTTTTATGTTGTTTAATATGTCTATGTTTTTTTATATAGCATGCGTTGATATAGTCTTCTCTGCCAGTGATATTCTGTTTTTTTTAAGTATGGTAGCATAACATTTTTTTAATTCTTACCTCTTCAATTTTTATATACCCCCTAATATCAATTGTATTAATGCATCGTTAGCATGTCCATTTTAGTCCTTTTTTGGATTTATATATTCAATAGCATGCCATTTTGTTTCAACTTATTTCTCCTGTCAAATTCTGCTGTTTTGTTCTCTCCTCTGTGTGAAAAAAGACACACCATTATGCACCATTGTGAAAATATGCCACATTACATGTTAAACATACCAATAAGTGTTTACATCCTTTTTTAACGAACTGTTTGCATCTTTTGATAATTCTGTAACTAAGATCCCTTTAGTCTCTCAAGCACAATGTAGAAAATTAAAGTGCCTTTCTATGAGCACAATTACCAATATATGATGCTCTTAAGATCGACATTGCGCTTTACTACTATACAAAACCGGATCACAACCGGCTAAAGAAAAAACCGATGACGGGCTTCCGAGGCTATCACCACCGGTTGCCAAACCAGCAGTACACACTACCTAATATGAATATCACTGTCGGTTCACCCGGGAGGACAAATATAACCAACACGACAAGGCTGCATGGCTGCCATAGCTCGAACATATGATATTGTTAACAGTGAAATTTAGTAATCCCTTAAGAGAATTATCACATCGCCAATAGTCAGATTCTTTGGACCTGCACTAGAGTTAAGCGGATCTCTCAGGCCAGTGTATGTTTTTTCATCAACAGATATTTATGAAATATCAGACGCTGGTCCTCTGCCTGCTGCCTTCTGCATGCTGAAAAAAAATACTGATTCCCTCCCCTGACAGCTGCACCTTGCTTCTGCATGCGATATGCGTTGATCTAATAGCGCTGCATGCAAGCCCTCTCTCTTTCTTAAATACAAAAATATTTTAAAGAAAACATTAAACTATTTTTTCTTCTCTACGATTTGATTTTACCATTATATTTATTACAATTAAATCTATACAACATGTTCTTTCTTTCTTATATTTAAAATAAAGTACTCCCTCTATCCCAGTTTAGAGGGCGTGAAATATTTTTTTGCTAATACCAAGGAATAGATGCATGCAAGAAGTTTGTTCTATTAAACTGTAGTTAATCGTATTCATGAGTATTTAATCACATTGTTTGAAGCAAAACTGACGGTCTGACTACCTCGCCACCCAACGAAATTGCATGTATACCCCGTTCCCCGTGCAACCGCCCATGCAGATGAAGCAATTTATGCATGCATGCAACAATTAGTTGGGTTGATGGGCTAGAATTAAAGATGCGCCCTGTGTTATCAGACAACGGTGAAAAAAATTACACCCTCTAAACTGGGACAGAGGGAGTATATAAATAAGATTATATTCCTTGTTGAAACAATGTTTATATTAGACATGAAATAACGAGTTGTAATTCTTGAAACATTAGAAGATACTTACTGAAACATCCAATTAATTTTGGAATTTTTAATATTTTATCCTCCTTAAAATATTGTTTTAGTTATTCCATGGGAGCTTCCAATTGGTATAAAAGATTGTTGTAGTTATTCTACATTTATTTATTGATATCGTGAGTATTTCCCTCAAATTGTTGCTATGAAACGTGAGGATAGTAGTTATACACTAAAATGAGAGTTACCTTGTGGACGCGAAACAATCGTAATTATATATTACCATCAGAAAAAAAAAAGTTGCATGGGACCAACAGAAATAGCTGACAGAAAAAAGACCATGGGATAGACATTATCACTATCTCTTTCCCACTGACCATACGAGTGACCTCTGCTTTAGGGCTATGTGCATCAAATGATGCAAACATTAAGTAATTTGATTCTAGCATCTTAAAAATAACATAATCGTGTGGTCTTCTTTTCTGCAGGCTACCCAATCAATTTCGAATTTGACTTTGGCCCTGTAATAGAATTCCTAAACATGCGCCTAAATAATGCTGGTGACCCTTTTATGGAGTGCAACTATGGTATCCATTCAAAAAAGTTTGAAATTGCAGTGTTAGATTGGTTCGCTCGGTTGTGGGAACTCCCCAAAGACCAATACTGGGGCTATGTCACTAGCGGTGGAACGGAAGGGAACATGCACGGACTTCTTGTTGGGTTAGTTCTTAATTATTTCATGTACATATATTTTAATATATTTTAATGCTTGTAATTTTATGAATGTTTTACGAACAAATCCCTTTGGACTTGAATTTTTTGGATAATTATCTCCAAAAGATTTCAACGAAAACAAAAACAGGTCATTGTTTTGTAAAATTTCAGGCATAACATTTTATTTGATTCCCAACTTATGATGGTGTGTACTCTAAAAGAAATGCATGACTTTTTTTGTTTTGTGGGGAAAAAGAAATGCATGACTTCAATACAAAGTTAACAATGCAGTCCAAAACTCAAAAGTTACGATTTAATTTATAGTATTACAATGAAACTGATTGGAGCAATGCATGCTATATCATATATACTTGCAGCCACAAAAAAAAAGTATTACACAGGGCTGGCTTGGAACCTACCACCAGATCGACATAGTTCCATCACCCTCAACTTCCTTTTTGAAAGAGGAAACATAAATTAACACTGAAAAGTTTGGTAACTTCTGATAGCTGTAAAATAACCGTAAACTCTTCTAGCAATTATAGAAGGGTAAGATTGCAATATAAATGTTTGACCTACTGTACCTTTTGTAATTATTGGCTCTCCAGTGTTGAGGAACGGAAAGGACAAAAAAAAAAATAAACGAAAATGCTGCCGCTCGGTCGCTCGGGGGAGGGGGAGAAAATCGGGCGCTCCCCCCTCCACAACGTGTCGACGTGCTTCTACTGGGGCCCCACCATGTGTCCCTACTACTTGCCACATATCTTCACCATATACTCTATTACAACAAAAAAAAATCACATATTTTAGAAACCCCCTATTAAGGGAATTCGGTTTATTTTTTGTTTCACAAAAAATGTTTCACCCAGTGTACTCACGATATTTCACTATGTATAAATCTAATGTTGCCGTGAACTGAAATACTCCATTGCAACCAAAAAACCCACATATTTTGGAAACCCCCTATTAAGGGAATTCGTTTTATTTTTTGTTCCACCGAAAAATGTTTCACCTAGTGTACTTATAATGTTTCACTATGTATGGATCAAATGTTGCAGTGAACTGAAACATTGTTTCGCTATTTGCTGAAACATTGTTTTTATATAAGGTGAAACAACACCCGATTTAAACGAGTGAAACATTTTCGATCTACTTAGTGAAACAATTCCGATATACCCGGTGGAACATTGTGCAACATTTTAAAATAATTCAATAATAAGCTAAAAAAAATTTTCGTCGGAATATATCCATGTGTGGTCTTGTTTTGAAGATTTAATTGCAACGAATTTAATGGTGCAATCGGATCATGATTTGGATAAGTAATTTAAGTAAAAAATCAGTTTAAAGTAGTTTTTGCACGTAAATCAGGCGCTGACGTCCGTATGACGTCAGCGCCCGATTTTTCCTCCAAAGCATCGGGCGCCCGACGCATAGGGCCTTCCAAAAATAAATACTAGAAAGTATGCACCTCGTCGAGGAGTGGAAAATCATTTCCTATCATATTTCTAGATGGGTAGCCTGTAAATTACATAATTAACTAGATTATTTGTTGCCCTCTTTATAATTACATTGGCTACACTTGTACAGGAGAGAACTTTTTCCGGAGGGGATTATCTATACATCATGTGATTCACATTATTCTATTTTCAAGGCTGCTAAAATGTATAGAGTCCAGTGCATCAAAATTGACACTTTGTTTTCTGGTGAGATGGATTATGCTGATTTCAGACGAAAACTACTACAGAACACTAGGAGCCCTGCCATTGTGAATGTCAATATTGGTACTTACTCCATCTCCAGATGTAACCATTTCATCAATTGTACTCCACTATTTTTCTCTGTTTGCATGTGACAGATCATGTTTGCTGTGTTGTTTTAGGTACTACTATGAAAGGCGCAGTTGATGATCTTGATGAGGTTGTAATGATTCTTGAAAACTGTGGTTTTGCAAACAGATTTTATATCCATTGTGACAGTGCTCTAGTAGGCCTTATGATGCCATTTATCAAACAAGTAAGTTTTATTTTTCAAATAGTGAGGTAATGCATATGGAATATTTAGCACCAGCTGATTGGTTTGAAACATTTGCATTTGGAAATTCTCCTAAACAGTCTAGCATTTGAACAATAGTAGATTGTATTTCTTTTGCACTGTCGAAAGCAAACGATCTGAATATAGGTTGAAGAAATAGCACAGGCAATTCATATATATGGATTGAACTTGCTTGATCTTTTTCTTTAATTTCCATACATAAATAATTTGTAGTAAAAAAGAAAATAGACCAGCATAAATAAATATGTCATGTCATATAGAATGATTTTGGTTACTTTTTGGATGGACAAGATTGCATTAAGAGTCGTGCGTGAACAGTAACCTTGTTGTTTCCTCTTTCTTCTTCTCCTCGTCTTTCCCACGTGAATGTGACCGCATAGAGAAGACCGAGCTTGTTCGGCGAGCGTCCTCCTGTAACACCATATAGGTATATATATCCGCATATCTAGAGTGCCACACACAAAAGCACTAACTCCTAAAATTATTAAAAATTTGACATATTCTAACTAATAAATACAAACATTCATGATAGACAGTTACAAGACAATTCAATAATGATAACGTCCACAAATTCGAAACCACCAGTAGCTTTAAAAAAAACCATAAAACTACACATAACCAAACCTTTAAAACAACATTTACAAGTTCTATACAAAATTTATTCTAAGCAGAACTAAGAACTAAAGCTAAAGTTGAGTAGTGTGCAGTAAAGTGTGTATACTAGGGCCATGTAGATCCATTGTTATTTTGTACCTAAAAACTAAGTAGAACACAATAGTAAGTACAAATACTCAGGAGGTGCAATATGGAACTAGGAAAAATGTATATATATGAATTTGCATTAAGTAGTCAACAAGTAGTTGTTCTCCTCCAGGGCAAATGTGAATATCTTTAAGCATTACCTGTACGGTGAGTAAGCAGGGCAAACGCTTAATTACTACTAGCATCGTCAATTAAGAACCATATGATACATTCGGTATGTATGCATGGTATTTTAATGGAACAGCATAATAAGTTGATACATGAATTATAGCATAAAAAGATCAAAGAATTAATGAATCACATGAATAATAATGGCACAATGAAAGTAAGGCAAATTATGCCTATATCATTCCCAAATACTGAAAATGAATTGCTATCTAGTTTTGGACCCGGTCAGGAATATTGTTTCCATTTTTGTGTAACACCCCAGCCACTAATTTCGCCTTAGTCTACTCTACACACTAAATGAGCCCACATTCATATAGCAACTTACTTACACTTTTGTCCTCCTTCATGTAAAAGGTTAACCCAAAGGTAATTTGGTTAGAGTAACCTGGGTATATAAGCTGGCTCAAATCTATCAAGATTCTCGTAAATTGAGCACTTGGGCCTAACAGGGCTAAACTGGAACAACAAAACACATGCCAAAACAAACGAAACGAGCTGGGGTATTATAATTTCTTCTAACCTATTTATTGAAATTGAGTGAATTAACCCTATTAATTAGAAAGATAACAACGATGACTACAACCTTTAATTTATTTAGGACACCTAACCTTAATACTACCTCCGTCCGATAATATAAGGGATATTCACTAATTTCTTTGTGATTTTGTTCTCTCTGGTCGCTCAAGTAGCAACAGCAGCAGAACATGCATTAGCCGCAGCAAAGGCAAGCAGGTCTGCACTCTGGAGCAGATCTTAATTATTACTCCCTCCCTTATCTAATATAAGAGATTTTGAAAGTTTACTTGCATTGTTTGACCACTCGTCTTATTATAATTTTTTTTGTAAGTATAAAAAACGAAAAGTTATGGTTAAAGTACTTGGAATAATAAAGTAAGTAAAAAAAATAAACAATAATTCTAAATTTTTTTGATAATACGAATGGTGAAATAGTACTCGCAAAAAGTCAAAATCCCTTATATTAGGGGTTAGGGGGCGCAGGAGTACTGGAGAACTCATTCATTTTTAGGACCGGTTAATAACCCCTTTATTACCGATTGTAGCAACTAAGACCAGCAAATAAAGACTCGATCTTTATTACCAGTTGAAAGAACAGATAATAAAGATGCATACTAAATAAAAATAATATGTGGATTCAAACTAAAGATCTCTCATCTCAACTCTTATGCCCGTTACCATCCCACCTACTACACTCATCTGGTAACCAGATAGAGATGATTTCTTTTTTAACTAACCCTAGAGACATTTTTAGTATCGGTTGGTAACAACAATCGGTATTAAAAACATCTTTAAGTCCGGATTGGTGTTACCAACCGGTACTAAACATGCATTGTTAAGTACTGGTTGGTGTTTATAGGGACTTTGACTTTTAGAACCAGTATTAAAACATCTTTATTACCGGTTTTTAATCTAAGCGAGATATTTATGTTTTGGGACTAGGATCGTTTCTCTAGTAGTAGCACACGCTGCAGTAGCACAGATATCATTAAAGTATAAAGAGCCCACTTGCATGTTGGCTTGGGAATTTTTATTGGAGGAAGTAATTAAACGGAATAAAGTCTGTAATCACCCATAATCAACTCGAATTATTGGATGAATTATTAGATGCGAAGAGAGAAAAAAGACAGATACATACATACTCGAAATATGACGTACTGGTCCAAATTATAATTGCACATATAACTCAATATAATGGAAACTATGTGGTCATTGAAAATTACTGTTGGTTATTTGTGTGTGAATTGACATCGCGAAAACATTGGTTGACGCTCAATTTGTTTTAGTTTCATGGGTTATCCATGAACCATTTTTCCATATTTCTTTTCGAAATATACCTATCCAACGCGGAGCGGCAGAACTACTCGGCTACAAAGTGGGAAAGCTCCCTCCACCAACTTCTTACCTAGGTGTACTTCTTCATTGGAGCAAACCATCCAGCAACTTCTTACATCCATTTAGAATTCCCTTCTAAGCTGGCTATAACCATCCTTATTGACCAGAAAGGAATTGAGACAAGTATAAATGTGGAACTAGCGAGCTTGTCCATGACAACGAACTTGGGTTGGTAATTAAAATTGACTAAGATTTCACTGAAAAAGATATTCAACGCACTGACACAACATGACCTACTTATGTTTTAGGTGGGATAATTTTACATAGTTCCTTTACTACTCATCGCTTTTAATTAGGGATTTAGTTAACCCATGAAAATTGAAAAACCATGAGGATCTTTCAGCATGCTGTATCAATAGCTTTTGGATTATGAAAAAAAAAAGAAATTTATTTATGCTCACTGTAATTTAAGAAAATAGTTATAGAATTCTGAAAATTTCACGTCCAAAAATTCAAACCTAAACATGAAAGCGGGCACTATTGATCATTGAACTTTCCATACCATTTACTTCACCCTTTTTTACCATATTTAGAAGTTCTTCCCTGAAGCACTATTCATCCTTGAACTTTCCATAACATTTAATTTTTACCCGTTTGATCATATGTAAAGGTGTTTCCATGAAATGGTAAATATATATGCTTCTGGAGGAAAAGTTTAGGGATGAATAGTGTCCGATTTTGATATTTAGGGATGAACTTTACACTTTCTTGAGGTTGTGGATATGAAAAATAATAATTTTCCATAAATTCATAAATAATATTGGAAATGATTATTTAAATTATTCATATTAGATTTAAAAATGATAAGATGTGAGAAATAATAGGAAGAGTTTGTAGCAAATCTGCAACTGTATTTTCATATGCGCTTTCAATTATTTCTATCTATTATTTACTCCTTTTAAAAGAATATTTTACTAACAACTCCTTCATGTTTGTACCTACTCTTTCTTTCATGTGTTTTAATATTACAAAATAGTCCTTTCCACATATGACTATCTTATTTCATTTCTAAAACACATGTTTATTATACAAAGACACATATATCGACGAAATTGTGAAAATCACAACCAATTTGTTCCAAGCAATATTAGCACACATATAATTTATTTTAATCCAAGCACGAGTATTTATCTAGTTATATAAAAAAAATCAAAACACAGTGAAAAAAATCCATATATCAAGCTAGAGTTTCTATATCAATTAGAGCTATATGTACTTAAATATCGTCTCCGCTTGCTGTTAATTTTTTAGACAATTAGAAAGTATTTCGCCAGTGCACAGAGTTCATGCAGTCAGCTTTCATATTGGCATCAATAATTTACATGGAAAAATACCTACGTTCTAAACAATTCCTTATATGTGCTATACTAATTTCTTCAGGCACCAAAACTAACTTTCAAGAAACCAATAGGGAGCATCTGTATTTCTGGCCACAAGTTTATTGGATGCCCAATACCATGTGGTGTTCTAATAACCAGGTTGATGGATATCAATCATGTAATGTCCACAAACATTGAGTACATCTCTTCAAATGACACAACCATAGCAGGAAGCAGGAATGGCCATGCTCCCATCTTTTTGTGGTATGCACTGAAGCGTATAGGGTACAATGGTCTTTGCAAGACGGTTGAAAATTGCTTAAAAAATGCCCAGTACCTTGCACTTCGTCTCAGAGAGATGGGGGTAAGTGTGTTCTTGAATGCACTAAGTATCACGGTTGTGTTTGAGAGGCCAAACGACGAAACATTTGTGCGCAAATGGCAGCTTGCCTGTCAGGGAAAGATAGCACATGTAGTGGTGATGCCAAATGTGAGCCTTGAAAGGATTAATATGTTTCTTGAAGAGTTCACCAAGAGCAGAATCGCATTGCATCAAGATAAATGTGTTGCTGGAGATGTGAGCCAAGAGAACTGCCTATGCAGTCTTCATCTTGACAGGAAGAAAGAGGCAGTATAGTATTATTCATTAAGCAACCAAGTATAAGAGTGCTTACTATATATGTATTAATAAATGAAATTATTGTCGTTGTTGATGAACTAACTTCTATTATGTACTAATTAATGTTAAGTTTGTCCCCAGTTAATCAATGAAAGCAATAACCTATATGTCTATTATTATTTCTTTCTTCAGTTTAAAATAATCTTTGTTTTGCATATTTCCCATCAACCTGAACTTACATGTTTAATTTAGGGCTACATACGGCTGAAATCAGTTTGGATAGTATATATGCACAATCCAGACACTTCACATATTTATAGTCTAGTTTTTTTAATGCTCGACATATATTAGAATGTTCACGCCCAGCTAGCCTTCCATATCCACGTCAGCTCTCGCAGGTTTGGTGGTCACTTCTTCTGCACGATCTATCATACACACACAAGAAAAAATTACAAATAAGCCTACAAGAAAAATACTGGGGAAATAAACGGTAAAAATAATTAATTGGTGAGGATTGGAGCCAGAAGGGAAGAAAAAGATAGACTAGATGTTTTATGAATTCGGATAGCGAAAATTAACTGTACATAAGGGTTTGCGGCGTATGCAAGTACATAGCGGTTTGTGTACTCTATGATAGCACGGTGAAAACCGGAACAAAATTAAAATGTGTTTACAATTGTAGCTGAACTGGAGGCCAACACAGGAACCCCCATATAGCAAGAGATGCTTCCACAGCCAGTCTTCCAAGAATCCCTCGGCCCTGGCCCCGGACGCCCTGGACCGCCGTACGTCGCCTGCTTCGACTCTTCTATGTCGTCCTGGTTCTATATATGCGTTAATTAATCACATAGAAGTCCCTGCAGGTTCTATGCGTTAATCACAGTTCATCAGGTCATTCAATTCCTTATGAGAAAACTGATAGCCTAATGCAATGGTGCATTCGTACTTAAATTGGTGTTAGTATTAGCAGAGGCAATTAATCACCATGTTACCATGCAGGGCCGATGCTGACATTTCGGAAGCCCTACGCGAACTTGACACTATATGGGCCTTAAGTAGTTAAGGCTAATTTTTTTTACTTCCAATATATATTCTATAAAGCACATATACCATATATCATATAGTAAAATTGTAACGTAAATTATATAACAATAACCATGAAAATTATAGCCTAATTAACCTATTTTTTGGAGTGGAAAAAGTTATTCTTTCAGTGTGAGTCGAAATTGTGCCAAGGATTTCAATTCAAATCCGTCCTTGATCCCTCTCGTCGCCATAAAAAATCGCCTCCTCGGAATTCCTCTTCCAATTCAACCTTCCAAAATCTAATTTCGAAATTCAACCTCGTCCTTTGAACTCATCGCCAAATACTTCTTCCCATTTCCGAAAGTATCAAATTCCCCTTTGAATCCCTTCCTTGACTCCTCCTTGAACCTTTGGGTGCAAATGCCTAATTCAAACTCGAAATCCAAATCCAAACTCCAAAACCCTCCGAATTAGTTCACTCGGTAAAAGTCTATTTTGCCTCCCTCTTGGTCGATTTGGTTGTTTCTCCCTTGCTCGGCCAACTTTTTCCCTCAGCACGTTCCTTCTCACGTGAGCCGCGTGTGCTGCCGAGAGAGAGAACGCGTCTATATCTCTCTCTCTCTCTCTCCTCTCGCCCGCGCTATGTGCCGTCGCCGCGATTCGATTTTCGCCGCCGCCTTTGAAATCCCGCCACCACCTTCGTTTCCACGCGCTGCGCGTCGTGGCCGACCGTAAGCACGCGCCTGCGTCACCTCGCCTGCCGCGGCGATCTCCGTGTAGCTGCTCACCACCAAACTGGCCCTGCCAACTTTTGCCGTCCTCCATGGCCCAGCCGCTAACCGCCAAAGCTTGGAGGCAGAGGAGCTTGCCTCGTCTATCGCATCTCCTCAAAACTGGAGGAGCAAAACCCCCCTTTCCACCGCCCTGTCCTCCCTTTATCCCTCCCAGAATCGACCTCCTCTCTCTGCCCCATGTCTCTCTGCGCGCGGAGGCAGAGCGCCGTTGACGCCACGCACTAGCTCGTCATCCTCGCCTCTTGACCGCCCAAGGTCAGTTCTCCCCCTCCAAACCGACATCGCCACCTCTATAAAGCCCAAGCCCTCCTCATTCCTCTTGTTTTTCGCTCGCCTCACACCCATAGCGCCATTGCCGCCCCTGCCGCATAGCTGCTCGCCGCCGTCGGCCATTCCCCAGTTAATTAATGAAAGCAATAACCTATATGTCTATTATTATTTCTTTCTTCAGTTTAAATTAATCTTTGTTTTGCATATTTCCCATCAACCTGAACTTACATGTTTAGGGCTACATACGGCTGAAATCAGTTTGGATAGTATATATGCACAATCCATACACTTCACATATCTATAGTCTAGTTTTTTTAATGCTCGACGAGCTCTAAGCATATATGGTTCTTATCATTGTCACGCCCGGAATTTCTATCCAAAATTCCAAACGCTTACATGTGCGTGAACCCTTGTCCAGAAATCAGCCGAGGCACACAATAACAAATTGATAATAGAGTACAATTATTACTCTAATTAATAAGCGAATAAAATGTCATTACAGAGGTAGATAGTTCCTCTCAATCAATAAAGATCTAAGCAGCGGAAAATAAGATAAACGGCGCAGACGACTCCACTCCACAGGCAGCTTGACCAGGGCTACACCTAATCCTCCACACCATCAGCTTCACTGTAGAACTCTTCCTCTGATGAATGATTGCAAGGTGAGTATATGACATACTCAGCAAGCCACGCAGCAAATATGCAAGTGCACAGGATAACAAAGGATGGCATAGTAGGGTTTCATTTGCATAAACAACATTTAATAAACATTTCAGCATTTAATAAAACAGTTAAGTATTAATTAAACAGTATTAATCCAACGCTATACAACATACCCTGTTGCATAGGCCCAACCATTCTGAACAACCATCCCGGCTGCACAGTTCTATCTCCAAACCAGGAATATACCATTCCAAACCAGGAGCTAATCAAATTATTACCAATTATAGCATCTGTTATTATGATGAGAGGTGTGAAACTAATCACGAAAGACATTGTTCGACCCGCCCATAACCGCGGGCACGGCTATTCGAATAGTTTTACTCTGATTAGAGGTGTACCACTGTACCCACAAGACACAGCCCCACATCATGTCACCATGTGCCTCAATACCACCACGGTACCTCGGAAAGGAGCTATGACAATACCCCTTGCATAACACAATCCACCACAGCGCACCATTCCTGGATCATAATCACCCCCTTATAAACAAGGCATGGACTCCCCAGCGACCCCCGTGGGCTTATCTCCGTCACTTCTCAGTCTGGTGTCCCGCAATAAACCATGCTATACAAAAGGTAAAGCCGTTGCCCACGCTGGCTTGTGGTTGGCACGATTAATGTTTCACAACCGAAACTCGTGAACCGGTACTTAATTGTCATGAGCACAACTCTCAAAACCATGTGCCCACAACCCACCATTATCAAGTTTTAGTTGGCAAGTAATTAATTAACCAATCACGATTGACCATCGTGAACTATCATTAAGCCATCATTAAATAATAGTGAATCATAAGTTATCCCAATAGTGTGCTAATGTTTCTAGGCATGACTAAGCAATTATATCTAATATCTAGCTGAACCAATATATAAAGCCCAACTAGTCAAGTTATAATAACCCAAGGTATCAAGGAATAAAGTAATCAAGAACAAAAGGGCTATAACAAACAATAGGTTAATTCCACCCAATGACATTCGAAAATAAATGCAATTGTTGAATAAAAACAATAGCTTTAAACGGGATCAACATGCTCAAAGGGTTGTTTGGGATCTGTGTGACTTGCCTTGCTGGCCTTGGAACTCTTCAAATTCTTCTCCTGCGAAAACGGACTCTCCGGAAACGTCGGAATCTAAGCAGAAAAGAGCAAAAACACCAAAACAACACATAAACAAGAATGAACAGTACATGTGGATATTTTTAACATGTAGATCTCAATTTTAGAAAAATTTAGAGACTTGAACCAACTAAATCCGAGCTAAGATGAATTAGTTATGAATTTTTAAAGATTAAATCGGATTAAAACACTTATATGGATTTTAATTGAATTATGACGCAATAATGAATTATTTTTGAAAAGGAAAAGGGGTTTATTGCGTCAGCGGCTAGGGTTTGCGGTAGACCGGGCGCACGGCAGCGGTCCACGGGAACGGACGGCCAAGATCGATCTTATCCAAAACGGACGGCCGAGATCGACCGGTCCACGGCCGGACCACGAGGGACGACGACGATGACGTCAGCGACGACGTCACCACCGGCGGCGGCTCGGGCGGCGCAAGCCCGCCGGCGAACGACGGCGCTTCGGCACGAACGGAGGGCACCAGGACGTAGAGGGCGACGCGGCGAACTCACCGGTGACCAAAGAAGCGGCGGAAGATCAACGGACGGCGACGGCGACGAGGTTGAAGCGGCGGAGAAGATTGGGTCGACGGCGGCGACGGTGCTCCGGCGGTCTGCAGCGACGGCGAAGAGGCGGACGAGGACGGCGACGACTTGGCGACCACGATGGCGATCTTCCCGAATGACGACGACGATCGGAACGGCGGCGACGCACGGCTGGAGCGACGGCGACGACGGCGGCGCGAAGTCTCACGGCGCTAGGGCTCTTCCGACGGCGAGAGGCGAAAGCAAGGGTGGCGGCGGGTAGAGGAGACACCGGGGATCCTTTTAAAGGGGCTAGGAAGCGGCGGCGAAGGCCCACGGCGACCGGCGACGCGAAGGAAACCTCGGGCTCGGAGTGAGAGAGACCGATCCGAATCGACCTCGAATCAAACACTTTCCAAGCGATTTTAGCCGATGATTCCAAAAGAGAAAAGGTAGAGGAGATCTCGGGAAACATTTCCCCTCTATTGATTTCACCGGAGAAGGAAAGACGCGGCCGAATTTGGAAAGAGACGGCGGCGACGGCGCACGCTAGGGTTTCGAGCGGCGGCGGCGGCGCGAGGAAGACGAAGACAGACAGATGGGACCCACCTGTCAGCGACAGCGAGCGCGCGCGCGCGGCTGCGGACTGGACTGGGCCGACTTGGGCCGGGGAGAGAGAGAGAAAAAAGGTTTTGGGCTGACTTTCGGCCTAAAGCCAAAAGAGACTTTTAAAAACCTTTTTCAATTAAAATTATTCATGAAATGCAATTCCATTTATTAAAAATACTTCCTTAGCTCAAATAAATCCCAGAAAAATCTAGGAATTATAGAATTAAGCAAAGTATTTAATGAAATTTTATCTGGCCCCATTTTATATTGGAATTTATTAATTAAAATTAAATCTTCTCTTCTAGGCTTTTTAAAATAAATTCTAATAATTCAAATTAAACAACAATTTATATATTTAGAATTTTTAGGGTGTGACAATCATCTATTCGAGCGACATTTTAACATATATTGAATGTTCACGCCTAGCTAGCCTTCCATATCCACGTGGTTTGGTGGTCACTTCTTCTGCACGATCAAGCATACACACACAAGAAACAATTACAAATAAGCCTACAAGAAAAATACTGGAGAAATAAACGGTAAAAATAATTAAATGGTGAGGATTGGAGCCAGAAGGGAAGAAAAAGATAGACTAGATGTTTTATGGATTCGGATAGCAAAAGATAACTATACATGAGGGTTTAATTGCGGCGTATGCAAGGACAGGCATGACATAGCGGTTTGTGTACTCTATAATAGCACAGTGAAAACCGGAACAAAATTAAAATGTTTACAAGTAGCTGAACTGGAGGCCAACACAGGAACCCCCATATAGCAAGAGATGCTTCCACAGCCAGTCTTCCAAGAATCCCTCGGCCCTGGCCCCGGACGCCCTGGACCGCCGTCGCCTGCTTCGACTCTTCTACGTCATCCTGGTTCTATATATGCGTTAATTAATCACATAGAAGACCCTGCAGGTTCTATGCGTTAATCACAGTTCACCAGGTCATTCAATTCCTTATGAGAAAACTGATAGCCTAATGCAATGGTGCATTCGTACTTAAATTGGTGTTGGTATTAGCAGAGGCAACTAATCAGCTGGTCTAGACTCTAGACGATCCAAATTATACATGTTGTCTGAAGAACTTTGGCTGCAGAGGCCTGATACCAGCTGTTCCTTTTGTTAGACTGAATGATCAGACGCTACAGTCACTTGTGATGCTGCTTTTGGATATATATTGCTTTATCTTGAGGATCTAAACCCTTCTACAAGCAGGCCGGTATTCTTGCTACAATAAATATTCTGCTTTTCTTATTTTCAAATTTCCCTTTGTTTCAGTTTTATGAATCTGTTAAGCAGAGAGAGATTCTCAAACCACTGGTTCCAATGATGCTTGGCAGAACAACCATAGGTGAAAAGACATTTTGATCTAAATACAGTAGCTCTACTTGCTGAATGACTAATTGGGATCTAATGAGAATCCGTTTGTTTTAGTCACTCTCTGAATATCAAATGTTATATATTCATGTATGTTTAGTACTTGTTCAGGTATTCTGGACATGGCTGGATTTTTTTGGTTTCTGAAAACCTCATCCTCCTCACCTTTAAGATGTACTTCCTCCGTTTTAGGTTATAAGACTTTCTAGCATTGCTCATATTCATATATATGTTAATGAATCTAGATATATATATGTATCAAGATTCATTAACATATATATGAATATAGGCAATGCTGAGGTAGGTAACAAAAGTCTTATAACCTAAAACGGTGGTAGTACTAAGGAAATAAGATCAGTCATAAAATACTGAGTACTTTCTCTGAAGCATCGACACTTTAACTGTTAAAACTACATGCTTATGTTCAATGCGATTTAGGAAATGAATTCCTGACTTATTTGAAGGATTGGTGATATTTGACACTTGATGTTCTCAATGTACACTGAAATCTGCTGCTAGAATTAAAAAAAAATCATCTGCCCACGACAGGATTTGACAATTACCTGGCACCTTAATTGTGAGTTGTCCGTTTTGTAAAAATAAAACTGCTCCCTTTCTTAGTTTGTCCTCTGCTTTCATGGTTTTACTACTTATGAATTGTGATAATTTCTGTATATGTTCCCAGTTACAGTATTAATTGATAATCCTGCTAATTCGATATTTGTTTTTCCTTACACTGGTGGAGAAGTGGTTTTTACTCCTATATAGTCCTGGTTTTTCAACCGGGACTACGAATCCGGGACTAAAGATCGCTATCTTTAGTCCCGGGTGAAATAACCGGGAGTAAAAATCGATTTTTAGTCCCGGTTATAAAGAGACAGATCCGGTTGCTTCTTTATTCTTTTCTTCTCTTCATAATTTTTCATTATTTTTAATATATTGATTTCACCCTAACCCTATCCCATCCCTAAATTCCCAAAACAATCATCCTCAAATTGCCTTCAAATCCACAAATCGATCATCTCAAATACATCACAAAATCTAAAAAAAATTACATCACAACTTCTACAAAATTCAATCACATATTCACATCTCACACAAATCAAATACATCATACAACAATCTCAGCTCAAATTCTCAAAAAAAAAAAGAAAGAAAAAAACTGCCAGGCGCCGCCTCGCCTCGCCGGCCGGCCAGCCCGCGCCTCGCCGCCGCAGGCCGCCTTGCCGCGCGCCGCGCCGCCCTCGCGCCGGCCGCCAGGCCACAGCCGCAGGCCGCCGGCGGCCACCGCCTCACCGCGCGCCACGCCGGTGGCCGCCGCATCGCCGCGCGCCGTGCCGCCCTCCGCGCTTCGCCACCCTCGCGCCGGCCGTGAGGCCGCCGGTGGCCCCCGCCGCCTCGCCGCGTGCCGCGCCGCCCTCCGCGCCCCGCCGCGAGGCCGCCGCCTCACAGGTCGCTAGCGGCAGCCGCCGCGCTGGCCGGCCTGGCCTCCGCGCCCCGCCGCTTCGCGCCGGCCTGGCACCCTCGCCGCATCGCTGCAGTGTAGAGAGGAGAAGGAGAGGAATAGATAAGGTTGAGGAGAGAGTTAAAAGGAGAGGAGGAGATAAGGTTGAGGAGAGGAGGAGGGAGGAGTTAAAAGGAGAGGAGGAGATACCTCGATCCAATCGCGCAGGCCTCTCCGATCTCCGCGTCGATCTTTTTTCCCGGTTGGTGTTATCAACCGGGACTATAAATAGATCTTTAGTCTCGGTTGGTAATACCAACCTACCAACCGGGAGTAAAGTGTATAGCGATCTTTTTTCGCGGTTGGTGTTACCAACCGGGACTACAAATAGATCTTTAGTCCCGGTTGGTAACACCAACCGGTACTAAAGATTGGAAAGTACCCCAAGAGCTTTAAAACCGGGACTAAAGATATTTTTAGTCCTGGTTTTTAATATAACCGGGACTATTGTGAAATCTGGTCGACCGATCAAAGATGGTTTCTCCACCAGTGTTATAACATATCTCTCTTCGTCATAATATTTTTGTTTGATTTTTTTACACAAGTGTATAATTAGGAAATTGCATTCCGGAGGTGGAAGAATTAATAATGTACTCTCTCCATCTACTTTTGATAGACATATTTTCAAATCTGAAAATTTTATTTTTGATAGGCATATTTCAATCCAACGACCTATCATCTTAATGACTTTCTCGAATTTAATGCGTGACTCTCCATTCTTCCACACAAGATTGGCTACATGGGCATCGAGAAATGTAAATATCAATGAATCGCTTGTTTATGAGGAATAACTAGTAGCATGTTTAAATAGATGATAAGTAGAATTACTTATAATTGGTCTGTGTGCCTAGATGAAATATAACTATAAAAAGTAGATGGAGGGAGTATGTTGTACTGTGCTCAGTAACTGTAATCAGGGAGAAGATACCCTGAATCATTTGACGCTGCTGACAAGCTGCGAAAAACTAATGTTGATCTATGATGTAACATCCTGAAAATTCGACCGAGAAAATCAAAACTCTAAAAATACGGATTTCCAAAAAGCTTTTAAATTAATTGCACCATGCTGGTCTTATTCGCCTATTTTATTTGGATTTGATTTCGAAGTTCATTAATCGTGAGTAAAGATAGATAATTAGGAATAAAACTTAAAAACAAACTGGTAAAATAAATATAAATTAAAATAAAGATTAGGTGTGGATAGAAATAAATAAAATATTATCGCGACCATGTTTGGATCAATTAAATTTAAAATGCGATGGAATAAGAATTAACCCTAATTAAAAATTCAAATAAATTATATAAATAAAATATGAGTAATATTAATCTAGGGTGAATTCATTAGATGAGATAACACACAAATATTGAGTAAAATGCATGTGTGCAAAAATTAGGAATCGTGGAACCAAATTTATATAAGAAATAGACTAAAATGAGAGAAATAGGAAAAAGACACTGTTCATTGCACTCTAAGTGCTCGACGTGGTCCCCTAGCCCTAGACCCTCCTCTGTCGCGCGCCCGGCAATGCCCCGAGCCCCGCGCCGCCGCCGCCGCGCCGTCGCCGTCCCGTCGCGCCGTCGCCACCGCCGCTGCCGCGCCGCTACTGCGCCGCGCGGCCTCGCTCCGCGCGCCCTTCGTCTCGCACCCCGTGCCGCCGCGCGCCGTCACCGTCGCGTCCCATCGTCGCTCCGAGCCGCGCGCCGCCCCTGCCGCGCCGTCGCCATCGCCATCCCGCTGCCGCGCCGCGCGAGCCACCGTCGCCTCAAGCCCCGTCCCGCCGTCGCGTCGCTCGCCCCGCGCGCCGCTCGCCCATCGCGTCGCCGCCTCGCGCCCCGCGCTACTGCCGCGCCGCTCGCCCGTCGCGTCACCGTCGTCGTCGCGCCGAGCACCGTGCCGAGCCGTGCCGAGCCCCGCGCCGCACCGCCCGCCCGCCCGCCCGTCGCGTCGCCATTAGGCCGCCCGCCCCTCCCCATGCCCTTATAAAATCCGGCCCTTCCCTTCTCCATCCCACACCCATCCCCTCCATTTCCCCTCCCTCTCCTCCTTCTCCACGCGCCGCCGCCTTCGTGCCGCCGCGCCGCCGCCTTTGTGCGCCGCGCCGTCGCCCCGGAGCCACCGCGTCGTGCGTCGCCGCCTTGCGCCGCCGTCGGTAAGCCGCCGCCCCCCCCCCTCCGTGAGCGCTGTCGTCGCCGCCGCCTCGGGTAGGGAGAGAGAGAGAGCTGAGAGAGAGAGGAAGGGAGAAGCCGAGGGAGAGAGAGAAGGAAAAAGAAAAGAAAGGAGAGAAAGAGAAGGAAAAAGAAAAGAAAGGAGAGAAAGGGAAGGAAAAATAAAAGAAAAGAGAGAAAAGAGGAGAGAAAAAGAAAAGAAAAAAATAAAAATATAAAAATAAAAAGAAATTAGAGGGAGACTAGGGAAGTTTAGAAAATTTAAAATAATTAGAATTTAATTATAGATTAATTATAGTAGTAGATTTGCAAAATTTAATATAAATTGTGGATTATTCTTGGTAATTTCTATAAGAAATCAATTCGCGGTAGTAATTTAGATGTAATTAAAAACTAAACAAATAGATGAATTTATATAGATTATTATAGATTATTTTTGGGTAATCTCTATAAGTTATCGATTCACGGTAGAAATTCGGATTTAATTACTAGGGATTTTAGCCGTGTATTATATTTAATCATTTAGTCATATACTAAATTAAATCGTATAGTATTTCTAGGATTTCGTCCGATATTTAGCTTGCGATAGAAATTTCCAACCTATCATATGGATATAATGCTCGGGAAGATTAAATGAAAAACTTATGACAACAAAATATTTATACCCGCAAAATAGTTTAAATCGAAATTGGGTTTGCATTAGTTCGCGAATAGTAAAGTTAATATAAAGGAATCGACTTTCGCATTCGACTTTTATTTGGATTTATTTGGATTTTTATTTGAATTCTAACTGAATTCAAATCAATTTTCGCACGTAAATATAAAGCCCGAGGGAGTTGCGGATCCAAGTGAAGGCCAAGACCCGCAAGACTTTGAGTAAGGCAAGTCATCACTATTCCTTGAACATGTTGATCCCAATTGCGAAATTGTTTTGTTTACAAATAAAATTGCATGCAATGATGAACATCCTACTTGCGATTATGCCATGCCTTGATTATTGTTTACCCCTTATTCCTTCGTAACCATGTTTACGTATGAGTCCCTAGTCAACTATGACAAATGCTTAGAAATGCTATTCTAGAATCATGCATACTCATATTTATCAAATGCTATATGCTTGGGCAATTACCTTTGGGAAGGTAATTGAGATGCGGCATGTGGAGACATGAGCACCACATTGCCATGATATTGATGACATGATTTGCGACAGGAGAAATAAAACTAAACAACTATTTTCGACTGGGGCGGACGGAGGATTTGGGTGGTATCTGGAAAACGCTAGTACCGTCCCTGGTCAATTAAGGACCGAGCCATGAAGTTAAGCATGAAACGACCCCCGCAGTTCTCGTATGGGTATAGACCTAGCAGATTAGATAGCCGAGCGGAGGCAGTATCCCTGCATAGATGGTTCACCCCTGAGCGAGGCAGGTGCGCTACGGTGGGACAGCCGTTGAGGTAGGGCCGAGAGGCGTGCCCTACATCGGTGTCGCCATTGGTAGGACTGCCATGAGTGTGTGTGAGAGAGAACTTAACTTGAACCATAATTTAAGATATGTGTGAGACTTCTCTTTCCCGGGAGCGCCATAACTCCTCTCACTGCTAGAAATATGGACGCCTAGAGTGCATGAGGATTTAAGTTCATGGAGCGGGTACTGCCAATGCGAGGTTATCGAAAAGCTTTGCCGTGACATATCTCATGAGTTGGGACGAGGCTCATGTGTTGGGCAGTCGCGGAGTGCGGGTAAAGTGTACATCCACTGCAGTGTGAGTAAACCAAATCTATTCGAATAGTCGTGCTCGTGGTTATTGAGCACCGGGACATGTATTACACTTGGCTAGACTCTAAATTCTTAAATTGTATGGGATGGGATATTGCATAATGATTTCTATGCTGATGGAGCCACTTCCCGAGAGGCGGGAAGGTGGACGTCCTCAGTAAACCATGACGACTCAATGGCGGGAAGCCATCCTTGGGATCATAATGGATGGTGGACAGAACCGTCATTGTTTAAATATGAACACTGGTACTAAAATTTGATCAGTCCGTGCTAGGTCTTAGGGCTCGTGAAAAGAATTACAAAACTTGCTTTGCGCAAAAGAACTATAGCCACCCTTTGAATACCCCTGTCATGTGCATTGTTGCTGTGGTGGCTTGCTGAGTACGGTTGGTACTCACCCTTACAATATATAAACTTAATCAGAGGTCGGAGATGAAGCTTCGGAGGATCCCTACGCTTACTACCAGGAGGGTGATGAAGACGATGGCGCTCAGTAGGTCTTACTTACCGTCGTTGCCTGTGGCAATGGCGTGCCGCTGCCTTGACTCCGCTGTCTTACTTACTTCTGTTTTTGATATGAATTCCGGACCGCCCGGTCCGATGATTTAAAACTATGCCTGCGAGCTTGTGATGTAATAATTCATACCAGACACTCGTGTATGTGCACTTGGTATTTCAGCTATGAATTCGTGTGTACCAGACTACTTGATCCAGGGAAATGGTAATGTTTACACGATTGATTCCTGTTATAAAAACGGGGGTCTACAGAGCTGGTATGTCACGCCCGGAAATTCACTAGTAATTTCCGAACTTATTTGTGCATGAAATCCTCGTCCAGGAATCAGTCGAGGTACACAAATTGACAATTTAATATACAGATTCATCAAATTTACTAAAACGATAAATACTTACTTAAGAGGCATTAAGTCCTCACCAAGAAGAAAACTGCAGCGGAAAATAAAATCTAGCGAAGCTCCGGCTCCACTCCCACAGGCAGCTCAACTGGGGTATAAGCCAAACGTCTTCTCCTTCTGGATCCTTTTTCTTCAACTGAGGTTGATTGATTATTGCAAGAATGAGCATATGACATACTCAACAAGCCACACAGCAAATATGCAAGTGCACAAGGATACCAAAGAATGGCATAATATAGGCTCATTTGCAAAAGCAACGTTTAGCCAAATATTTAAGTGAAATAAAACAGTAGAGTAGTTAATCAGAAATTTTAATCAACACTGAACAGCACACCCATGCTGCACAAGCCCGACCATCCTGAACAACCATACCCGGCTGTACAGATCTAATCTCCAAACCAGGAATTATCCATTCCAAACCAGGAGCTAAGCAAATTATTACCAGTTATAACATCCATAATTATTGTGAGAGGTGTGAGACTAATCACGAAAAACATTGCTCAACTCGCCCATAACCGCGGGCACGGCTATTCGAATAGTTTTACTCTGGCCAGAGGTGTACCACTGTACCCACAAGACACAGCCTCAACATCATGTCTACCATGCGTCGCGATACTGGAAAGTACCCGAATAGAGGCTGTGACAATACCCTTTGTACAACACAACTCACCACAGTGCACCATTCCTGGATCATAATCACACCCTTATAAAACAAGGCATGGACTCCCCAGCGACCCCCGTGGGCTTATCTCCGCCACTTCTCAGTCTGGTGCTCCACAATGAATCATGCTATACAAAAGGTAACGCCGTTGCCCACGCTGGCTTGTGGTTGGCACGGTTAATGTTTCACAATAGTAGCTCGCGAACCGGTCCTTAATTGTCATGAGCACGACTCTCAAAACCATGTGCTCACAACCCACCATTATCAAGTTTTAGTTGGCAAGTAATTAATTAACCAATCACGATTGACCATCGTGAACTATCATTAAGCCATCATTAAATAATAATGTAGTATATATGATTCATCCCATTAGTGAGCTAATGTTTCTAAGCATGGCTAAGCAATTATATCTAACATCTAGTTGAACCAATATATATAAAGCTCAACTAGTCAAATTATAATATCCCAATGTATCAAGGAATAGAGTAATCAATGCAAACAGGCCATAACAAAGGAATAGATTCACACCACCCAGTGACATTCGAAAATAAATGCACAGTTGAAATAAATAGAGAATTTAAATATAGGATCAACATGCTCAAAGGATTGTGTTTAGGATCTGTGTGACTTGCCTTGCAATAATCGGTCTTCAATTAATCTTCTTGAATACTTCCGGCGCACTCACGAACCTTCGCAACGACGGAAACGACAAGCTAACCTGCAAAACGAAGAAAAAGACTAATAAAAACCAAATAAACAATACATAAAAAGTAAACAAACATGTAGATCAAAATTTTAGATGAATTATGAGACTTGAACGGCCTCATTCTGACTTCATATGAATTTATTATGAATTTTACAAGATTAAATCTATTTAAAGCCCATTTAAAAGGAATTAAATAAATTTAATCCAATTTATGGATAATTTTAATATGTAGATCTTTATTTTATACAACTTTTGCAACTTGAACCACATTAAACTGAGTTCAAATGAATTAGTTATGAATTTTTAAAGATTAAATCGGATTAAAACACTTATAAGGATTTTAATTGAATTATGACGCAATAATGAATTATTTTTGAAAAGGAAAAGAAGGATTATTGCGTCAGCGGCTAGGGTTTGCGGTGGACCGGGTGCACGGCAACGGTTCACGGGAACGGACGGCCGAGATCAACCCTATCCAAAACGGACGGCCGAGATCGAACGGATCCACCGCGGCTCACGGACGGACGACGACGATGACGTCAGCGATGACGTCAGCACCGGCGGCGGCTCGGGAGCGCAAGCTCGCCGGCGAACGACGGCTCGACGACGCGAACGGAGGGCACCAACGGGTAGAGGGCGACGCGGCGAACTCACCGGTGACCAAAACCACGGCGGAAGGGCAACGGACAGCGCCGGCGACGAGGAAGAAGCGGCGGCGGAGATCGGGTTGACGGCGGCGACGGTGCTCCAGCGGTCTTCGGCGGCGACGAAGCGGCGGACGAGGACGGCGACGACTTGGCGACCACGACGGCGGTCTTCCCGAGCGACGGCGACGGCTGGAACGGCGGCGGCGCACGGCTGGAGCGACGGCGGCGACGGCGGCTCGAGGTTGACGGCGCTAGGGTGCTACGAACGACGAGAGGCGAAGGCGAGGGTGGCGGCGGGTAGAGGAGACACCGGGGAGCCTTTTAAAGGGGCTAGGAGGCGACTTCCGGCGACGAGAAGGAAAGGTCGAGCTCGGAGAGAGAAAAGCCGATCCGATTCGACTTCGAATCCAACACTTTCCAAGCCGATTTAGCCGATGTTTCCAAAGGGGAAAAGGTAGAGGAGATCCCGAGGATCATTTCCCCTCTATTGATTCGGCCGGAGATGGAAAGGAGCGACGGAATTGGAAAGCAGACGGCGGCGGCTCGCGCTAGGGTTTCGGGCGGCGGCGGCGGCGCGGGGAAGACGAACCTGATAGGTAGGACCCACCTGTCAGCGGCAGAGAGAGAGAAGAGCGGCGGCTCGGCGGACTGGGCCGGACTGGGCCGAGGGAAAGAGAAAGAGAGAGGTTTTGGGCCGGCTTTCGGCCCAAAGCCAAAAGAAGACTTTTAAAAACCTTTTTCAATTTAAATTATTCATGAAATGCAATTCCATTTATTAAAAATACTTTCTTAGCTCAAATAAATCCCAGAAAAATCTAGGAATTATAGAATTAAGCATAGTATTTAACAAAATTTTATCTAGCCCAATTTTATATTGAGATTTAGCAAATTAAAATTAGATCTTCTCATCTAGGCTTTTAAAATCATTTCTAATAATTCCTTTTAAACAACAATTTATAATTTAAGGATTTTTAAACAAGAAAAGCTCTTAACAATTATAATTAGATCATTATTGATCAAATAATTACTGAACTGTTCTTTGTATCATTTAGGAATTGAGCTCCGAAAAATCCGAGAATATTTCAGAGAGTTGACTTAATCATGGAGAATTTAATAAAAATTAAATCCATCCATGCTTTATATTTAGGAAATTTTATTTCCCACTTTTAACTTCACTTGTAAATTAAAGAACATTTAACATAAATTCTATTATTAGTTTATTTATTAAATAATTTATAAATCCTGAAACAAAAATCAGGATGTGACATGGTATCAGAGCCATACGACTGTAGGAAAAGACCAAAAGGCGCCCCACCCCTTTTTTTTCTAAGTTGGCCAAGGGAGAAATTCCCATTTAGTAATACTTTCAAAAATAAAAACGTTATGTTTACAAAACTCTGTACGATTTTCATCTTACTCTAAACTATTTTCTTCACAAAACGAGTTTTACTCTTAACTGACCTTGGGTTTTTCTTAAAATTAGATGGCAGATCAGGATTCACCCGCTACCTGGGAGATGGGCGTACCCCGCTCAGAGGGATACGTCATTGAGCTACACCGGTTGATGAGGCGTCTACGATACCCCAGATTTCCGATCTACCGAGTGAGACAGTGTGGATCTGTTTGGGAGGCTCGGGTCGAGGTTCACACGCGAGTTACTTCAGAGTTAGACTACAGCTTCCCGACACGCCATCGTCGCGACTTACCGGAGACCGCGATGCAGGATGCAGCACGGGAGGCCTTCCTCCGGCTTAGCTCTATCCACTGAGCTGAGTTGGCGAGTACTGAGTTTGCTCACCACCCGTATCGAGAGGAGAGCAACTCCGTCTGCACAGTTCAGGACACACCTTGCTGCTACAACCCGATAGTGACCCGATTGTTACGATGGGCTGAGGCAGTAGACGACTTTTACGAGGAGGCTCTGTTAGAGATTGACGACCAGCAGAGGCGTGTGGGAGAGTTAGAGACCGAGGTGACTGACCTCACAGCGTAGCAGCTTCAGCTAGAGGAGGAGCACCAGGCTTGGGGTAGTGAGATAGACTCACTGAAGGCACAGCTCCAGGTCCACGGCGACCAGTTCCAGCAGTTATCTGACCAGTACAACGATCGCCACGGGATGATGGATACACTTAAGGAGCAGCTGAGAGAGAGTCAGGAGCACGTCAGCCAGCTGGAGGAGCAGCTGTCACACCCTAAAAATTCAAAATATATAAATTGTTGTTTAATTGGAATTTTTAGAATTTATTTTAAAAAATCCTAGAAGAGAAGATCTAATTTTAATTAATAAATTCCAATGTAAAATGGGGCCAGATAAAATTTCATTAAATACTTTGCTTAATTCTATAATTCCTAGATTTTTCTGGGATTTATTTGAGCTAAGGAAGTATTTTTAATAAATGGAATTGCATTTCATGAATAATTTAAATTGAAAAAGGTTTTTAAAAGTCTCTTTTGGCTTTGGGCCGAAAGTCGGCCCAAAACCTTCTCTCTCTCCTCGGCCCAATCCGGCCCAGTCCGCAGCCGTGCGCGCGCCCTCGCTGTCGCTGACAGGTGGGTCCCGCTTGTCAGTCGTCGTCTTCCTTCGGCCGCCGCCGCCCGAAACCCTAACCGAGCGCCGCCGCCGTTTCCTTCCAAAATTCGGTCGATCCTTTCCTTCTCCGGCCGAATTGATAGAGGGGAAATGATCTTCTCGATCTCCTCTACCTTTTCCCCTTTGGAATCATCGGCTAAATCGGTTTGGAAAGTGTTGGATTCGAAGTCGAATCGGATCGGCTTTTCTCTCTCCGAGCCCGACCTTTCCTTCTCGTCGCCGGCCGCCGTGGGCCTTTGCCGTCGCCTCCTAGCCCCTTTAAAAGGCTCCCCGGTGTCTCCTCTACCCGCCGCCACTCTCGCCTTCGCCTCTCGTCGCCGGAAGAGCTCTAGCGCCGTGTAGCCTAGCGCCGCCGTCGCCGCCGCCGCTTCAGCCGTGCGCCGCCGCCGTTCCAGTCGTCGTCGTCGCTCGGGAAGGTCGCCATCGTGGTCGCCAAGTCACTGTCGCGACCGGGAAAATTGCCTTTTCCCGAACGCTAGTGTATTAATCCCCGTCCCAGGAAAAGCCGGGGTACACCATACAAACATGATATAAAAGACACATCTTTATTACATCGATAATATTTACATTATTACAAAGGCACATAAGGCCTGACAATCAAAAATAAACAGCAGCGGACTAGCGGGCCTACGGCTCCATCTTCACAGGCGCTCAACTGGGGTATAAGCCAGGACTCCACCTAAGACATCTTCTCCAAAGCTTCTCTTACTGAAGGGGGAAAAGATTGAGCAAGAATGAGTACAACCACAGTACTCAGCAAGCCACACCGGCGGATGCATAATTAATGCAAGGGAGGTACAAGGGAATAATAATATAGGGGTTAAGTTTTGCAGTAAACGGCATTTAAAAGTCACTTAGTTGCCCAAAGCTATTTTGTAAAGACGATCCTAGAGCTATACAATATTATTAAACAAGGCCGTGAACCCTCACGAACCTGCCTTAACCCAAGGCCTACGATGATTCGGACCGAACTGGCAACCCGACCTGGGTTCCAGCTCGTCCCAAGCCAACCCAGGCCAACCATTCCAAATTTTAGTTGTTGAGCAAATTTTAAGAATTAAAACACTGACTTGGGTACATTGCTCGGCTTGCCCATATCCGAGGGCGCGGCTATTCGAATAGATTATACTCTGATCAGAGGTGTACATCTTTACCCACAAGACACATCTTCCTCGCGTGCAACCACGTGCCACATACCACCACGGTATACGGACGGAAGACGTGACATAGTTCCCAACCCATCCTAGCCATAAACAAGAGTACCGACCCAATCCTCCTACGGCCGGGACACCCGGGACAGGCAGGCAGGACTGAGCCCCCTAGCAGCAGGGCACCAACCCTCTGCCATGACATCTCGACTACCGGGCCGCAGCTCGTGTAGCCTTCATTTGCCCTGGAGAATGTCCATCGACCCCCGACTTCATCCATCTCCAATCCGTGTACTTTTGTTTATGACCAGACTGAGCCACAAACTAAGCCTTACCCACTAGACATGTGGAAGTACGGTAGTGCTTTGCAACAGAGGCCCGAGCTTAATCCTTATAGTGGCCGGGGTGCTACTTCCCACAACTGGCATGCACCCAAACCCCACCGAAAACAGGTTTTAGGGGTTTTGAAAGAGGAAGAGAGGTGTATGTCCAATTTTACCATAAACCAACAATTCCATATTGTCCAAAAGATATGAGAATTCCCAAAGTCTAAAGTTATAAAACCACCTAATGTTGTCCTATTAATCAGCGAAGCATCTACCTAAATTCATACTAGTGGAACCATAAATAGAGTGTCCACTAGTTGGGGTTTTGTTTATTCTAGGGTGAACAAGGTAATAAATAACAACAATAACAAGAATAATATGGTCATAACAAAGGTAAATAGGCATGGCTAAATAAAACAGTGATAACGCGGGAATTTAAATAAAGCGATAATGCATTAATTTAAATTAAAAATAATTTTGTAAACTGGGATTCAATATGCTCAAGGATGATGTGACTTGCCTTGCTCGCTTTTCCAAACGACGGCTTCAACTTCCACGAAGAGCGGATCTTCCGAAACTGCAGCGTCTACACGACCAACGGAAAAGAAAAAGGCTTTTACTCTAATAAACTCCAAATAACAAGCAGAAACAAAGCACAAAAATGGGTTCTTGACTTCTTAAGGAAAAATTAGAGACTTGAACGGTCCAATTCCGAGTTCAAATGGCCAAGATATGGCCATTTGAAGTTTATATGCTCTTTAAATGGATATTTGCGAATTTCTTCATTTGATTTTCAATTAAAAATCCTATTTATTGCGTCAGCCGAGGGAGCGGACGCGCGGACCGGGTCCACGGGGGTGGGGCCCACGCGTCAGCCCCACGGTCCACGGTGGACCGGGCGCACGCGGCTGGCGGCGGTCGGCGCCGTGGGTCCCGCGCGTCAGCCGCACCCGCGGGCGCGGGCGGCTGACGGCCGGGCCCACTTGGCAGCCGCGAGGGCGCGCCCGAGGGCGGCCTCGCCGGCGCGGCCGACGGGAGCGGCGCACCCGCGCCCCGATGGTCGCCGCCGGCGACCAACGGCGCGGCGGAGCGGCACCCGAGAGAGAGGAGGGAAGGGGGAAACGGACGGAGCGGTCCACGGCTCACCCCGAGACAGCGAAGGCGGCGGAAACGGCGGACGGAGCGGAGGAAGACGGCGGCGCGGCTCGGGATGACGAGGGCGACGGTGCTCCGGCGGTCGGCGGACGAAGCGGAGCGGCGGACGGGGTCGGCGGCAACACGGCGAAGCGGATGGAGGGGTCGCCGAGTAAGGAGGAAGTCCGGAGCGGCGGCGGCGGCGGAACGGAGCTCGGCGGCGACGGCGGAGAGAGAGGAGCACGGCGCGAGCATGGATCCGACGGCGAGAGCGAGCGGCGAGCGGCGGAAACGGAAGAGCGGAGCTCGGGGAGCAATTATATAGCACCGAGAGGGGGAGAACGCGGCCGGGGAGAGAGGAAACCGCGCGCGGAGATCTCGGGCGCCATTGAAGACGCCGGCGAACTTCGCGGGATGAATCCGGACGAATCCGAGGGAGAGAGAGAGGGAAAAGAGGGGGAATCGGGAGAGGGAAACGCGGGGAGTAATTCCCCCCTCATTAAGGCGCGCGGGGAAGGCGGGATGCGGCGGAATCCGCGGCGGCGGCGGCGCTAGGGCACGGGCGGCGGCGGGCGCGGCGCGGGGTTGGGGATGACAGGTGGGTCCCACCCGTCAGCGAGAGTGGCGGGCGGGCCCGCCTGTCAGCGGCGCGCGCGCGCGGGGAGGCCGATGGGCCGCGGGGGAGGAGAGAGAGAGAGGGAGGGAGAAGTGGGCCGAGCCGGCCCAAGAGGGAAGGGGGGGAAAAGAACTTCTTTTAGGATTTTTCTTTTTATAAAACCTTTTCAACTTTGTTTATTTCTTTTCAATTATTATTTGTGCTCTGAAAATTCCACTAAAATTTGAGGGCTCCTTTTAGACCAAGGAGAATTTAACAAAAATTCTCCGGGCCACATTTGAATTTTTCTTGTACGTATTTTAGGGTTTGCCAATTTCTTTTCGAATTTTAATTAATTCTATTATTTCTTTTAGAGAATGATTTTTATTTCGGGATGAATTTATCAGGACGTGACAGTCACCACCGTCCTCGTCCGCCCCTTCGCCGTCGTTGTTGTCCGCCGGAGCACCGTCGCCGTCGTCAAGCCGAAGAGCGCCGCCGCTTCTTCCTCATCGCCGTCGTCGTCCGTTGTTCTTCCGCCGCCGTTTTGGTCACCGGTGAGTTCGCCGCGTCGTCCTCTACGTGCTGGTGCCCTCCGTTCGTGCTGAAGCACCACCGTTCGCCGTCGAGCGTGTGAGCCCGAGCCGCCGCCGGTAGGTGACGTCATCGCCGACGTCATCGGGGCCGTTCGCTGTGAGCCGGTCGTGCACCAATCGATCTCGGCCGTCCGTTTTGGATGGATTGATCTCGGCCGTCCGTTCTTGTGAACCGCCGCCGTGCGCCCGGTCCACCGCAAACCCTAGCCGCTGACGCAATAAATCTCCTTTTCCTTTTCAAAAATAATTCATTATTGCGTCATAATTCAATTAAAATCCATATAAGTGTTTTAATCCGATTTAATCTTCAAAAATTCATAACTAATTCATCTTAGCTCGGATTTAGTTGGTTCAAGTCTCTAAATTTTTCTAAAATTGAGATCTACATGTTAAAAATATCCACATGTACTGTTCATGTTTGTTTATGTGCTGTTTTGGTGTTTTTGCTCTTTTCTGTTTAGATTCCGACGTTTCCGGAGAGTCCGTTTTCGCAGGAGAAGAATTTGAAGAGTTCCAAGGCCAGCAAGGCAAGTCACACAGATCCCAAACAACCCTTTGAGCATGTTGATCCTATTTAAAGCTATTGTTTCTATTCAACTATTGCATCTATTTTCGAATGTCATTGGGTGGAATTAACCTATTCTTTGTTATGGCCCTTTTGTACTTGATTACTTTATTCCTTGATACCTTGGGTGATTATAATTGGACTAATTGAGCTTTATATATATTGGTTCAGCTAGATATTAGATATAATTGCTTAGCCATGCTTAGAAACATTAGCACACTATTGGGATAACTTATGACTCACTATTATTTAATGATGGCTTAATGATAGTTCACGATGGTCAATCGTGATTGGTTAATTAATTATTTGCCAACTAAAACTTGATAATGGTGGGTTGTGAGCACATGGTTTTGATGGTCGTGCTCATGACAATTAAGGACCGGTTCACGAGTTTCGGTTGTGAAACATTAACCGTGCCAACCACAAGCCAGCGTGGGCAACAGCTTTACCTTTTGTATAGCATGGTTCATTGCGGGGCACCAGACTGAGAAGTGGCGGAGATAAGCCCACGGGGGTCGCTGGGGAGTCCATGCCTTGTTTATAAGGGGGTGATTATGATCCAGGAAAGGTGCGCTGTAGTGGATTGTGTTGTGCGAGGGGTATTGTCACAGCTCCTTTCCGAGGTAGCGTGGTGGTATTGAGGCACATGGTGACATGATGTGGGGCTGTGTCTTGTGGGTACAGTGGTACACCTCTGATCAGAGCAAAACTATTCGAATAGCCGTGCCCACGGTTATGGGCGGGTCTAACAATGTCTTTCGTGATTAGTCTCACACCTCTCATCATAATAGAAGATGCTATAACTGGAAATAATTTGTTTAGCTCCTGGTTTAGAATGGTATATTCCTGGTTTGGAGATACAACTGTGCAGCCGGGATGGTTGTTCAGAATGGTTGGGCCTATGCAACAGAGTATGTTGTATAGCGTTGGATTAATATTGTTTAATTATTACTTAACTGTTTTCTTAAATTCTTAAATGTTTGCTAAATGCTGCTTTTGCAAATGAAACCCTACTATGCCATCCTTTGGTATCCTTGTGCACTTGCATATTTGCTGCGTGGCTTGCTGAGTATGTCATATAGTCACCTTGCAATCATTCATCAGAGGAAGAGTTCTACAATGATGCTGATGGTGTGGAGGATTAGGTATATGTCACGACCAGAAATAACCCAACGGGCGTTCCTGACGTGCGTGCATTAATCCTTGTCCCAGGAGGCAAGGTACACCAAAAGTTGATACAATTCAGAGTTTAACGAGCGGAAGCGTAAATAAAATTATTACATGGGCGACGAAGGCCCAGCACACACAAAGACAAACGAGAAACAGCGGAAGACTAGGGCGACGACCACCGGCGCTTGACGGCAGGCACGAGCTAGACACCGAAGCCTTCATCTTCAAGGAACTCCTCTTCTGGACTTGGAAAAAAATTGAGCAAGACTGAGTACAACCACCGTACTCAACAAGACACACCCACAAATGCAGAATAAATGCAAGGGAGTACAAGGGAGTTATAATATAAAGGGTTAGGGTTGCAGTAATCAGCATTTAAAGACATTTAGTTGCTCAAAGCTCTTTTGTAAACGCGATCCTAGAACTATACAATGTTATTAATCAAGGCCGTGAACCCACACGAACCTGCCTTAACCCAAGGCCTACGATGATTCAGACCGAACTGGCAACCCGACCCTGGGTCCCAGCTCGTCCCAAGCCAACCCAGGCCAACCATTCCACATTTTAGTTGTTAAGCAGGTTTTAAGAATTAAAACACTAACTTGGGTACATTGCTCGGCTTGCCCATAACCGAGGGCGCGGCTATTCGAATAGATTATACTCTGATCAGAGGTGTACATCTTTACCCACAAGACACATCTTCCTCACGTGTAACCACGTGCCACATACCACCACGGTATACGGACGGAAGACGTGACATAGTTTCCAACCCATCCTAGCCATAGACAAGAGTACCGACCCAATCCCGCCTACGGCCGGAACCCCCGGGACAGGCAGGCAGGACTGAGCCCCTAGCAGCAGGGCACCAACCCTCTGCCATGACATCTCGACTACCGGGCCGCAGCTCGTGTAGCCTTCATTTGCCCTGGAGAATGTCCATCGACCCCCGACTTCATCCATCTCCAATCCGTGTACTTTTGTTTATGACTAGACTGAGCCACAAACTAAGCCTTACCCACTAGACATGTGGAAGTACGGTAGTGCTTTGCAACAGAGGCCCGAAGACCGGTCCTTAAACGGCCGAGGTGCTACTATCAAAACCATGCACCTCGAGCCCAGCCTAAAACCATTTTGGGGACTTTTGAATAGAGGGAGCGGTGTGAAGCCAATTCCACAACAAACCAACAATTCCAGAGTGTCCAGGTGATATGAGAGTTTCCCAAGTCTAAAGTTATAAAACCACCTAATGTTGCCTAATTAAATTGCGAAGCATCTACCTACAATTATACAAGTGGTACTATGAGTAGAGTGTCCACTAGTTGAGGTTTTGTTTGTCTAGGGTGAACAAGGTAATAATAATAGCAATAACAATAATAATATGGTCATAACAAAGGTAAATAGGCATGGCTAAATAAAACAGTGATAACGCGGGAATTTAAATAAAGCGATAATGCAATAATTTAAATCAACATAATTTTATAAACTGGGATTCAATATGATCAAGATGATGTGTCTTGCCTTGCTCGCTTTCCCAACCGACGGCTTCAACTTCCACGAAGAGCGGATCTTCCGAAGCTGCAGCGTCTACACGACCAACGGAAAATAAAAGGCTTAAACACTAAATAACTCCATATAACAGCAGAAATAAAGCACAAAAATGGGTTCTTGACTTCATAAGGAAAAATTAGAGACTTGAACGGTCCAATTCCGAGTTCAAATGGCCAAGATATGGCCATTTGAAGTTTATATGCTCTTTAAATGCATATTTGCGAATTTCTTCATTTAAATTTTAATTAAAAATCTCATTTATTGCGTCAGCCGAGAGAGAGGGCGCGCGGACCGGGTCCACGGGAGCGGGGCCCACGCGTCAGCCTCTCGGTCCACGGTGGACCGGGAGCACGCGGTTGGCGGCGGTCGGCGCCGTGGGTCCCACGCGTCAGCCGCACCCGCGGGCGCGGGCGGCTGACGGCCGGGCCCCACCTGGCAGCCGCGGGGCGCGCCCGAAGGCGGCCTCGCCGGCACGGCCGACGGGAGGCGGCGCACCCGCGCCCCGATGGTCACCGCCGGCGACCACCGGCGCGGCGGAGCGGCGCCCGAGAGAGAGGAGAGAAGAGGGAAGCGAAGCGACGGCCTTCGGCTCACCCCGGGTCGACGGCGGCGACGGCAACGGCGACCGAAGCGGAGGAAGACGGCGGCGCGGTTCGGGATGACGAGGGCGACGGAGCTCCGGCGGTCGGCAGGCGAAGCGAAGGGGCGGACGGGGTGGACAACGACGCGGCGAAGCGGATGGAGGTGACGCCGAGTCGGGAGGGAGCCCGGAGCGACGTCGGCGGCGTACCGGAGGTCGGCGGCGACGGCGGAGAGAGAGGTGGACGTCGCGAGCACGAATCCGACGGCGAGAGCAAGCGGCGAACGGCAGAAACGGAGGAGGAAGGCACGGGGAGCAAATATATAGCGCCGGGAGGGGGAGAGCGCGGCCGGAGAGGGAGGAATCGGCCGCGGAGATCTCGGCTCCATTGAAGACGCCGGCGACGATTGCGGGATTCAAATCGGACGAATCCGAGGGAGAGAGAGAGGGAAAAGAGGGGGAAACGGGAGAGGGAATCACGGGGAGTGATTTCCCCCTCTTTAATGCGCGCGGGGACGGCGGGATGCGGCGGAATCCGCGGCGGCGGCGGCGCTAGGGCACGGGCGGCGGCGGGCGCAGTGCGAGGACAGGGATGACAGGTGGGACCCACCCGTCAGCGAGGGCGGCGGGCGGGCCCGCCTGTCAGCGGCGCGCGCGCGCGGGGGAGGCCAATGGGCCGCGGGGGAAGAGAGAGAGAGAGGGAGGGACTGGGCCGAGCCGGCCCAAGAAGGGAAAAGGGGAGGGGGAAAAGACTTTTAGGGATTTTTCTTTTTATAAAACCCTTTTAACTTTGTTTATTTCTTTTCAATTATTATTTGTGCTCTGAAAATTCCACTAAAATTTATTTACACATTTTAGGCTTTTAGGAAATATACAAAAATCCTCCAAGCCTCATTTGACTTTTATCTTTGCACATTTTAATTGTTGGAGGCTTTCACATGAATTTTAATTATTCTTTGCACAATTTCGAGGATGAATTTTAGAGTCGTTTTGGGACGCGACAAACCTACCCCCCTTAAACGGAATCTCGACCCCGAGATTCGGAAGAACTGGCGAAGAGATCGGGATGGGCTGCCTTCAGCTCGTCTTCACGCTCCCAAGTAGCTTCTTCTTCGGCGTGGTTGCTCCACTGGACCTTGCAAAAACGGATTACCCGGTTCCTGGTCCTGCGCTCCATGGTGTCCAGGATTTTCACTGGCCTCTCCACGTAGGTCAAATCTTCGCGAACTTCAATTTGCTCTGAGTCGGCCTGCTCGGATGGCACTCGAAGACATTTCTTGAGTTGCGACACATGGAACACATCATGCACGTTGCCCAAGGAGGCGGGCAGCTCCAGCTGGTAAGCGACTTCTCCGCGACGAGCAAGGATACGGAAAGGACCCACATACCGAGGTGCAAGCTTCCCTTTCGCCTGAAACCTGTGCACACCTCGCAATGGCGTGACCCGAAGATATACAAAATCACCCACTGCGAATTCCAGGTCACGGCGACGGTTATCTGCATAACTTTTCTGCCGGGACTGTGCCACCTTTAGATTATCCCGAATGATTCTGACTTTAGCTTCAGCTTCTCTCAGGATATCAGTCCCGAACACTTGGCTTTCTCCAACTTGGTCCCACAATAGCGGTGTCCGGCATTTACGCCCGTACAACGCTTCATAAGGTGCCATTTGTATGCTGGCTTGATAGCTGTTATTGTAGGAGAACTCGGCATAGGGGAGACTCTTATCCCAGGTCTTTCCGAAATCTAGGACACATGCGCGAAGCATATCCTCTAGGATCTGATTTAGACGCTCGGTCTGTCCATCTGTCTGCGGGTGATACGCGGTGCTGAAATTTAATCGGGTACCAAGCTCTTCTTGGAGCTTCTTCCAAAAGTGAGAGGTGAATTGGCTTCCCCTATCAGATACGATTTTCTTGGGAACACCATGGAGACTCACGATCCTAGCGAAGTAGAGCTCCGCTAGTTTGTTCCCTCCATAGGTGGTCTTCACAGGAATGAATCGAGCCACCTTGGTTAACCGATCCACAACTACCCATATAGAATCATATCCGCCTTGGGTTTTTGGAAGTCCGGTGATGAAATCCATCCCAATTTCATCCCATTTCCATTCTGGTACTTGGAGAGGTTGGAGGAGTCCGGCCGGTCGTTGGTGCTCTGCCTTGACACGCTGGCACACATCACATAGGGCCACAAACTCTGCAATTTCCCGCTTCATGCTAACCCACCAGTATCTCTCCTTCAAGTCTAGGTACATCTTTGTACTGCCCGGGTGAATGGAATAAGGGCTTTCGTGAGCTTCCTGAAGTATCAGCTGTTTAAGTTCTCCGTTATCGGGAACGCATACCCGCTTTCCGTTCCATAGGGTTCCGTGTTCATCCTCAGTGAAACCAGCGGCTTTACCCTGTTTCATATTCTTGAGGAGTCCATGCATGTCCGGATCATTCCTCTGAGCCTCGCGGATTTGATCAAGCAAGGTGGGCTTGGCTTCCAACGCAGCCAAGAATCCACGACCAACTATGCTTAGGTTCAGGGCTTCCATCTGCTGATTAAGCTCGGGTGGAATGCCACGGACGTTAAGAGTGTTGCAATGGCTCTTCCGACTTAGAGCGTCGGCAACCACGTTGGCCTTACCAGGATGATAGTGAATTCCCACATCATAATCCTTGATGAGTTCTAACCATCTCCTTTGCCGAAGATTCAGATCTGACTGGGTGAAGATGTATCCCAATAAGATAGTGCCGCCAGATTTTTAGAGCATGAACCACCGCTGCTAACTCCAAATCATGGGTAGGGTAGTTGCCTTCATGAGGTCGTAGCTGACGTGAGGCATAGGCTACCACATGACCGTCCTGCATGAGCACGCACCCCAATCCTTGGCGCGAAGCATCACAATAAACCATGAAATCCTTGCGAGTATCGGGCAAGATTAACACTGGCGAGGAGACCAGCTTTTCTTTGAGAGTTTGGAATGCCTTCTCGCATTGCGGGCTCCACACAAATTTCTCTTCCTTCTTCAACAACTGTGTCATGGGTCGAGCGATTTTGGAGAAGTTCTCGATGAACCTCCGGTAGTATCCTGCCAAACCTAAGAAACTGCGGACTTGAGTGACTGTCTTGGGTTGCTTCCAATCGGTGACGGCGGTCACTGTTTCGGGGTCCACAGCAACTCCCTTAGCAGATATCACGTGCCCCAAGAATTTGACTTCGGACAACCAGAACTCACACTTGCTAAGCTTGGCATACAATTGATGTTCCCGCAGCTTTCCCAACACCAGACGGAGATGGTGCTGATGGTCTTCCTCTGATTGTGAGTATATCAGAATGTCATCAATGAAAACCACAACAAACTTATCCAAGTATTCCATGAACACCTTGTTCATTAAGTTCATGAAGAAGGCAGGTGCATTGGTTAGACCGAATGACATCACCGTGAATTCATACAGCCCGTATCGCGTGGTGAATGCGGTCTTCGGAATATCTTCCTCACGGATACGTAATTGGTGATATCCGGAACGAAGATCAATCTTGGAGAATACAGTGGCACCTTTAAGCTGATCGAACAGATCATCGATCCGGGGAAGAGGGTACTTGTTTTTGATGGTGACTTCATTGAGAGCTCTGTAGTCAACGCACATCCTCTTCGTTTTGTCTTTCTTCTCCACAAAAATCACAGGAGCACCCCATGGGGAAGTACTCGGACGTATATACCCTTTTTCTTTCAACTCTTCCAACTGTTTCTTTACTTCGGCCAGTTCATTTGCTGCCATACGGTAGGGTCGCTTGTGCAGAGGAGTGGTTCCTGGAGCAAGATCTATCCGGAACTCAATCTCTCGCTTGGGCGGCATACCGGGTAGTTCTTCCGGAAACACGTCTCCGAACTCTCTGACTATGGGGATTTCTGACAGCCCTATCTGATGCAGTTCTGAACTTCTGACAGAGGTTGGGGGTGCAAAGAAAACAACCGGTTGTTCCGGCCCTCGGTACAGAGTGACAGTGCGTCTCGCGCAATCCACTACTCCTTGGAATTGGGCCAGCCAATTCATCCCAAGGATCACATTGTCACGTCCTGATAAATTCATCCCGAAATAAAAATCATTCGCTAAAAGGAATAATAGAATTAATTAAAATTCGAAAAGAAATTGGCAAACACTAAAATACGTACAAGAAAAATTCCAATGTGGCCCGGAGAATTTTTGTTAAATTCTCCTTGGTCTAAAAAGAGCCCTCAAATTTGACTTGAATTTTCAGAGCACCGGAAATAATTATTAAGCAACAACAACCTTGATCAAAGTTTATTAAAAAGAAAAACTAAAAATCCCTCCTCTTCCTCCTTTGGGCCAAGCCCAGCCCGAAGTCCTTCCCTCCTCCCTCTCTTTCTCTCCCTCTCCTTCTCTCCCTCCTCTTGGGCCTCCTCCCCTCTCGGCCCAGCTCCCTTCCCCCCCTCTCTCTCCCGGGCTGCCTCCTTCCCCCCCCCCTCCTGGGCCGGCCGCCCGGCCCAACCCGAGCGGCGCCCTCCCGCCCGAGCGCGCACGTGCGCGCGCTGACCGCGCGCCCCGCGTGGGGCCCACGCGTCAGGCCGCCGTCGCCTTCTTCCTCCAGCCGCCGCCCGGCTTCCCTCTCCCCGTGCGAACCCTAGCTCACTCCCTCCTCCAAATCCGCTTGATTCGCTTGGTTAATTCCAAAATTAAATAGGGGAAATTAATCCCCATTGACTCCTCTTCATTTCCCCCTAATTTCCCCTTTGAATGCCGCCCCCAATCGCCGGGAACGGCCGCGCCAAGTCCGGCCGCCTTCCATTGCCGCCGGCCGGCTTTTCCGCCGCCGTTCCGACCTCCCCCGTGGCCGGCTCCCTCTTCTCTCATATAAAATGGGATCCCCGCACTCCGTTCTACCGTTTTAACCCCATCCCGAGCCTCCCCGTGGTCTCTAGCCCCATCCCCGCCGTCGCCCTCTCTCTCCCACACCGCCGGCGACCTCCAGCCGCCTGTGCCGCCTCGCCCGTGCGCCGGCCGGCCGCGCCATCGCCTCCTCCAGCGTCGCCGCCACCTCCTCCACGCCGGCCTGCCCTCCGTTTCGCGAGGAGACCCCCGGAACTACGTTCCCGCCGTCGCCCTCCTCCTTCCTTCGCGCCGGCCACCTCCAGCCGCCTTCCTCTCCTCGCCCGAGCGCCGCCCGGCCGCGCCGTCTTCTCCCTCGGCCTCGCAGCTGCCCCCTCTCCCTCGGTCAGCCCTCCGTTTCGCGGGGAAAGCACCGGAGACGCGTCCTCGCCGGCGTCCAGTGGCGTCGCCACCACTTCTCCGCCTCCGGCCGCCTCTGCCACGTCCCCGGAGCGCCGGCCGACGTCGCCACCACCTTCCTCGGCTCCACGACGCCGCTCTCATCCCCGGCATCACCTCCTCCTCGCCCGAACTTCGCCGGAACGCCGTCGTCTCCGCGCCGGCCTCTCCTTCCTCCTCGTCGGCTCGTCGCCCCGCTGCACCACCACCTTCACCAACGTCGTAGCGGCGTGTTCCACGCTGTCCCCTCCTCCTCTCAGCCGCTGCTGCCTGCCATCATCGTCATCTCCGACCGTTCTCGTCGTCGACGTCCCGTCGGTCGCCCGGCTCGTCGTCTCGCGGCGCCGCCTCCGTCGTCGGCATCGTAGCGGCGTGGTCCTCGTCGTCCTCGTCCCCGTGCAGCCGCTGCCGGCTGTCCTCGTCGCCTCCTCGCCGGTCCCGGTCGTCGTCGTCGTCGTCGTCCTCTCGTCGTTCCCGGTCGTCGTGGCGTTCGTCCCTCCGTCGAGCCGTTCTCGTCCGTCGTCCGCGTTCGTCAAGCGAGCCGCTGCAGCCCCGTCCTAGTCTCCGCCCTCGGCTCCGCGTCGTCAAGCCCCGTGCCGGCCGCGTCTCGCCTTCGTCCAAGGATCGCCGCCGAAGCCGTCCCCTCGCCGTTCGTCTCCGTTGTGCCCGTCTGTCTCCGCCGCGCCCGTTCGTCGTTGTCGTTCCCACGCCTCGTCGCGTGGTGGTAAGGATCCGTCCTCTCGCTTCCCCGCCCTCGTCCTTTCGGCGTCGCCCCGTACCCGTTGTGCGGTCGTCGACCCCGGTACCCGTGTACCGGTGTCGGTAGTCGTTCACGTGTGCGGGTGGTGACCGTGTAGTGTCCGTGTTAGTGTGCCCGCTTGGTAGCCGCGTGGTTTCCACGTGTGCAACCCGTGTGGTGTCTAGTGGAGTCCGTTTGTCGGCCACTCGCTTCGGTTGACACACGGGGTCCGCTTCCGTCGACCCGTGGACCGTCTCTGTGTACCCGGTCTACCGTGGTCCTTTAGGTTGACATGTGGGGTCCGCATGTCAACGGCGCAGCCTTCCTGTCCTTTCCAGGCTAGCGCTTACACATGTTTTATAATTGCAAAGCTTGATTACAATAATCCGCAAATCTCCATATAACAGCATTAAACCTCGGATGATCATATCTTGGTCATACGAACTCTGAATCGACCCGTTCAAGTCTCCTAATGTTTGTTATAACCTAAAGAACCCTGTGCTTTCTTTTTATGTGTTGTTATTGCTTCTTTATAGGCTTGTAGCTTTGCTTGTGTGCTTCGCGTAGCTTCTGTCGTTCCGGAGGTTCCCGAAGCGTGGTTCGCGGTCGTCGCCGAAGGTTCGGAAGGCCGTTCTCTCTGAGCAAGGCAAGTCACATCATCCTTGAGCATATTGAATCCCAGTTTACAAAATTATTTTTAATTTAAATTATTGCATTATCGCTTTATTTAAATTCCCGCGTTATCACTGTTTTATCTAGCCATACCTATTTACCTTTGTTATGACCTTATTATTATTGTTATTGTTATTATTACCTTGTTCACCCTAGAATAAACAAAACCCCAACTAGTGGACATTATATTCATGGTTCCACTAGTATAAATTTAGGTAGATGCTTCGCTGATTAATTAGGCAACATTAGGTGGTTTTATAACTTTAGACTTTGGGAATTCTCATATCATTTGGACACTATGGAATGGTTGGCTTATGTTGGAATTGGACACACACCTCCCCCTCTTTTCAAAACCCCCATAATGGTTTAGGCTGGGCTCGAGGTGCGTGGTTGGGTTTTGTTAGTCGTACCTCGGGTACTATAAGGATTAAGCTTGGGCCTCTGTTGCAAAGCACTACCGTACTTCCACATGTCTAGTGGGTAAGGCTTAGTTTGTGGCTCAGTCTAGTCATAAACAAAAGTACACGGATTGGAGATGGATGAAGTCGGGGGTCGATGGACATTCTCCAGGGCAAATGAAGGCTACACGAGCTGCGGCCCGGTAGTCGAGATGTCATATGGCAGAGGGTTGGTGCCCTGCTGCTAGGGGCTCAGTCTTGCCTGCCTGTCCCGGGGGTTCCGGCCGTAGGCGGGATTGGGTCGGTACTCTTGTCTATGGCTAGGATGGGTTGGAAACTATGTCACGTCTTCCGTCTGTATACCGTGGTGGTATGTGGCACGTGGTTACACGTGAGGAAGATGTGTCTTGTGGGTAAAGATGTACACCTCTGATCAGAGTATAATCTATTCGAATAGCCGCGCCCTCGGTTATGGGCAAGCCGAGCAATGTACCCAAGTCAGTGTTTCAAATTCTTAAAATTTGCTCAACAACTAAAATGTGGAATGGTTGGCCTGGGTTGGCTTGGGACGAGCTGGAACCCAGGGTCGGGTTGCCAGTTCGGTCTGAATCATCGTAGGCCTTGGGTTAAGGCAGGTTCGTGAGGGTTCACGGCCTTGTTTAATAATACTGTGTAGCTCTAGGATCGTCTTTATAAAATGGCTTTGGGCAACTAAGTAACTTTTAAATGCTGTTTACTGCAAAACTTAACCCCTATATCATTACCCCTTGTACCCCCTTGCATTAATCATGCATCTGCCGGTGTGACTTGCTGAGTACTGTGGTTGTACTCATTCTTGCTCAATCTTTCCCCTCTTCAGTAAGAGAAGCTTTGGAGAAGATGTCTTAGGTGGAGTCCTGGCTTATACCCCAGTTGAGCGCCTGTGAAGATGGAGCCGTAGGCCCGCTAGTCCGCTGCTGTTTATTTTTGATTGTCAGGCCTTAAGTGCCTTTGTAATAATGTAAATATTATCGATATAATAAATATGTGTCTTTTATATCATGTTTGTATGGTGTACCCCGGCTTTTCCTGGGACGGGGATTAATACACTAGCGTTCGGGAAAAGGCAATTTTCCCGGTCGCGACACACATCCAAGTTGTTGGTATTTAGCAGAATCAGATCCGAGGGAAAAGGAATCCCCTGAATTTCTATAGGAACGGCAGGGCTATAATACTTTGCTGTCATAACCCCTCCAGGGGTGGTGATGAGCAGAGGGTTTTCTAAGCCTTTCTACCCCCAACTGATTTTTCCCCACGAATGGCACAGATATAAATGAGTGGGAAGCTCCAGAGTCGAACAGAATAGTAGCAGGGATGGAATGAATGAGGAACGTACCAACAATGACGTTTGGAGTTGTCAGCACGTCCTCGGCCGTCACGTGGTTCACACGACCCCGAATGACGTCCTTGCCACCGTTGTTGGGGCGGGGAGGCGCTTGGCCTTGCTGACGCCTTGGCTTTGGGCATTTATCCGCAAAGTGCCCGGGCTCAAAGCAGTTGAAGCACAGACGCTGCGGACCTTGAGCGTCCCTGCGGCCTTGAACGGGCTGCACAGCCGGCGTAGGAGGACGGGGCGCACGAGTCCCTTGTTGATTCTGCTGCTGCTGCGGCTGTGGGACGCGCACCACGAATTGAGGTCGAGGCGCGGAGCGAGGTTGCTGCTGCTGTTGTTGCTGCTGTGAGGAGGATCCCCCTGGATAGGGATTGGTGTAGCGGACCCTTTGGTTAGCACCCTGTTGATTGCGGAAACTCGCCAAGCGGCGCTTGTGCGACTCCAGTTCCTTGTGCTTGGCCTCCAAGCGGATGCTCTTGTCCACCAGACGTTGGAAGTCCGGGTAGTCCCCAGAAACTAGACGAACGGACAGTTCAGGGTCCATTCCCGCCAAGAACTTCTCTTGCTTCTCCTCATCTTCCCGCACATCCTCCGGAGCGTACCGGGCCAGATTGTTGAACTCATGCAAATACTCCATCACGGAGCGGTTGCCTTGCTTCAACTCTCGGAACTCCCTCTTCTTAAGAGCCACGACTCCGGCGGGCACATGGGTTCTCCGGAAAGCGGCGGTGAAGCGAGCCCAAGTGATAGGTTGCCCCTCTGGCTGCGTAGCTTGGAAGTGGTCCCACCATAAAGATGCGGGCCCCTGCAGTTGGTGGGCGGCGAAGATGACTTTCTCTTCATCACTGCACTGCACCGTGTCTAACTTTTTCCCCACGGCATGCAACCAATCCAACGCATCCACGGGGTTGTTGGAGCTAGAGAAGGTGGGTGGGCGGATGCGGAGGAACTCGGCGAGTTTAGAGTGTTGTGGAGGTGGTGGTGGAGCGTTCTGTTGTGACGGATTTTGGAGGTGGTGGAGGAAAGCAGTCATCATGTTGGCTTGCTGGGCGAGGATCTGGGTGAGAATGGCGTTGGTGTCTGGTGGTGGTGGTGGAGGCGGAGGAGGAGGTGGAGGTGGATTGCCTTGGTGGTTGTGGTTGCTGCCTTCGGGTTGGTTGCCATCACCGGTGTTAACATTTCTTCTGGTCGTCACCATCTGAAAACCCCACACAGAACCAGCAAACAGAGAGAGCTAACAATTAAAACTAACCACCCACGACTACTATAATTCTTGAATTTATTACTGCTATTGAATTGGTTCATTAAGGTTCAAGTTGCTTAGGCAAATAAAATAAGACAGGCTCCGACACAGTTATGCCACACACCGGCATAACCATGCCCCACACAACTCAAGAAGACAAACGAGGAAAAACACACACGCAAGCCTACTAACTACTCGTCTACTGCTGCGACGGGCCAGGGCGGAAGGTGAGCAACGGCGCATCCTCCGTGCTACCAACGCCGGAGGCTTCCCCCTCCTGGGGAACCACGGGCACAGGCTCGACACGAGGGGTCTCGACGAAGCAAGTCCACGCCAGGGACTGACGAACAAGCTCAGGCCTGGAGGTGCTCTTGCGGGCGGTGATCTTCTGGCTGCGGCAGACGCGGCGACGCTTGGGGCGGCAGTCCTCTCCCTGGGCGATCTTGAGCTGGTGCAGCTGCGCCTCCACTGCGTCGAGGTCCTTCTTGAGCTGCAGGTTCTCCTGCCGCAGCTCCAGGATCTTCATGTTATTCTCGACCATCCCACGGCGCACCATCTGATGGAAGTCGATACGAGCTGCGTCGTATGCCTCCACCATGCGTGCCAGGTGCACGATGGTAGCGTCATCCTCCGAGCTAGCATCTCGGAAGGTGGCGAAGTCGCGGGCTCCTCCGCGACGAGGGTGGTAGCGGTAGGGCGAGTGCTGCAACTCGTCCGGGTAGCGCTGGTGAAGGGTGCCGATGGCGAGGAGAGCGGCGTTCTGGCAAGCGGCGGGGAAGGAATCTCCACCCGCGGTGACTGCCAGCGAAGTCCGCCCGGGAGAGCCAGAGAGGATCACTGCAGTGACCTCCCAACCAGCGTGGGGCTCTGCATCCTCACCCTCCTGCTCCGGGAGCGGCCTGGCCTGGTAATCCACTCCATGTGGATACCCCAAGACCACGCACATGCCCCGCAGCTCCAAAACGAAGCCAGTCATGTCCAAACCACGACGGGTGACGCTGCCGGCCATCTACAAACAAAAACAAAAAGGAAATCAACATTTTTTTTATGGTCAGATTTTGATGGTAAATGAAGCAGCAAGACAGAGAGAGACTAGACTGTTTTCACAAATAGCAAAGGATTTTTATTTTTGAAAATATTACTAAGGCTTGGGATCTACGGCTCGTCCTAGGGTCAAGGGTGGCTCTGATACCAACTTGTCACGACCGGAAATAACCCAACGGGCGTTCCTGACGTGCGTGCATTAATCCTTGTCCCAGGAGGCAAGGTACACCAAAAGTTGATACAATTCAGAGTTTAACGAGCGGAAGCGTAAATAAAATTATTACATGGGCGACGAAGGCCCAGCACACACAAAGACAAACGAGAAACAGCGGAAGACTAGGGCGACGACCACAGGCGCTTGACGGCAGGCACGAGCTAGACACCGAAGCCTTCATCTTCAAGGAACTCCTCTTCTGGACTTGGAAAAAAATTGAGCAAGACTGAGTACAACCACCGTACTCAACAAGACACACCCACAAATGCAGAATAAATGCAAGGGAGTACAAGGGAGTTATAATATAAAGGGTTAGGGTTGCAGTAATCAGCATTTAAAGACATTTAGTTGCTCAAAGCTCTTTTGTAAACGCGATCCTAGAACTATACAATGTTATTAATCAAGGCCGTGAACCCACACGAACCTGCCTTAACCCAAGGCCTACGATGATTCAGACCGAACTGGCAACCCGACCCTGGGTCCCAGCTCGTCCCAAGCCAACCCAGGCCAACCATTCCACATTTTAGTTGTTAAGCAGGTTTTAAGAATTAAAACACTAACTTGGGTACATTGCTCGGCTTGCCCATAACCGAGGGCGCGGCTATTCGAATAGATTATACTCTGATTAGAGGTGTACATCTTTACCCACAAGACACATCTTCCTCACGTGTAACCACGTGCCACATACCACCACGGTATACGGACGGAAGACGTGACATAGTTTCCAACCCATCCTAGCCATAGACAAGAGTACCGACCCAATCCCGCCTACGGCCGGAACCCCCGGGACAGGCAGGCAGGACTGAGCCCCTAGCAGCAGGGCACCAACCCTCTGCCATGACATCTCGACTACCGGGCCGCAGCTCGTGTAGCCTTCATTTGCCCTGGAGAATGTCCATCGACCCCCGACTTCATCCATCTCCAATCCGTGTACTTTTGTTTATGACTAGACTGAGCCACAAACTAAGCCTTACCCACTAGACATGTGGAAGTACGGTAGTGCTTTGCAACAGAGGCCCGAAGACCGGTCCTTAAACGGCCGAGGTGCTACTATCAAAACCATGCACCTCGAGCCCAGCCTAAAACCATTTTGGGGACTTTTGAATAGAGGGAGCGGTGTGAAGCCAATTCCACAACAAACCAACAATTCCAGAGTGTCCAGGTGATATGAGAGTTTCCCAAGTCTAAAGTTATAAAACCACCTAATGTTGCCTAATTAAATTGCGAAGCATCTACCTACAATTATACTAGTGGTACTATGAGTAGAGTGTCCACTAGTTGAGGTTTTGTTTGTCTAGGGTGAACAAGGTAATAATAATAGCAATAACAATAATAATATGGTCATAACAAAGGTAAATAGGCATGGCTAAATAAAACAGTGATAACGCGGGAATTTAAATAAAGCGATAATGCAATAATTTAAATCAACATAATTTTATAAACTGGGATTCAATATGATCAAGATGATGTGTCTTGCCTTGCTCGCTTTCCCAACAGACGGCTTCAACTTCCACGAAGAGCGGATCTTCCGAAGCTGCAGCGTCTACACGACCAACGGAAAAGAAAAGGCTTAAACACTAAATAACTCCATATAACAGCAGAAATAAAGCACAAAAATGGGTTCTTGACTTCATAAGGAAAAATTAGAGACTTGAACGGTCCAATTCCGAGTTCAAATGGCCAAGATATGGCCATTTGAAGTTTATATGCTCTTTAAATGGATATTTGCGAATTTCTTCATTTAAATTTTAATTAAAAATCTCATTTATTGCGTCAGCCGAGAGAGAGGGCGCGCGGACCGGGTCCACGGGAGCGGGGCCCACGCGTCAGCCTCTCGGTCCACGGTGGACCGGGAGCACGCGGCTGGCGGCGGTCGGCGCCGTGGGTCCCACGCGTCAGCCGCACCCGCGGGCGCGGGCGGCTGACGGCCGGGCCCCACCTGGCAGCCGCGGGGCGCGCCCGAAGGCGGCCTCGCCGGCACGGCCGACGGGAGGCGGCGCACCCGCGCCCCGATGGTCACCGCCGGCGACCACCGGCGCGGCGGAGCGGCGCCCGAGAGAGAGGAGAGAAGAGGGAAGCGAAGCGACGGCCTTCGGCTCACCCCGGGTCGACGGCGGCGACGGCAACGGCGACCGAAGCGGAGGAAGACGGCGGCGCGGTTCGGGATGACGAGGGCGACGGAGCTCCGGCGGTCGGCGGGCGAAGCGAAGGGGCGGACGGGGTGGACGACGACGCGGCGAAGCGGATGGAGGTGACGCCGAGTCGGGAGGGAGCCCGGAGCGACGTCGGCGGCGTACCGGAGGTCGGCGGCGACGGCGGAGAGAGAGGTGGACGTCGCGAGCACGAATCCGACGGCGAGAGCAAGCGGCGAACGGCGGAAACGGAGGAGGAAGGCACGGGGAGCAAATATATAGCGCCGGGAGGGGGAGAGCGCGGCCGGAGAGGGAGGAATCGGCCGCGGAGATCTCGGCTCCATTGAAGACGCCGGCGACGATTGCGGGATTCAAATCGGACGAATCCGAGGGAGAGAGAGAGGGAAAAGAGGGGGAAACGGGAGAGGGAATCACGGGGAGTGATTTCCCCCTCTTTAATGCGCGCGGGGACGGCGGGATGCGGCGGAATCCGCGGCGGCGGCGGCGCTAGGGCACGGGCGGCGGCGGGCGCGGCGCGAGGACAGGGATGACAGGTGGGACCCACCCGTCAGCGAGGGCGGCGGGCGGGCCCGCCTGTCAGCGGCGCGCGCGCGCGGGGGAGGCCAATGGGCCGCGGGGGAAGAGAGAGAGAGAGGGAGGGACTGGGCCGAGCCGGCCCAAGAAGGGAAAAGGGGAGGGGGAAAAGACTTTTAGGGATTTTTCTTTTTATAAAACCCTTTTAACTTTGTTTATTTCTTTTCAATTATTATTTGTGCTCTGAAAATTCCACTAAAATTTATTTACACATTTTAGGCTTTTAGGAAATATACAAAAATCCTCCAAGCCTCATTTGACTTTTATCTTTGCACATTTTAATTGTTGGAGGCTTTCACATGAATTTTAATTATTCTTTGCACAATTTCGAGGATGAATTTTAGAGTCGTTTTGGGACGCGACAGTATAGCCCTGGTCAAGCTGCCTGTGGAGTGGAGCCGTCTGCGCCGTTTATCTTATTTTCCACTGCTTAGATCTTTATTGATTGAGAGGAACTATCTACCTCTGTAATGACATTTTATTCGCTTATTAATTAGAGTAATAATTGTACTCTATTATCAATTTGTTATTGTGTGCCTCGGCTGATTCCTGGACGAGGGTTCACACACATGTAAGCGTTTGGAATTTTGGATAGAAATTCCGGGCGTGACAAGTTGGTATCAGAGCCCCCTTGACCCTAGGTTATGCCAAATGGTTACCCATAGAAGCCCTCTAAAAATATTGGAAAAGTAGAACTGTTCTCCTCTCCTTCTCTTTTAATTAAACCAAACTAATGGCACATGCACGTCATAATCTCTTTTAATGGTTCTCATTCAAAATTTATTCTAGCGTTATTAGTACTGTACATTTATTACTGTACTAATGGCTCATTTACCAGCAAAAGTTTTACAATATTGTTTTATTTAATCTTGCTACAATAAAATAAATTTAGCATGTTAATTTTATAACTTTCTTTTATTTTCTTTTGAAACCTGTTATTCAAAAGTACAAAATTTGTGACCTTGTTTCCAACTGTTTCAACTTATCCTGCAAGTTTGGCTTACCCTTTTACTTTGATTTTCTAAACTTTATGCAAATTAATCCAAAAAGTTGTGCTATTAATTGGATAAATGTCTTAACTCCCTCCTTTCACTTGTCTTTAGATGCCGCGCTACAAGCCTGAGTACTTGTTTGGTGTTGAGGGATTTGTCCAGGAGTTGCGTACGATGTCCTTTGTCATAGGATTTGGGACTGCTCCTTTTTATGCCCAGATTCCTCATGATCGTCATGAAGAGAAGTGCCGAGTCAAAGTCACCTTGAACAGTAATAGTGAAGATATCCCCTCAGTGATGTTCGAAGCTGGAGGAAGAAACTACATCCATGTATGTCAGGAGGTGGCAAGGATCACCATAGGAGAGCTTCGTGATCGCTATAGTGATCAGTTGGCCGACACTGAGTATCGTTACCATCCTCGCCAACCACAGGGAAGTGACCGTGGCAGTTACCTTGAGACTGAGGGAATTGAGAATGATGCTACCACAAGGCATTTGGTTGAGATGCTGTGGGCTATGGATGAAACCCGTGCGGAGACTGTGTTAGCAGCTCAAGATCGTGAAGACCGGAATCGTGGTAAGATTTGCAAGCTAGAGGACAAGGTGGATCGTTTGGAGAAGGAACTAGCCGCGTTAAAGGGAGAAGCACCACCGCAGAAGGCCAGAATTCGTCTTACCGCAAGGAAGAGAGCTCTATTTGTCCCTCGCTACCAATTGGCGCCAAAGGTCTGTGTGGTGGAGAAAGAAGTTACCCCAGCCCTAGCAGATCCTCCGGTCATCAACATAAGTGATGATGAAGAAGAATCCAAGCACACCCATTCCAAGATTGAGTGGGGAGCAACTCAAGATGATGAAGACGAGCTGAACGAGCCTTCAATCAACTCCGATGCCCGAAAGAACTAGAATGCCTTGTCAAACCGTTGTCTTAGATCGTTGTGTTAGTTTGCTTATTTTAAGTTTGGCTGTGTGTGTCTCGCATGTGATTTACATCAGTGGTGGGATGTAAGTGCATGCGTTTGTTTGCTTTCGAGTGTTAGGTACTTGGTGAGTTTAGTGGGGTGAGAGTCTTCAGTTTGTAATAATGAAACTCACTTAAGATCAATAAAAGTTATATTAATTCTCTGTCCTAAGTAGTTTTCCCCGGTTTCTCTTCTTGTGCTCTTGTCCCTGCCAGATGGTGCTCACTCGCAGCAACGGGAATGGCCCCAACAATAACAATAACAACAACAATGGAGAGAATCCCACACTTGCCCAGGTTCTGGCTCAACAGACACAGCTTATGAACATGATGATGCAGCAACTCCAGAACCAGCAGAACCAGCTCAACCAAGGGAACAACAATGCTCCACCGCCGCAGAACAAGTTAGCAGAATTTCTTCGTGTGAGGCCGCCCACTTTCTCTAGCACCACTAATCCTGTTGAAGCTGGTGATTGGTTGCACGCCATAGAGAAGAAGTTGGATTTGCTTCAGTGCACTGATCAGGAGAATGTCTCATTTGCATCACACCAGCTGCATGGCCCTGCCTCTGAGTGGTGAGATCACTTCCGCCTTAATAGGACTACTGCTGAACCTATCACTTGGCTTGAATTCACCGCTGCTTTCCGGAAGACGCATATACCATCGGGAGTAGTGTCTCTCAAGAAGAAGGAATTCAGGTCGCTCACCCAGGGATCTCGCTCTGTTACGGAGTATCTGCACGAGTTCAATCGTCTGGCTCGTTATGCTCCGGAAGATGTGCGCAATGATGAAGAGCGCCAGGAGAAGTTCTTGGAAGGACTTAATGATGAGCTTTCTTACCCACTCATGACTCGGGATTATCCTGATTTCCAGAAGTTAGTGGATAAGGCTATTCGTCAGGAGGACAAGTACAACCGCATGGAGCAGAAGAAACGCCGGATTGCTCAATTCAAGACACAACAGGGGAATAATCAGAGGCCGCGTCTTACTTTAGGACCCCAGTCCATGCCACAGGGAGGTTCTTCGTCTGTTGTTCATCCGCAGCGTCAGTTCTTCAACAACAATGCTGGCAACAACATCCGCAATCAAGCTCCACAACCTGCCAAGAAGGAGCAAGGCAGCAAGCTCGTGGTGTGTTTCAACTGTGGAGAACCAGGACATTATGCTGACAAGTGTCCGAAGCCCCGACGCGTGAAGGTTGTCCCTGTCCAGAGCAACTCTACCGTACCCGCATCAAAGGCCCGTGTCAATCATGTTGCTGCTGCAGAAGCTCAAGATGCTCCAGATGTGATTTTGGGTACGTTTCTTGTTAACTCAGTTCCTGCAACAGTGCTTTTCGATTCTGGTGCTACACATTCATTCTTATCTATGAGTTTTGCGGGAAATCATGGGATGGAAGTAGAAGATCTTAGACGTCCTATGATGGTTAGTACCCCAAGTAATCAAGCACTCTCTTTGCAACGTAGCCCCTCTGTCAGAATAGAAATTAAAGGAGTACCGTTTCTGGCCAATCTTATCCTGTTAGAATCCAAAGACCTTGATGTCATCCTAGGGATGGACTGGTTAGCCAGACATAAAGGTGTGATAGACTGTGCTAACAGAAAAGTAACTCTCACCAGTAATGGTGGTCGAGTTGTAACTGTTCATGCATTGTCTTCTGAGTCTTTAAGGTCAAGACTGAACCAAATAACTTTGGAAGAGATTCCTATAGTTCGGGAGTATCCTGATGTGTTCCCAGACGATTTACCTGGTATGCCGCCTAAAAGGGATATAGAGTTCAGAATAGATTTGGTACCAGGAACAACTCCGATCCATAAGAGACCTTATAGAATGGCAGCCAATGAGTTGGCAGAAGTCAAGAGGCAAGTAGACGATTTGCTTCAGAAAGGATACATCAGACCGAGTTCATCTCCATGGGGAGCTCCGGTTATTTTTGTGGAAAAGAAAGATCATACCCAGAGGATGTGTGTGGACTATCGTGCACTAAATGATGTGACTATCAAGAATAAGTATCCGCTGCCCAGAATTGATGATTTGTTTGATCAGCTTAAAGGTTGTAACGCCCCGATTTTCGTTCGGGAATAAAAATCATTTAATGATGCATTTCCTAGAAATTGAATAAAAAGTTAATCAATTTAATCAAGTGAAATAATGGGAGAATTAAAATTTTCCCTTAAAAATCATTGGCCGGGAATATTTTGCAATATTCTTTGTGCCCTAAAATACTCTCCGGATTTTCCCGTGAATTTTCGGAGCTCAAGAAGTAAATTTAATAGCACAAAGTTCATTTAACCAATTAGAATAAAAAGAAAAGAAAATAATTTTCCCCTTCCTTGCTTTCGGGCTCGGCCCAAATTCCTCCCCCTCCCCCTCTCGGGCTCTCTCTCTCCCTCGGCCCAGCTCGCCGCTCGGTTCTCTCCTCCCCGAAGTCTACTTTGCCTCCCCAGCCGGCCTCTCCCTCCCTCTCTCTCCGACAGGTGGGACCCGAGGCCCCACCTGTCATCGTCCCCCCCCAACCGTCTCCTCCTCTCTCCTTTCCCCCGAGCCACCGACAGGTGGGCCCCACCTGTCGGGGTCATCCCCAACCTCCAGCCCGGGCCGGCAACTGCCATGGCCGCCCGAGCCGCCCACGTCGCCGCCCCTCCCCGCGCGTCTTCCGGTTCCCGCGCGCTTGTGGGCGCGGTCCACCCCACGTCATCCCCTTCCTCCACCATTTCCCCCACTTCTCCCCTCCAAAACCGGCGCCAAACTGCCCCCACTCACCCACGTCGCCGGCGCCCCTTTCCCCCTTCAAATCCGTCGCCAACCGGCCTCCCCGTCGACTCTCGAGGCTATAAAAACAATCCCCGGCCTCCCCTCATCCATTTCCCCAATTTTCCCCAAGCCGCCGCGCCCTCTACCGAGCTCTCCACGCCGATCCCCTTCGCCGCCGCTCGCCAGCGATCTCCAGCCGCCCGCCACCGCCGCTCCCGTCGCTGCCGCGCTGCGCCGCCGCCAGCTATAGCATCACGGCACCCCGCCGCACCCCGGCATCCACTCCATCTCCCTCCTCCACCGCCGGAACCACCTTCCCATCGCGAGGCCGAGCCACTACCGCCACACGCCGCCTTCAGCCGGCCGCTGCCGCCGCGTTAGTCGTCGCCGCACCTCACCGCTTGCGCCGTCGGCAACGTCGTGCCAAGCTCTACCCCGGCCCCTACTCCATCTCCCCTCTCCGCCTCCGGAAAATCGCCGCCTCGCGCACCACCTCTCTCGCGCTGCCGCCATCTCGCCTCCCTCCGTCGGCTGCCTCTCTCCGGCGTCGCCCCGTGGTGAGCACCCCGGTTTCCTCCTCCTCTCCCTCCTAGCGCCGTGCGCTGCCGTTTCCGTGCGTGCGTCGCCGCCGTGCCGTGTGCTCGACCGGCCGGCTGCCGCTGCCCTGCTCGCCTGGGCCGATCGGTTCCCTTTGCCGCGCCTCCCTCGCATGCGCCGCCGCTCCCTCCGTCGCCGGCGCCCCTCGGTGAGGACCCCCTCCATCTCCTCTCCCTTTCCCCTCTTTTCGTCGCCTCCCGCGCGTGCCGTCGCGCCGGTGGTCGTCGCCGGCGACCATCGGGCCGTGCGCCGTCGCTCCCGGCCGGCCGACCGGTGAGCCGGCTCCCGCTCGCCCGTGGCCGCCCGATCCCCCTTCGGGGCGATCTGGGCCGTCCACGTGGCCTTCCCGTGCCGCCCGCGTCGGTGCCTCTGTGGCGCCACGTCGGCGCCACCTCTGCTAGCCGTCCGTCGTGGCCGCCACGTGTCTGCCACATGGTGCGCCCGCGGACCAGCGCGTGCGTGGACTCGGTCCACGGTGCGCCCGCCACCCGTGAGTCACCGACAGGTGGGGCCCGCTTGCCGGCGCCACCTCTTCCCCGTCGGATGACGTCATAATTGATTTAAATTGCGCAATAAATCGGTACTAATTCTAGAAATTCATTAAAATGGCTCAAAACCTTCTAAAATTCATATCTAATTCATTCGAACTCCGAATTGAGCCATTCAACTTGCAAAATTCATCTAAAATTGAGCTCTACATGTTTGTTTACTTTTTATGTACTGTTTGCTTGGTCTTTATTAGAGTTTTTCCTCGTTTTGCGTGCCAGCGTGTAGTTTCCGTCGTTTCGGAAGTCCGCGGTCGCGAGGAAAAGAGTTCGGAAGATCAAAGTGAAGAAGCAAGGCAAGTCACACATTCCCCTTGAGCATGTTGATCCCAATTTATAAATGTTTTACCGTTTACAAATAAATATGCATGTTTTGCTAATTACATGGGGTCAGGGTATTACCTATCTGCTCGCTTGTGCCATGTTTACTTGATATCTGTTCTTTGTCAACCTTGGGTAATCAATCGACTAGCTTGTGTTACTTATGTGACCTAGCTAGAACTATATGCTTAGCCATGCTTAATTACCACTAGCTCAGTTGATGGGATAATTGCAATATTAGACCTTTCTAGTATCAGATTGAGCTGCGTGCTCGAGACATCTGGCCATGCTTCATGGTCGTAATTATCCAACTAAAATGCAACTGAATGGTGGGCTGTGGGTGCATGGTTTTGCTGGTCGCACCCATGGCAATTAAGGACCGGTTCGCGGGATGCCCTGGAAGAACTTATCGTACTTACCACAAGCCAGCGTGGGCAACGGCTGGGCTTGTAGTGTAGCTTTTCTCTAGCCGACGTACCCAGGCGAGGGTGGGCGTGATGGAGTTGGGTCGGCCGGGGTGTCCGGTTGATCGGCTTCCGGATTCACCGCGGCACGAAAGGGGGGCTGCCCGTTGCCTGCTGGGGACGGGGGCGAACCCTAAGGTGTGGTGCGATCGGTTAGAGGGGGTTATGCGAAGGGTCCTGTCACGGCCTCTTTCCGGTATGTCGTGGTGGCATGTCGGCGCACGGAAACGTGTCGTGGGGCTGTGTCTTGTGGGTACAGTTGTACACCTCTGATCAGAGTAAAACTATTCGAATAGCCGTGCCCGCGGTTATGGGCGGTCGACCAGATTCACCGTGATTAGTCCCACCTTAATAAATCGACCCAATACACTGTAGTTTAGGTGGGTTGGTTGGGCCTGTTCAACGTGGTGTAGCGTTGATCAGTGGAGATTTAATGTTACTTTATTTACTCAACTGTTTTACTGTTTTGCTCAATAAAATGTTTTACAACCGCCTTTATGCAAATAGCCACAAACCATCCTTGTATCCCCTTGCACGTCTGCATCGTTGGTGTGGCTTGCTGAGTACGGTGGTTGTACTCAGTCTTGCTATTATTCCCCCTTTTCAGAAGTGTAGTGCTTCTGAGCTGAAGACGAAGTTAGAGGACCAAGGCTCAGACCCCAGTTGAGTTTTGCCTGTGGAGTGGAGCTGAAGCCCCGCTAGGATCGCCTTTTTCCGCTGCTGCTGTTTTCGTTTCGGTGCGAGGACTAAGTGCCTCTTTTGTAAGTATTTTACGCTTTATTTACGTTTGGAACTGTATATTACTTGTCGTTTTGTGTACCCTGGCTGGTCCTGGACAGGGATTTAATACACAAAATAGTCTGGAAATTTGGGCTAAATTTCTGGGCGTGACAAAGTGGTATCAGAGCCAACTTGACTGTAGGTTGAGCCAAATGGTCAAACCCTAAGGACAAGCTTTCTGAAAACCCTATTTGAAAAATGTCTCCCCTCGCCCTTCGGCTTTTCTTTGCGAAACGGTTTTTCAAAATTCTCCTCCCTGCCCCTCCAATTCCTTTAGTTGTCAAACCTGGAGGACAAACCGCCAGCGTCATGTCTGTTCGGAAGTCAAGTCAGGTCGAGCCTCAAGCTTCGTGCAAGGAGCGAGGAGATCAGTTCAGAGTCGTCGTTCTGCGAAGATTAAAGAAGAGTTTCCCCGGAGATGACCTAAACCCAATCTGTCCCAGAAGAGTAGTTTCGTTAGCTTCTAGATCGTGTGTTGTTTGCTTGTGTGTAGGGGTATGGTTTGCATCACTGGTGGGGATGCGACCATACTAGGTTGTTTGCTTAAGCAACTTGAACAATAAAAGTCTACTCACAACAGATCAGTAGGTAAGTGGTTTAGTACCTTATCTTTAGCAACCCCTCTCTTCCACCTCTCTTCCGCCCTGGCAGAAGATGGTCAGTGTTAGAGAGAAGAGCAACGACGGTGTATTAAAGTCACCGATCAATGGTTCAGTTGAAAGCTTCAAGGTATCCCAATACCAGAAGAACCCCAGCTCGTGATCAGCTTTTGGTGTCCAAGATCAGAAGATGGGTGTATTGAAGCAGGAGATGCAAAGCTCGACACGAGGTCAAATGAAGCGGAAGTAACTCCAGCAGTAATATGTTGCGGTCAGAGCCATTGGATCAGTTCAAGGCAGCAAGCTACAAGCTAAATCAGAGCACCTCGCTCTGGTCAGATTTTGGTTAGCCAATGTCAGATGATGGATGTGTCAGATGTTGATACCGCAACCGCAGAGTCCAAAGCAGCAGATGCAACGACAATGTCTCCAACAACAAGTACAAGCTCAGATGCAAGCCGGAATCGGGATCAGAGCGAAAGTCAGTTTGTTTTCCAAGAGCAAGCACCTACAACCTCAGATAGTACGCCACCAAGTCCTCAGCATATCAGCACAGCTAACCAACCACCAATCCCAGGAGTAACAAATGCTACCTACAGTGGTTATGGTTTTCAAGAGCAGTTTTTGCAAAGTGTCCAACCATCCATGGAAGATGTACGGCAGGGCACCTCTCAGAGGGTTGTTCCACAGTAAGGCATCAGTGTCATCACATCAAGAGCTTTGTTAGCGACACCTCAACTCCTCAAGTTGTGTCAGTTCCAATGCGAGTCGGTCAGTTTAGTTTTGAGATATCAACTACACAACCCATTCAGGTGGATGACACGACACCGGAGTCAGGTCAGAAGAAGGACAGTCATGCCAGCAGTTATTACTGATGGGAAAATAGTCAAGAGTTAGTAAGATCAGGAGCTAAATGAGAATTTCTTTATGTGGAATTTCCTATCATCAACTAAGGCTTAAGTTCCAAATCTTGTCGGGATGAAAGTGCATCGTCATTGCTTCAACTAGATGGATCGATGAAGTTTTCAGTTTTCAAAGTCAGGGCTCTTTGTAAATCAGAGAAGTGTTGGCTATATTTGAAGGACAACAGTTCAACTGATCCCAGCCACGCGAAAGTAAGACTACTCACTGTAAGGGTGGTAGGTCTCTGAGATGAGTTTTGGCTTACCTCGTCGTTGTTTCAGTCGAAGGATCGACGAGGTGAAACAAAGTGGTTAGTAGTTAAAGGAGTCAGTTGCGAACCATTAGCAGAGTCACCCCAATCTCAGGTCGACAGGTTCAATTCTAAGGTACACCTGTGAAGCATGTCAACAGTTCAGCTTAGAGAAGCAACAACGAGGACAGTTGCAGTTCAGACGAAGGACAGGTCAAGCAGGTTTCCTGGAATTACTTGACATTCGAGTCAGGACCCGTTCAAGCAGACGTAGGATCAATGAGTTACAAATGCCAGATTCAATCTTCACCCTTCTCTAGCCAGCTTGGTGAATTGTTAGGTTATCAAGCTGCTAGCATCAACAGTTCAGTCCAAGATACGTAAGTTTCAGGAGTATCCGCAGTTCTGGCCTAGGTCAGTTCAAGCAGAACCAGTCGGTCCAGTTTCGGCAAAGCAAAGGAACAGAAAGGTCGAATCCAGCCAGTGCAAATCGTGCGGGGTTGATCAACCAGTCAATCAATCAGTTCGAAGCAGAATGTGGCAGTTCAAGGTGCAGATCAGTCAGACCGCCCATCAGCACCGGCTTTCTTTCTAGCCATCCCAGAATCTCGGGACGAGATTCCTGTAAGGGGGGTAGATTTGTAACGCCCCGATTTTCGTTCGGGAATAAAAATCATTTAATGATGCATTTCCTAGAAATTGAATAAAAAGTTAATCAATTTAATCAAGTGAAATAATGGGAGAATTAAAATTTTCCCTTAAAAATCATTGGCCGGGAATATTTTGCAATATTCTTTGTGCCCTAAAATACTCTCCGGATTTTCCCGTGAATTTTCGGAGCTCAAGAAGTAAATTTAATAGCACAAAGTTCATTTAACCAATTAGAATAAAAAGAAAAGAAAATAATTTTCCCCTTCCTTGCTTTCGGGCTCGGCCCAAATTCCTCCCCCTCCCCCTCTCGGGCTCTCTCTCTCCCTCGGCCCAGCTCGCCGCTCGGTTCTCTCCTCCCCGAAGTCTACTTTGCCTCCCCAGCCGGCCTCTCCCTCCCTCTCTCTCCGACAGGTGGGACCCGAGGCCCCACCTGTCATCGTCCCCCCCCAACCGTCTCCTCCTCTCTCCTTTCCCCCGAGCCACCGACAGGTGGGCCCCACCTGTCGGGGTCATCCCCAACCTCCAGCCCGGGCCGGCAACTGCCATGGCCGCCCGAGCCGCCCACGTCGCCGCCCCTCCCCGCGCGTCTTCCGGTTCCCGCGCGCTTGTGGGCGCGGTCCACCCCACGTCATCCCCTTCCTCCACCATTTCCCCCACTTCTCCCCTCCAAAACCGGCGCCAAACTGCCCCCACTCACCCACGTCGCCGGCGCCCCTTTCCCCCTTCAAATCCGTCGCCAACCGGCCTCCCCGTCGACTCTCGAGGCTATAAAAACAATCCCCGGCCTCCCCTCATCCATTTCCCCAATTTTCCCCAAGCCGCCGCGCCCTCTACCGAGCTCTCCACGCCGATCCCCTTCGCCGCCGCTCGCCAGCGATCTCCAGCCGCCCGCCACCGCCGCTCCCGTCGCTGCCGCGCTGCGCCGCCGCCACCTATAGCATCACGGCACCCCGCCGCACCCCGGCATCCACTCCATCTCCCTCCTCCACCGCCGGAACCACCTTCCCATCGCGAGGCCGAGCCACTACCGCCACACGCCGCCTTCAGCCGGCCGCTGCCGCCGCGTTAGTCGTCGCCGCACCTCACCGCTTGCGCCGTCGGCAACGTCGTGCCAAGCTCTACCCCGGCCCCTACTCCATCTCCCCTCTCCGCCTCCGGAAAATCGCCGCCTCGCGCACCACCTCTCTCGCGCTGCCGCCATCTCGCCTCCCTCCGTCGGCTGCCTCTCTCCGGCGTCGCCCCGTGGTGAGCACCCCGGTTTCCTCCTCCTCTCCCTCCTAGCGCCGTGCGCTGCCGTTTCCGTGCGTGCGTCGCCGCCGTGCCGTGTGCTCGACCGGCCGGCTGCCGCTGCCCTGCTCGCCCGGGCCGATCGGTTCCCTTTGCCGCGCCTCCCTCGCATGCGCCGCCGCTCCCTCCGTCGCCGGCGCCCCTCGGTGAGGACCCCCTCCATCTCCTCTCCCTTTCCCCTCTTTTCGTCGCCTCCCGCGCGTGCCGTCGCGCCGGTGGTCGTCGCCGGCGACCATCGGGCCGTGCGCCGTCGCTCCCGGCCGGCCGACCGGTGAGCCGGCTCCCGCTCGCCCGTGGCCGCCCGATCCCCCTTCGGGGCGATCTGGGCCGTCCACGTGGCCTTCCCGTGCCGCCCGCGTCGGTGCCTCTGTGGCGCCACGTCGGCGCCACCTCTGCTAGCCGTCCGTCGTGGCCGCCACGTGTCTGCCACATGGTGCGCCCGCGGACCAGCGCGTGCGTGGACTCGGTCCACGGTGCGCCCGCCACCCGTGAGTCACCGACAGGTGGGGCCCGCTTGCCGGCGCCACCTCTTCCCCGTCGGATGACGTCATAATTGATTTAAATTGCGCAATAAATCGGTACTAATTCTAGAAATTCATTAAAATGGCTCAAAACCTTCTAAAATTCATATCTAATTCATTCGAACTCCGAATTGAGCCATTCAACTTGCAAAATTCATCTAAAATTGAGCTCTACATGTTTGTTTACTTTTTATGTACTGTTTGCTTGGTCTTTATTAGAGTTTTTCCTCGTTTTGCGTGCCAGCGTGTAGTTTCCGTCGTTTCGGAAGTCCGCGGTCGCGAGGAAAAGAGTTCGGAAGATCAAAGTGAAGAAGCAAGGCAAGTCACACATTCCCCTTGAGCATGTTGATCCCAATTTATAAATGTTTTACCGTTTACAAATAAATATGCATGTTTTGCTAATTACATGGGGTCAGGGTATTACCTATCTGCTCGCTTGTGCCATGTTTACTTGATATCTGTTCTTTGTCAACCTTGGGTAATCAATTGACTAGCTTGTGTTACTTATGTGACCTAGCTAGAACTATATGCTTAGCCATGCTTAATTACCACTAGCTCAGTTGATGGGATAATTGCAATATTAGACCTTTCTAGTATCAGATTGAGCTGCGTGCTCGAGACATCTGGCCATGCTTCATGGTCGTAATTATCCAACTAAAATGCAACTGAATGGTGGGCTGTGGGTGCATGGTTTTGCTGGTCGCACCCATGGCAATTAAGGACCGGTTCGCGGGATGCCCTGGAAGAACTTATCGTACTTACCACAAGCCAGCGTGGGCAACGGCTGGGCTTGTAGTGTAGCTTTTCTCTAGCCGACGTACCCAGGCGAGGGTGGGCGTGATGGAGTTGGGTCGGCCGGGGTGTCCGGTTGATCGGCTTCCGGATTCACCGCGGCACGAAAGGGGGGCTGCCCGTTGCCTGCTGGGGACGGGGGCGAACCCTAAGGTGTGGTGCGATCGGTTAGAGGGGGTTATGCGAAGGGTCCTGTCACGGCCTCTTTCCGGTATGTCGTGGTGGCATGTCGGCGCACGGAAACGTGTCGTGGGGCTGTGTCTTGTGGGTACAGTTGTACACCTCTGATCAGAGTAAAACTATTCGAATAGCCGTGCCCGCGGTTATGGGCGGTCGACCAGATTCACCGTGATTAGTCCCACCTTAATAAATCGACCCAATACACTGTAGTTTAGGTGGGTTGGTTGGGCCTGTTCAACGTGGTGTAGCGTTGATCAGTGGAGATTTAATGTTACTTTATTTACTCAACTGTTTTACTGTTTTGCTCAATAAAATGTTTTACAACCGCCTTTATGCAAATAGCCACAAACCATCCTTGTATCCCCTTGCACGTCTGCATCGTTGGTGTGGCTTGCTGAGTACGGTGGTTGTACTCAGTCTTGCTATTATTCCCCCTTTTCAGAAGTGTAGTGCTTCTGAGCTGAAGACGAAGTTAGAGGACCAAGGCTCAGACCCCAGTTGAGTTTTGCCTGTGGAGTGGAGCTGAAGCCCCGCTAGGATCGCCTTTTTCCGCTGCTGCTGTTTTCGTTTCGGTGCGAGGACTAAGTGCCTCTTTTGTAAGTATTTTACGCTTTATTTACGTTTGGAACTGTATATTACTTGTCGTTTTGTGTACCCTGGCTGGTCCTGGACAGGGATTTAATACACAAAATAGTCTGGAAATTTGGGCTAAATTTCTGGGCGTGACAAAGGTGCCACCGTTTTCTCCAAGATAGATCTTCGATCAGGGTATCACCAGTTGAGAATCAAAGAGGAAGATATACCTAAGACAGCTTTTACCACTAGGTATGGATTGTTCGAATGTACTGTTATGTCTTTTGGACTTACCAATGCCTCCGCTTTCTTCATGAACTTGATGAATAAGGTGTTTATGGAATACCTAGACAAGTTCGTGGTGGTCTTTATTGATGACATTCTTATCTACTCCCGAACCAAAGAAGAGCATGAAGAACATCTTCGCCTTGCACTAGAGAAGCTACGAGAGCATCAATTTTATGCCAAGTTTAGCAAGTGTGAATTTTGGTTGTCTGAAGTAAAGTTCCTTGGTCACATCATCTCAGCAGGAGGAGTTGCCGTTGATCCTAGTAATGTGGAATCCGTAACCAATTGGAAACAACCAAAGACAGTTTCAGAGATTCGCAGTTTCCTAGGCTTCACAGGATATTATCGGAGGTTTATAGATAATTTTTTCAAGATTGCTAAGCCCATGACACGGCTGCTTCAGAAAGATGTGAAGTACAAGTGGTCAGAAGAATGTGAGCAGAGTTTCCAAGAGTTGAAGAATCGCTTAATATCCGCTCCTATTTTGATTTTGCCTGATCCAAAGAAGGGTTTCCAAGTGTATTGCGATGCATCCAAACTTGGGTTAGGTTGTGTTCTGATGCAAGATGGGAAGGTGGTTGCCTATGCATCTCGTCAGATACGTCCGCATGAGAAGAACTACCCTACTCATGATCTTGAGTTAGCTGCAGTGGTTCATGCGTTGAAAATTTGGCGTCATTATCTTTTCGGTACTCGTATAGAGGTGTATACCGATCATAAGAGTTTAAAATATATCTTTACTCAGCCGGATCTGAACATGAGACAACGGAGATGGTTGGAATTAATTAAAGATTATGACATGGGAATTCATTATCACCCAGGGAAGGCTAATGTTGTAGCAGACGCTCTTAGCAGGAAAGGCTATTGCAATGCTACGGAAGGACGACAGTTGCCGTTGGAGTTATGCAAGGAATTTGAAAGATTAAATTTGGGAATTGTCAGTAGAGGTTTTGTTGCAGTCTTAGAAGCGAAGCCCACTCTAATTGATCAAGTTAGAGAAGCCCAAATTAATGATCCTGATATTCAAGAAATCAAGAAGAATATGAGAAGAGGAAAGGCTATCGGTTTCTTGGAGGATGAGCAAGGAACTGTATGGTTGGGTGAGAGAATCTGCGTCCCCGACAACAAAGATTTAAAAGATGCAATTCTGAAAGAAGCTCATGATACCTTATACTCCATTCACCCTGGTAGTACCAAAATGTACCAGGATCTCAAGGAAAGATTTTGGTGGGCAAATATGAAACGTGAAATCGCAGAATACGTAGCAGTATGTGATGTTTGTCAGCGAGTCAAGGCAGAACATCAGAAACCCGCCGATTTGCTGTAGCCTTTGAAGATTCCTGAATGGAAATGGGAGGAAATCGGTATGGATTTCATCACTGGTTTACCCAGAACGTCATCGGGCCATGACTCTATTTGGGTGATAGTCGACAGACTTACCAAAGTGGCTCATTTCATCCCAGTAAAGACAACATATTCTGGAAGTCGGTTGGCGGAATTGTATATGGCAAGGATTGTGTGTTTGCATGGCGTCCCTAAGAAAATAGTGTCTGATCGAGGCAGTCAGTTTACTTCAAATTTTTGGAAGAAGCTTCAGGAAGAGATGGGTTCTAAACTGAACTTTAGTACTGCTTATCATCCGCAGACAGACGGACAAACCGAAAGGGTGAATCAGATTTTGGAAGACATGTTGAGAGCTTGTGCTTTAGACTTCGGTGGAAGTTGGGATAAGAATTTACCTTATGCAGAATTTTCGTACAACAACAGTTATCAAGCTAGTCTTCAGATGGCTCCGTACGAAGCACTGTATGGTCGGAAGTGCCGCACTCCGCTTTTGTGGGATCAAACGGGAGAACATCAGGTTTTCGGGACGGATATCCTGAGGGAAGCAGAAGAAAAGGTGAAAATCATTCAAGAAAGATTGCGAGTGGCTCAGTCTCGTCATAAGAGTTATGCCGACAATCGCCGTCGAGATTTGAGTTTTGAAGAAGGAGATTATGTGTACCTTCGTGTCACGCCTATTCGAGGTGTTCATCGTTTTCACACCAAAGGAAAATTGGCACCGCGTTTTGTGGGACCTTATAAGATTGTCAGTAGAAGAGGAGAGGTTGCTTATCAGTTGGAGTTACCTCAATCTTTGGCAGGAGTCCATAATGTGTTCCATGTGTCGCAACTGAAAAAGTGTTTAAGGGTACCTACCGAAGAAGCTAATCTTGAACAGATAGAAGTCCAAGAGGATCTGACCTATGTTGAGAGACCAACCCGTATTTTGGAAATAGATGAGAGAAAAACCAGAAATTGAGTTATCCGTTTTTGCAAAGTCCAATGGAGTAATCACTCGGAAGAAGAATCAACTTGGGAACGAGAAGATGAATTGAAGTCAGCTCATCCGCATCTGTTCGCTAGTTCTTCCGAATCTCGAGGACGAGATTCTGTTTAAGGGGGGTAGGTTTGTCACACCCTAAAAATTCAAAATATATAAATTGTTGTTTAATTGGAATTTTTAGAATTTATTTTAAAAAAGCCTAGAAGAGAAGATCTAATTTTAATTAATAAATTCCAATGTAAAATGGGGCCAGATAAAATTTCATTAAATACTTTGCTTAATTCTATAATTCCTAGATTTTTCTGGGATTTATTTGAGCTAAGGAAGTATTTTTAATAAATGGAATTGCATTTCATGAATAATTTAAATTGAAAAAGGTTTTTAAAAGTCTCTTTTGGCTTTGGGCCGAAAGTCGGCCCAAAACCTTCTCTCTCTCCTCGGCCCAATCCGGCCCAGTCCGCAGCCGCGCGCGCGCCCTCGCTGTCGCTGACAGGTGGGTCCCGCTTGTCAGTCGTCGTCTTCCTTCGGCCGCCGCCGCCCGAAACCCTAACCGAGCGCCGCCGCCGTTTCCTTCCAAAATTCGGTCGATCCTTTCCTTCTCCGGCCGAATTGATAGAGGGGAAATGATCTTCTCGATCTCCTCTACCTTTTCCCCTTTGGAATCATCGGTTAAATTGGTTTGGAAAGTGTTGGATTCGAAGTCGAATCGGATCGGCTTTTCTCTCTCCGAGCCCGACCTTTCCTTCTCGTCGCCGGCCGCCGTGGGCCTTTGCCGTCGCCTCCTAGCCCCTTTAAAAGGCTCCCCGGTGTCTCCTCTACCCGCCGCCACTCTCGCCTTCGCCTCTCGTCGCCGGAAGAGCTCTAGCGCCGTGTAGCCTAGCGCCGCTGTTGCCGCCGCCGCTTCAGCCGTGCGCCGCCGCCGTTCCAGTCGTCGTCGTCGCTCGGGAAGGTCGCCATCGTGGTCGCCAAGTCGCCGCCGTCCTCGTCCGCCCCTTCGCCGTCATTGCTGTCCGCCGGAGCACCGTCGCCGTCGTCAAGCCGAAGAGCGCCGCCGCTTCTTCCTCGTCGCCGTCGTCGTCCGTTGTTCTTCCGCCGCCGTTTTGGTCACCGGTGAGTTCGCCGCGTCGTCCTCTACGTGCTGGTGCCCTCCGTTCGTGCTGAAGCGCCGCCGTTCACCGGCGAGCGTGTGAGCCTGAGCCGCCGCCGGTAGGTGACGTCATCGCCGACGTCATCGGGGCAGTTCGCTGTGAGCCGGTCGTGGACCGATCGATCTCGGCCGTCCGTTTTGGATGGATTGATCTCGGCCGTCCGTTCTTGTGAACCGCCGCCGTGCACCCGGTCCACCGCAAACCCTAGCCGCTGACGCAATAAATCTCCTTTTCCTTTTCAAAAATAATTCATTGTTGCGTCATAATTCAATTAAAATCCATATAAGTGTTTTAATCCGATTTAATCTTCAAAAATTCATAACTAATTCATCTTAGCTCGGATTTAGTTGGTTCAAGTCTCTAAATTTTTCTAAAATTGAGATCTACATGTTAAAAATATCCGCATGTACTGTTCATGTTTGTTTATGTGCTGTTTTGGTGTTTTTGCTCTTTTCTGTTTAGACTCCGACGTTTCCGGAGAGTCCGTTTTCGCAGGAGAAGAATTTGAAGAGTTCCAAGGCCAGCAAGGCAAGTCACACAGATCCCAAACAACCCTTTGAGCATGTTGATCCTATTTAAAGCTATTGTTTCTATTCAACTATTGCATCTATTTTCGAATGTCATTGGGTGGAATTAACCTATTCTTTGTTATGGCCCTTTTGTACTTGATTACTTTATTCCTTGATACCTTGGGTGATTATAATTGGACTAATTGAGCTTTATATATATTGGTTCAGCTAGATATTAGATATAATTGCTTAGCCATGCTTAGAAACATTAGCACACTATTGGGATAACTTATGACTCACTATTATTTAATGATGGCTTAATGATAGTTCACGATGGTCAATCGTGATTGGTTAATTAATTATTTGCCAACTAAAACTTGATAATGGTGGGTTGTGAGCACATGGTTTTGATGGTCGTGCTCATGACAATTAAGGACCGGTTCACGAGTTTCGGTTGTGAAACATTAACCGTGCCAACCACAAGCCAGCGTGGGCAACAGCTTTACCTTTTGTATAGCATGGTTCATTGCGGGGCACCAGACTGAGAAGTGGCGGAGATAAGCCCACGGGGGTCGCTGGGGAGTCCATGCCTTGTTTATAAGGGGGTGATTATGATCCAGGAAAGGTGCGCTGTAGTGGATTGTGTTGTGCGAGGGGTATTGTCACAGCTCCTTTCCGAGGTACCGTGGTGGTATTGAGGCACATGGTGACATGATGTGGGGCTGTGTCTTGTGGGTACAGTGGTACACCTCTGATCAGAGCAAAACTATTCGAATAGCCGTGCCCACGGTTATGGGCGGGTCTAACAATGTCTTTCGTGATTAGTCTCACACCTCTCATCATAATAGAAGATGCTATAACTGGAAATAATTTGTTTAGCTCCTGGTTTGGAATGGTATATTCCTGGTTTGGAGATACAACTGTGCAGCCGGGATGGTTGTTCAGAATGGTTGGGCCTATGCAACAGAGTATGTTGTATAGCGTTGGATTAATATTGTTTAATTATTACTTAACTGTTTTATTAAATTCTTAAATGTTTGCTAAATGCTGCTTTTTCAAATGAAACCCTACTATGCCATCCTTTGGTATCCTTGTGCACTTGCATATTTGCTGCGTGGCTTGCTGAGTATGTCATATAGTCACCTTGCAATCATTCATCAGAGGAAGAGTTCTACAATGATGCTGATGGTGTGGTGGATTAGGTATAGCCCTGGTCAAGCTGCCTGTGGAGTGGAGCCGTCTGCGCCGTTTATCTTATTTTCCACTGCTTAGATCTTTATTGATTGAGAGGAACTATCTACCTCTGTAATGACATTTTATTCGCTTATTAATTAGAGTAATAATTGTACTCTATTATCAATTTGTTATTGTGTGCCTCGGCTGATTCCTGGACGAGGGTTCACACACATGTAAGCGTTTGGAATTTTGGATAGAAATTCCGGGCGTGACAGTAGCTTCGAGCAGCCACGGTCAGCAGCCACATGTAAGCTACTTTTTTCTCACCCCGCCGTACCCACCAGCGTTCCACGCTCTTTTGGGAGAGGTTGGTATGCTGGCTACTGAGTCAGCACCTTACTTGGTGGACCAGACAGTGACACAGCCACCTGCCCCGGAGATTCTGCACACTCCACTGATCTCTACACCTTCTCCGCAGCTGGGTTCCAGTTTAGAGACTTCGATCCAGGTCGACTCCGAGACAGAGGGGACCGACACTGAGCCAGAGATCAAGCCAGACATCACTGATTCTTCAGAGGATGAGACCCCTGTTCCCCACATCACCTTCCTCGGTGGCCCTCGCACCCTCAGCACTGCCCACAAGAGCACCCGACCCCCGGGCAAGAAGCCCAAGCCAGATCCAGAGGCCACTACTTCCGAGCCATGGGGACTCAGGTTTGCCTGTGCCCGCGACCACCCTCTACCTGCCCCAGGATCCTGCGGATGGTTGGATGACTAGACTGGAGGATTGTTGCAGCTTCGATCTCGCTTCAGATGGTTTTTGATAGTATGCGAGACACACCCCCCCTTACCTAGATTGACGAGTAGTTTGATGGTTAGTTCGATGTGTCTTTTGGATGAACCTTATTTGACTGCGTATGTATGCAGTCAATTGCATCATGATTTATGTACTATGTGTGGAAATCTGTGATGTTATCTATAATATTATTGCTGTTGTCTTAAAAATGAGTTTATTCCACCATGCTTGCAAAACAAAGTTCACATCAAAACAACTCCCTTAATGGGATAAAACCATAAGAGCTAGTTAGAAAATTAGGATACTTACTTAATCGGTCTACACAGATGGCAAGCCAACGTCGGGCGTCAACCAGCAATGAAGAAACTCAGACACCTGACCTAACCACCCTGGCCGGAGTTATGGCCACTCAAACCCAACTTCTACAAGCCATTGTAAACAACCAAGGCAACCGCGGAGGATCAAGCTTTGGAGAGTTTATGAGGACCAAGCCACCCACGTTCGCCACAGCTGAAGAACGTATGGATGCCGAGGATTGGTTAAGGATTATTGAGAAGAAGCTGACCCTTGTTCGAGTACGTGAAGCCGATAAAGTGATCTTCGCAGCAAACCAACTGGAAGGACCAGCCGGAGACTGGTGGGACACTTACAAAGAAGCCCGAGAAGAAGATGCTGGAGAACCAAACTGGGAGGAGTTCACTACGGCCTTCCGTGACAACTTCGTGCCTGCCGCCGTGATGCGAATAAAGAAGAATGAATTCAGGAGGATACGACAAGGGAACACCACTATACAAGAGTACCTAAACCGTCTCACTCAACTGGCGTGTTACGCAACTGGAGACCTAGCCGACGAGGAGGAAAAGATCGATAAGTTTATCGAAGGCCTGAACGATGAGTTGCGTGGGCCCATGATTGGACAGGACCATGATAGTTTCTAGAGTCTAATCAATAAGGTCGTTAGGCTGGAGAACGACCGGAAGGTTGTGGAGCATAATCGTAAGAGGAGGCTTGCCATGAACCGCTCGCCTCAGGTCGCACCCCAGCGTCCTAACGGAGCTACCGCATCAGGATGGAAACCAACGGTGGTAACAACCAATCGTCCTACCGCACCAAGCAACATCCACAGGCCGGTTACCATTAAGAACCGAGCTCCTGCACCGAATCAGGTCGCTACTGGATCAGTGAGGCCAGGAAGCTGTTTCAACTGTGGAGAGTACAGGCATTTCGCCAACAAATGTCCTCATCCAAACAAGACACCCATTCGCACCGGAGCTAATGCAACGGCTATTCACGGGACTACTACCCTTGCTGCTGGACGAGGTCTATTCAGGACTCCGCAGACTAACAGGACCAGGATTTGGCCGCGGGCAAGTTAACCACGTTCGAGCTGAAGAGGCACAGGAAGACAAGGGCGTACTGATGGGTACGTTTTCTATCAACTCCACTCCAATTAAAGTTCTCTTCGATTCAGGAGCATCGCATTCATTTTTATCTTTGAAAGCAAGCCAACGACACAATTTGACCAGAGTTAAACTAAGGCAACCAATGTTAGTACATTCACCTGGGGGTGAAATAGCCATGGACACAGCTTGCATTGACGTACCATTTCGCCTTAGGGATGTGGTATTTCCCTCCAACCTTATGGTCTTGGTACCACAGACCCTTGATGTTATATTAGGTATGGATTGGTTATCAAAGAATAGGGGAGTAATCGTCTGTAGACGTAGAGAAGTTACCCTGACCACACCTTGGGGATCGGATATGAGAGCAACCATGGATCAAGATACTAGACTAACCGAACGTGCCGGAGGCATATTTACCATGCTACCCATGAAAGGAATGCCTGTAGTGCAACGATTTCCCGATGTGTTTCCAGAAGATTTACCTGGGATGCCACCAGATCATGACATAGAGTTCATTATTGACCTGATACCCGGAACTGCCCCCATATCCAAGAGACCATATCGGATGCCAGTCAATGAGTTGGAGGAGCTCAAAAAGCAAATCAGAGAGTTGCAAGAAAAGGGATTTGTACGTCCTAGTTCGTCACCTTGGGGAGCCCCAGTGTTATTTGTTAAGAAGAAGGATGGTAGCATGAGAATGTGTGTGGACTACCGCTCACTGAACGAAGTAACTATCAAGAACAAGTATCCACTACCACGGATTGATGATCTTTTTAATCATCTCAAAGGAGCGAAGGTGTTCTCTAAGATTGACCTTCGATCAGGATACCATCAGTTGAAAATTAGGACCGGGGATATACCCAAGACCGCGTTTTCAACACGCTATGGATTGTATGAGTTCATAGTAATGTCGTTTGGGTTAACCAACGCCCCGGCATACTTTATGAACCTTATGAACAAAGTGTTCATGGATTACTTGGACAAATTTGTGGTAGTATTCATTGATGATATTCTAATCTACTCCAAAGATGAGGAAGAACATGCGGAACACTTGCGATTGGTACTCGAGAAACTACAGAAGCATAAATTATATGCAAAGTTTAGTAAATGTGAGTTCTGGTTAAAAGAAGTCGCTTTCCTAGGCCACGTAATCTCAGCCGGTGGAGTAGCAGTGGATCCTGTTAAAGTTGAGGCCGTTACGGAATGGAAGGCACCCAAATCTGTGACTGAGATTCGGAGTTTTCTAGGTTTGACCGGATACTATCGAAGGTTCATTGAAGGATTCTCTAAGATAGCTCGACTAATGACACAACTACTCAAGAAGGAAAAGAAGTTTGTGTGGTCAGAACAGTGCCAGGAAAGCTTTGAGCAGCTCAAGGAAAAGTTAACCTCTGCACCTATTCTAGTTCTTCCTGACAATAGGAAAGACTTTGTTATATATTGTGATGCATCAAGGCAAGGATTGGGAGGAGTACTAATGCAAGAAGGAAAGGTCGTGGCTTATGCATCGCGACAACTGCGACCACACGAGGAAAACTACCCTACCCATGACCTGGAACTAGCAGCTGTGGTTCATGCGCTAAAGATTTGGAGACACTATTTGATTGGAAACCATTGTGATATCTACACTGACCACAAGAGCCTGAAGTATATCTTCACCCAGTCAGATCTCAACTTAAGGCAATGGCGGTGGTTAGAATTAATCAAGGATTATGATCTAGAGGTTCACTATCACCCAGGCAAAGCAAATGTTGTGGCCGACGCTTTGAGTCGAAAGAGCTATTGCAATCACCTGAGAATGAAAGGGATGGCCCCTGAGCTTAGGGAGGAAATAGCCTAGCTGAACCTACATATAGTACCTCGTGGACGGATAAACACCCTGGACATTCAACCCCTTTTGAGAACCCAGATAGAGGAAGCCCAGAAGGACAACGGAGAGATCCAGGAGGTGAAGGAGCGCATAGCCGCTGGTCGTGCGAGAGAATTCTCAATGGATGAGAAGGAAACACTGTGGTATAAAAAGAGAATCTACGTACCCGAACAGGGTGGACTAAGGGGATTGATTCTGAAGGAGGCTCATAAATCAGCATATTCATTGCACCCCGAAAGTACGAAGATGTACCAGGATCTAAAGGAAGGGTACTGGTGGCCCAATATGAAGAGAGATGTGGCCGAGTACGTAACGCTCTGTGACGTATGCCAGAAGGTGAAGGCTGAGCACCAGAGACCAGCAGGTTTGTTGCAACCCCTTAGGATTCCCGAATGGAAATGGGATGAGATAGGTATAGATTTTATTGTTGGATTGCCCAAGACCGCAACAGGATATGATTCCATTTGGGTGATCGTGGATCGACTCACCAAGACGGCGAGATTCATTCCCGTTAAGATAAATTATAGCTGTGCTAAGCTAGCCGAGTTATACATGACCAGGATAGTATGTCTTCATGGTGTACCTAAGAAAATTATATCTGATCGAGGCACACAGTTTACCTCGCATTTCTGGGGGAAAGTACATGAAGCCCTAGGAAGTTACCTTGCGTTTAGCACAGCTTATCACCCACAAACAGATGGCCAGACAGAGAGAACAAACCAGGTCTTGGAAGACATGTTGAGAGCTTGTGCTCTGGATTTTAGCAAAGACTGGGAGAGATGTCTGCCCTACGCCGAATTCTCTTACAACAACAGCTTTCAAGCAAGCCTAAAGATGTCACCCAATGAGGCATTGTTTGGTCCACGATGTCGAACTCCACTGATGTGGTCCGAGACTGGAGAACGGGCAGTATTTGGACCTGACATTATCCAAGAAGCCGAGGAAAAGGTTCGCCTGATTCGTGACCGTCTAAAAGTAGCACAGTCACGACAAAAGAGTTACGCCGACACCCGAAGAAGAAACCTGGAATTTAAGGAGGGAGATTACGTTTATCTAAAGGTTTCTCCGATGAGGGAAACGAAAAGGTTTAAGGTAAACGGGAAACTAGCACCAAGATATGTGGGACCTTTCCAAATCATCGCTAGACGAGGAGAAGTTGCCTACCAGTTACAGCTACCCAAAAATATCGCCGATGTGCACCCAGTTTTCCATGTGTCTCAATTAAAGAAATGCTTACGAGTGCCGGAAGAATAAGCTCCGCTGGAAGAGATTCACATTAGCAATGATCTTACGTATCCAGAACACCCGGTCCGGATATTGGATGAAGCCGAAATGAGGACTAGGAGCAAAGTGTGGCGTATGTACAAGGTACAATGGAGTAATCACACTGAGGATGAAGCCACCTAGGAAAGTGAAGAATTCTTGAGAACGGAATACCCGCATATAATAGAAAACTGGTAAGAAATCTCGGGACGAGATTTATTTAAGTGGGGTAGGTTTGTAACATCCTGAAAATTCGACCGACAAAATCAAAACTCTAAAAATACGGATTTCCAAAAAGCTTTTAAATTAATTGCACCATGCCGGTCTTATTCACCTATTTTATTTGGATTTGATTTCGAAGTTCATTAATCGTGAGTAAAAATAGTTAATTAGGAATAAACCTTAAAAACAAACTGGTAAAATAAATATAAATTAAAGTAAAGATTAGGTGTGGATAGAAATAAATAAAATATTATTGCAACCATTTTTGGATCAATTAAATTTAAAATGCGATGGAATAAGAATTAACCCTAATTAAAAATTCAAATAAATTATATAAATAAAATATGAGTAATATTAATCTAGGGTGAATTCATTAGTTGAGATAACACAAATATTGAGTAAAATGTATGTGTGCAAATTTATATAAGAAATAGACTAAAATGAGAGAAATAGGAAAAAGACACTGTTCATTACACTCTAAGTGCTCGACGTGGTCCCCTAGCCCTAGACCCTCTTCTGCCGCGCGCCCGGCCACGACCCGAGCCCCGCGTCGCCGCCGCCGCGCCGTCGCCGTCGCCGTCGCGTCGCCGCGCGCCGTCGCCACCGCCGCTGCCGCGCCGCTGCTGCGCCGCGCCACCTCGCTCCGCGCGCCCTTCGTCTCGCGCCCCGTGCCGCCGCGCGCCGTCGCCGTCACGTCCCATCGTCGCTCCGAGCCACGCGCCGCCGCTGCCACGCCGTCACCATCGCCATCCCGCTGCCGCGCCGCGCGAGCCACCGTCGCCTCAAGCCCCGTCCCGCCGTCACGTCGCTCGCCCCGCGCGCCGCTCGCCCATCGTGTCGCCGCCTCACGCCCCGCGCTACTGCCGTGCCGCTCGCCCGTCGCATCGCCGTCATCGTCGCGCCGAGCACCGTGCCGAGCCGCGCCGAGCCCCGCGCCGCGCCGCCCACCTGTCGCCATCACCGCTAGCCACGCCGCCCGTCGCGTCGCCATTAGGCCGCCCGCCCCTCCCCCGTGCCCTTATAAAATCCGGCCCTTCCCTTCTCCATCCCACACCCATCCCCTCCATTTCCCCTCCCTCTCCTCCTTCTCCACGCGCCGCCGCCATCGTGCCGCCACGCCGCCGCCTTCGTGCGCCGCGCCGTCGCCCCGGAGCCGCCGCGCCGTGCGTCACCGCCTTGCGCCGCCGTTGCCACCGCCGCCGTCGGTAAGCCGCCGCCCCCCCTCCGTGCGCGCTGTCGCCGCCGCCGCCTCGGGTAGGGAGAGAGAGAGAACCGAGAGAGAGAGGAAGGGAGAAGCCGAGGGAGAGAGAGAAGGAAAAAGAAAAGAAAGGAGAGAAAGAGAAGGAAAAAGAAAAGAAAGGAGAGAAAAGAGGAGAGAAAAAGAAAAGAAAAAAAAATAAAAAAATGAAAATAAAAAGAAATTAGAGGGAGACTAGGGAAGTTTAGAAAATTTAAAATAATTAGAATTTAATTATAGATTAATTATAGTCGTAGATTTGCAAAATTTAATATAAATTGTGGATTATTCGTGGTAATTTCTATAAGAAATCAATTCGCGGCAGTAATTTAGATGTAATTAATAACTAAACAAATAAATGAATTCATATAGATTATTATAGATTATTTTTGGGTAATCTCTATAAGTAATCGATTCACGGTAGAAATTCAGATTTAATTACTAGGGATTTTAGCCGTGTATTATATTTAATAATTTAGTCATATACTAAATTAAATCGTATAATATTTCTATGATTTCGTCCGATATTTAGCTCGTGATAGAAATTTCTAACCTATCATATGGATATAATGCTCGGGAAGATTAAATGAAAAACTTATGACAACAAAATATTTATACCCGCAAAATAGTTTAAATCGAAATTGGGTTTGCCTTAGTTCACGAATAGTAAAGTTAATATAAAGGAATCGACTTTCGCATTCGACTTTTATTTGGATTTATTTGGATTTTTATTTGAATTCTAACCGAATTCAAATCAATTTTCGCACGTGACTATAGAGCCCGAGGGAGTTGCGGATCCAAGTGAAGGCCAAGACCCGCAAGACTTTGAGCAAGGCAAGTCATCACTATTCCTTGAACATGTTGATCCCAATTGCGAAATTGTTTTGTTTACAAATAAAATTGCATGCAATGATGAACATCCTACTTGCGATTATGCCATGCCTTGATTATTGTTTACCCCTTATTCCTTCGTAACCATGTTTACGTATGAGTCCTTAGTCAACTATGACAAATGCTTAGAAATGCTATTCTAGAATCATGCATACTCATATTTATCAAATGCTATATGCTTGGGCAATTACCTTTGGGAAGGTAATTGAGATGCGGCATGTGGAGACATGAGCACCACATTGCCATGATATTGATGACATGATTTGCGATAGGAGAAATAAAACTAAACAACTGTTTTCGACTGGGGCGGACGGAGGATTTGGGTGGTATCTGGAAAACGCTATTACCGTCCCCGGTCAATTAAGGACCAAGCCATGAAGTTAAGCATGAAACGACCCCCGTACAACCGCACTTCTCGTATGGGTATAGACCTAGCGGATTAGATAGCCGAGCGGAGGCAGTATCCCTGCATAGATGGTTCACCCCTGAGCGAGGCAGGTGCGCTACGGTGGGACAGCCGTTGAGGTAGGGCCGAGAGGCGTGCCCTACATCGGTGTCGCCATTGGTAGGACTGCCATGAGTGTGTGTGAGAGAGAACTTAACTTGAACCATAATTTAAGATGTGTGTGAGACTTCTCTTTCCCGGGAGCGCCAGAACTCCTCTCACTGCTAGAAATATGGACGCCTAGAGTGCATGAGGATTTAAGTTCATGGAGCAGGTACTGCCAATGCGAGGTTATCGAAAAGGTTTGCCGTGACGTGTCTCATGTGTTGGGACGAGGCTCATGTGTTAAGCAGTCGCGGAGTGCGGGTAAAGTGTATCCACTGCAGTGTGAGTAAACCAAATCTATTCGAATAGCCGTGCTCGTGGTTATTGAGCACCGGGACATGTATTATACTTGGCTAGACTCTAAATTCTTAACTTGTATGGGATGGGATATTGCATAATGATTTCTATGCTGATGGAGCCACTTCCTGAGAGGTGGGCAGGTGGACGTTCTCAGAAAACCATGACGACTCAATGGCGAGAATCCATCCTTGGGATCATAATGGATGGTGGACAGAACCGTCATTGTTTAAATATGAACACTGGTACTAAAATTTGATCAGTTTGTGCTAGGTCTTAGGGCTCGTGAAAAGAATTACAAAACTTGCTTTGCGCAAAAGAACTATAGCCACACTTTGAATACCCCTATCATGTGCATTGTTGCTGTGGTGGCTTGCTGAGTACGGTTGGTACTCACCCTTGCAATATATAAACTTAATCAGAGGTCGGAGATGAAGCTTCGGAGGATCCCTATGCTTACTACCAGGAGGGTGATGAAGACGATGGCGCTCAGTAGGTCTTAGTTACGGTCGTTGCCTGTGGCAATGGCGTGCCGCTGCCTTGACTCCGCTGTCTTACTTACTTCTGTTTTTGGAATGAATTCCGGACCGCCCGGTCCGATGATTTAAAACTATGTCTGCGGGCTTATGATGTAATAATTCATACCAGACACTCGTGTATGTGCACTAGGTATTTCAGCTATGAATTCGTGTGTACCAGACTACTTGATCCAGGAAATGGTACTGTTTACACGATTAATTCCTGTTATAAAAACGGGGGTCTACATATGACAAGCTACAAGATATTAATGTCGCTACACCTCTGTTGTTGACATGGCGCGCCACTATCGACGTTTGATGTCGCGATTCCGGTATTTGCATAGTATAGGGATTGTTGGTACTAGGATATATGCGAGACTAACACTACAGCAAAAACCTCGTATAGAGGCACTTTTGTAGAGGCGTTTTGCAAATTGCTTTTAAAATCAGAAGTTTTATAGTGTAGAGACACTTTATAGAGGCACTTTCAAAAATTGCCTAGAAAACTTTTACTCTAGAGACATTTTTAGATCAGTTTGTTAGATTTTATCTCGTAGAGGGATTCTTTTGGCACTATAAAATGCGTCTAATATGTAAAGGCATTTTGTTGAGACATTTTAAACTATGTAGAGACTTTTTAGAATGATAATGTATACTAAAGGACTAAATATAAGTAACTAAAGGAACAAGCATATATAAGTAATGTCATGGAGTTGAGTTGGTTAGTGTACTGAAGATTAAAATGATTTAACCAAGAGATCATGAGTTAAAGACTTGTCAAAAGCAAGGAAACTATTTTATTCTCTTTTTTGGACTGGTTTTATATGTTTGCGGTACAATTTAATGTCTCTAGAAAATGTCTCTACCATCTTATAGACATTTTATAAAATATCTCTTGTTTGTAGAGACAATTCACCATAAGACACTAACTAGACATTTTTTAAAATGCCTCTACATTGTTGTAAACGCATTTGATAAGTGCCTCTACAGTACTAGAAAAATGTCTCTACAAAGCATTTTTCTTGTAATGTGAAGTAAAAGAGATAGAGACGATGATTTTTATACAGGTTCGGGCCCCTGAATTGTCAGGTAATAACCCTACATCCTATTGACTGAAGCCGGTTGTTGCTCTTATTCATCATAATCACATCAGTACAATATTTGGGGTAGCCTATCTAACTGTTGTCGACATGGCGGTCTGAAGGTCTGACTCGTAGTCAACAACAGGGTAGTCTTCCTCCTCGAATCCGTGCCCGGCGAGATCAGAGATAGCGCTTTCGTCTCTCCTGACAGTATCCGGAGACACCGTAGGGGACTAGCCATGCTTATCCCTGAAGTCTATGTCCGGCGACTTGTCTTGGCGCATGTTGGCTTGTATATTGTAGCTTCTATTGTTCCGTGTATGTTGATTGTGGGTCTCTTCCTCTCCTCCTAGGGGGCCTTGTATTTATACCCATAGATATCTCCTTGTCCAAGTAGAATTAGGGAAACCAATATGGATACAATCCGAGTAGTCCTTGTCATTTCTATGTAGAACTCTATTCATCCTTCCTTATACGGAACTCCTCCTATATCCGAAGGTTGTTTCCGTATAAGACATAGTATGCGGTTAGTTCTTGGCGGGGTCGGGTGGGATTGCGGCTCAATCCCCATGGATTAACCCGGCGAGGAAACAATCCCGGCCCATGAGAAAATTTGCGCTCGGTTAAGCCCAGTCGCTGATTTTAACCCGGCCCACCACGGGGTTCCCCTATTATCAGGCCCAGGAAAAAATCATCTAGTTTGTAGGTGAGGAAAAAAATACTTGAGAGGAGGCGGCACAGCGAGAGGCGCTGCCGCGGGGGCAGCACGCGGAGCGTGGCATGACCCGGAAGCGACGGCGACGACACGCTTTCTCCTCCGGCAGCTGTCTCCTCCGGTGAGTTCCTCCCCTTCCCTTCTCCCCTCCTGTTCTAGGGTTAGGGTTTCTCGGCCACGCGGCACTGCTGCGTGGCGGCGACGGCGCACGGTGGTGGCAGGCATGGTGGGGCCTTGGGGAAGCCGCCACATCACACTCCCTCGCCAAGGCGCCGTTGAAGCTCCGCCGTTGCGGCATGGAGAAGCATGAGGACACGGACACAGCTTCTTTCTTTCACTGGTTTCTTGATTTGTTCTTCTTTCTACCCCATCTGCCACCTAGCTAGATTTCCTCCTACCTTGGTTCTTGGAGGTTAATCCTCGGTATGCTTCTTGTTCCAACGCATGGCTGAGAATGCTAGTCTGTTGAATAATTAGTTGGAGAATTTATAGGTTGGAGATCATCTCATAAACTAGTTGACCAATGGCAGTAGTAACTAGTTGTAGATTAAACAAAGCACAAGATGGCTTTATGAGAAACCAAGAACTAACAGGCTTACCTTTTGCTTAGTTTTTTGTTTGTGAAACAGTCAGTCAGTGAAGTTTCTGCAATTGATCTTCCTGTTAGATTTCTTGTCTTGTAGGGAAGGTTGTAGAGGATGTTCTCTCAAGGTAAGGATTGATTGTCAGTTTGCTCAATTAGTCCTTTCTTTTTATCACCAAGTCGGGATTTAGTTAATATGGATAGATAAACTGCAAAGTTTAGTTATTTGTCAGCAACAACTTAGAATAGACTGGTAGGTTTAAGAAAAAAATTCTTATTATTCCTCTCACTTTCCCATCAATCTTTAAATATGCTTCACTAGCAAAAATGTCCGTGCGTTGCAACGGGTGAAAAAATTCTAATAATAATATATGTTTGTATTTTGATGAGTGGCTTGTTTTTTTATAAACGGTATTTCTTTTCTTGCGCGATTTTCTCAAACTATTTTTCAGAAATGGCGCATTTCTTTCTAATAGTTTTTTCCTAGCATTTTTTTTATTTTGCTTTTTTTACTGACGATGAAAACCATATTTTTCTCCCTTTTTTTTGCTTTTATTTTCTCGTGTGTTTTTTGCATGTTTTTTCTAACAATAATTTTCTCGCGCGTTTTTTTCTTGTTTTGTTTCAAATGTTATTTTTTGCTTTTTTCCAATACAGGAGAATATGTGACGAAATAAAAGCCGTGTAGTAGATGGCAAAAAATCGATGGATTCTATCCGACTCAAGCGTCCATTAATTTAGTGTTTTATCTGACAGTTTTGCCAGAGCGATTTGTTTTTTAATAGATGGTGTTCTTTTTCCTTGCGCGGTTTTTTCAAACCATTTTTTTTAGAAATGGCGTGTTTTTTTACAGTTTTTTCCTCACATGTTTTTTTTAAATTTTTTTTCCAGCGATGGAAATAATTTTTCTCGCACTTTTTTTTATGGAAGATGTAAAACCTTTTTAGTGTGTTTTTTGCGCTTTTTTCTCACGCATTTTTTTAAGCAGTTTTTATTTTCTCGTGCATTTTCTATTTTTATATAGTTAGATTAGATTAGAGATAGAGAAGAGATATATACTTATTAGAAATCGGACTTTGTTTCGCCCTTTCTATTTTTTTTCAAAATTATAGGGACTTAAATGTAAATATAAAAATTACCAGGACTCGAATGCAAAAGTACAAATCCAAAAATTAAAATCATATAAAATGGAATGCTCTCGACCTATAGGTTTTATTTTTGCAAACAGATCTTTAATCCGGCATATTAATTTTTTTCACCAAGATGTATGGGATATCATGGTATAGATTGAAACGAAAGGAGAGTGCCTGGGATCTCGATCTCGGACTTAAACAGAGAGGAGTGGTGCCTTTTATTTTTCCTTTTTAAGGGGGAATCAGATAGAGCCGGATTTTTTTTTGTTTCTGATAGGAATAGGAGTCGGACCTTTTTTTTTTATTTTTTCGCTTATTTTTTTGACGGACGGACTTTTTTTTTCTGAGAGGAATAGGAGTTGGACCAGAGGAATAGGAGTCGGATCTTTTTTTTATTTTTCGCTATTTTTTTTATTTTTGACGGATGAAGGAATCTTCTCTTTTTTTTTTTAAAGTAGTAGAGATAACTTGGATCTGCTTAAGATTAATTCTCAGAGTTTAGTGATTTTCTTTTGTGCTTATCTCTCTAGATCTTTTGTTGTTGTGCTAAGTGCAAAATTGTAAATAATTTGTGTGCTACCTATAGTACTACTCTCATATCCATAACTCACTAGAAAGAGGAGGGAAGGGGAGGACAATGATATGATGCTATTTATTTTCCCTCCACCACATTTGTTGAGTTGTAGGGGAGGTAGTGGAGGAAGCGAAAAGAAGCGGCGTCATGCATCAAAGCTAACGGGCGAGGAGTGCGTTCGGAAGCTGCTTCAAGGGCATGTGAAAAATTGCCGAGTAGCATTTAGGATGGAGCCAGATATATTTAGTTACTGTTCTTTCCAAAGCTTAAACAAATGTGCAGACCAAGTTGATAGAATGTTCAAGTAGCAATTATTAAATCATGATAAAGATATATTTTGTTTAAATTTTGATAATATGCTAACAATATTTTTTTGAGAATTACACAGTACAACATAGACACTCATAACGCACGTGCACTCACCCATATGAACGCACACACGCACACAAACCCTACCCCTATGAGCATTTCGAAGACTGTGCTGGCAAATCCTTGAGATTGACGAAGTCACCACAGGCGCCTCGCTGTCGACGGGTACGCCGCCAACCACAGAAAGCACAATGCAATTAAATCCTGAAAAATTCGCTCCTATGAGGAGTCGAACCAAGGACCTCAGGTGCTACTGAAGCTCTTGTAACCAGTCCTTTCGCGCTAATAATAAATTTTGTTAAGACAGGCCATGGTGGTACTGGCCTGCATGCATGGATGTATTACATTTATTTATCATTCATCATGTGGGATATATAAATGAAACAAATATGGAGAAAGTGGCTAGTTAATTTTCTAGAGGAATCTAAGTCCTGTTGAACTACTTGCTGTCCTTTCACATGAGAGTACTGTTTCTTGGATACAATAATTTTGTGTGCTTAACTTGAACTGTTACTAATACAATAATATTTGTTCACCCTATACAGTTATTACTTTATTTCACATGATAGTACAACCGTGGGCGACAAGATGAGAGGGATAGAGGATGGGAGGGGACAAGAGGTGTGAGGGTGTCAGGAACCTGACGTTGCCGGGAGAGCTACAGGATGCTGACAACTCGAGGGAGGAAGAACAGACCTATGCTGGGAGAGGAGCAAGAGTCCGTAAGTGTAATACGCGTGTGTGTGGGCCGGATTGTACCAAATGAGTACCAACCGAGCCCACTAGTAAGTCTAGAGTGAGAGAGAGTTGAACTGTAATAAGAACAAAGCACCCTGTCTTTCTTTCGTATCGATGAAGTAAGAACTGGAGGCGAAGGCGGCGGCGGCACCAATCCTGTTGGATTTGGTGAAACTATCTTGTTTCTTGCTTGTTCTTACTGTTATTGAGGAGTTGGGTTAGGGTTCTAACAATCTGGTATCAGAGCCTTGCCATTCTCTCGCTTCCTGGATTTTGCTGCAAAATTTTTCCCGGAAGAGGTGGGAATTGTTGCCTCGGCGACTGATTCCGCAAAAGCTTCGGCTCCCTCGACTGGGTTAGCGAGATCCAGAACGAGATTTCAACCACGGGTACCTACAAGAAACCTCGCTACGTCACCAAGCAGGGCGTGAAGATCATGGACCAAGATGGGAAGCTGGACCTCCTCAAGAAAATGGAGGAGGTGGAGAAGAAGCGCGAGGAAAGTGAGAAGAAGAGGGAGCGGTCAGAGGAGAAGAGCAGGGCTGAGCTCATGGCTCTCAAGGCGGCGGTAGAATCTCGTTTCCCAGCTGTGAAGAAGAGGGTGGATGCTCTGGAAGGTTCGGTGAAGGATTTGCAAGGCAAGGTGGAGCAGCTCCGTCAGATGTAGCAAATTTTTGTTGGTGTGATGGGTTTGGGTAGTAGCGTTCCACCGATGTCTTGTCGAAAGTTTTATGGTGTTTAATCCTCAAATGTGGAAGTGTAACTGTGAAGAATACTTTGAGATCTATGGAGTACATGCTAAGAATTGGGTCAGGATAGCTGGTTTGAATTTTGTTGGTAACACAGCTTTCTGGCTTCAATCTATGAGATCCAAACTGTCGGGGGTTAGCTGGCCAGTTTTTGTTGAACAAGTGTGTATCAGATTTGCTCAAGATGACTAGAAAATTCTTATTAGACAGTGGATTCTTATTGTGCAAGATACTACTTTGTCTGACTATGTCGAAAAATTTGACAGCATTATGCACCAACTGTTGGCCTACAATAATTCACTGCCTCTCAATTATTTTGTGACCAAGTTTGTGGAGAGTTGAAACAGGAAATCAGGTCAGCAGTTCTGATGCAGAAACCACAGGATCTGGATTCAGCTTGCTCATTGGCCTTCTTGCAGGACGAAATCTTGGAAGGTTCCAAGTCTGTCAGTCATAAAAAGTCTGATAAGCCTATTTTAGTCAAGAACTCTTTGAAGTCTCTCTCTCCTCAAAGCCATTCTAATTCTGTTGTTAAGGGCAATGCATCACCTCCATCAGAGGACAGGAGAGGGTCTGACAATACCAGGGCTAGAGATGACAGGCTAGCCGCTCTGAGATCATATAGAAGATCCAAGGTGCTGTGTTTTACTTGTGGGGAGCGTTGGAGTAAGGAACACAAATGTGCCAACTCTGTTCAACTTCATATTTGTCACGCCCGGAAGTTTCCCCCTCTCCTTGCTTTAAAAATTGGCTAAATAAATCGTCCGAAGAAATTATCTTAAATAACCTAGAGCTAATTCCCTAATTAATAAATGCAATTAATAATTGAATTCGGCGTGGTGGAATTTTTCTTGAGTTCCCCATGCTCCAATGCATTAACAAGATTTTTAGTGGAATTTTCAGAGCCTTGGAAATAATTTTTAACCAATTAAAAATGAGCAAGTGCAATTTTTAATCCCAGGAAAATCCTTTCTTCTTTTTCTTTTTCCTTTTTCCTCCTTTTTCCTCTTCTTGGGCCGTCGGCCCACTCCCTCCCGCGCTCGGCCTCTTTTCCTTTGGGCCGGCCCGTTCCCCTTTCCCCTCCCCGAAGTCCTCCCTCCCTCCCTCTCTCCTTCGGGCGCCGACAGGTGGGGCCCACCTGCCGGTCGTCTTCCTCCTCTAGCCGGTTGGAGCCGAGCCCCAACCGCCGGCGCCCCACCTCCCCACGCCGCCCGCCTTCTCCGTCCCTCTCCGCGCCCGCACCTCGCGCCCACGTCGCCGCTCTTCCCCCCCCCCACACATCTCCCGCGCGCGCGCGCCCGCAAGTGGTGGGGGATTTGAATCCCCCTCTCTCTCTCTCTTCCTCCCCACTCCCCCACATCGCCGGCAAAATCGGCCACCTCCCCGGCCACGTCCGCCCCCTCCCGCACCTATAAATCGCTCCCCGCGTCTTCCTCTCTCGTTTTTCGCACTCGCCGCGCTCTCCCGTGCCGTCTACCGCGCCCGCGCCGTCACACCCGAGCTCCGCCGCTTGCCGCCGCCTTCGGCCGCGAGCCGCCGCCGCTAGAGCCGCCGCCGCGCCGCACCATCGCCGCCGTCGCGCTCACCGAGCCCGCCCGCACCTCGGCCGCCGCTTCATTGCCGCGAATCACCGCCGGAGCCATTTTCTCCTCGCGCGCCGGTGAGACCCTCTCTCCCCTCCGTCTCCGGCCGGCAATTCAAGCCGCCATGGTCGCCTTCCCTTCCCTAACCCCTCTATGCTCTCTCCTAGCGTGCTGCCGCCGCCCGTCCGCACCTCGGCATCGCCGGTCGTCGCCGCCGCTTTCTTCCTTCGCGCCGGCCGTCGTGCTCGCCGGTGAGGAATCCCCTCTCCTCCTTCCTTTCCTCTCTCTCCCATGAGCGCCGCCGTCCTCCGCGCGTGCGCCGTCGTCTTCGGCCGCCGCCGCCGCCTTCGCACTGGCCACCGCCGTCTTCCGCGCCGCCGGTCACCGCCGGTGACCGCGCGTGCCGCCGCCGCCGCCCCATGGCTGGCCGGCCGGCTTGAGCCGTGCCAAGCCAACAGCCACGCCCCTCTCCCGCCCTGTGCCGCTGCCCGGTGGGGCCCACCAGCCGGTGGACCACCCCTCCCTTTTAGCCGCTGCCAGTGGGGCCCGCTTGCCAGCCGCCCCCTTCCTCTCTCTTGAACCGCTGACAAGCGGGGCCCGCCTGTCGGCGCCCGCCCCCCCTTCCGCTGACGTCAGCCCTGGGCTTTATTGCGCAATAAATTGATTAAGGACTTTTCTTTATTAGTAAAAACACAGTTTATCTTCTAAAATTCATAAGTAATTCATCCGAGCCCCGTTTAAGTCCATTCAAGTCTCAGTAAATCAAGAAAAATGCAAAGAATCCATTAAAAATGGTTTTGTTTCCTGTTTCAGTAGTCTTATAGCATGTTTTGCTTGTGTGCTTTGTTTGTCGCGTAGGTTTCGGCCGTTTCGTCGATCCGCAGTTTCTCGAAGACGTTGCTGAGGTCTCATCAGTGCGAGAGCAAGGCAAGTCATACATTGCAATTGATCATATTGTACCCAATTTACAAATGTCCCGCATTTCTATTAAATATTGCATTGTTTTACAATATCATGTGGGATTGGTCCTATTACTCAGCTATATGTTGTTTCCCTTACGCCATTGATAACTTGGGTATTAAAATGACTAGATGTTGGTTCAGGAGATGCTTAGCCATGCTTAGTTCAACTAGTGCACAAAAGGGGATCACATTAAAGCATAGACTTTGTTTATTGGCATAGCTTTGGATTGGTGCCACCGCATGGGTGTCGTTAATTAAAATACACTGAATGGTGGGCTGTGGGTGCATGGTTTTGCTGGTCGCACCCATGGCAATTAAGGACCGGTTCACGGGAAACCCTGGGAGACTTACCGTGCTTACCACAAGCGGGAGTGGGTAACTGCTTGATCTGAAGTATAGCTCGACCCTTTCCTAGGCACCGGTGGCGAGGGTGGGCGTGATGGAGTTGGGTCGGCCGGGGTGTCCGGTTGTCCAGCTGCCGGATTCACCGCGGCGCAAGAGGGGACCGCCCACTGCCTTTTGAGGGGTGGGGGTGAAACCTTAGCGTGGTGTGGATGGTTAGGGGAGGGTTATGTGGAGGGTCTTGTCACGATTTCCCCCTTTGCAGTATCATGGTGATACTTCGGGGCATGGCGACATGTGCGGAATCGTGTCTTGTGGGTACAGTTGTACACCTCTGGCCAGAGTAAAACTATTCGAATAGCCGTGCCCGCGGTTATGGGCGATCAACCAGATTCACCGTGATTAGTCTCACCCCTAGTTTAGCTTAATGAACTGGTGTAGTTCAGGTGGTTGGTTGGGCCTGTTGCAACGTGGTGTAGCGTTGGACAGTGTTTGGTTAATATTGATTAATTACTACAACTGTTTTACCGCTTTCAACTACTGCTTTTAAATGCTAGCTTTATGCAAAAGAACCTCTAGCCTCCTTTGGTTATATCCTGCATCATACCTCCTCTTCCGGTATGACTTGCTGAGTACAGTGGGTAGTACTCAGTCTTGCTCTCTTCTCCCCCACACCAGAGCTGAAGATCTTCCTAGTTGGAGCTGTTTTGTCAAAGTTGGTTTCGTCGCTGCCGTCAAGGATTGCCTGTGGAGTGGAGTCGCTCGCTGCTGAAGTCAAGCTTCCTGGTTTAGCTCGCTTTTATCTTTTCCGCTGCATTTGTAATCTTTTCTATTTTTGTAAGACGTGGATCTGTATGTCAACAATTGTCGTTTGTGTACCCTGGCTGGTCCTGGACAGGGGTTTAATGCACATTCAGCTTAGAAATTCTGGTCCGAGAATTTCTGGGCGTGACAAGTTGGTATCAGAGCCGACCTTGACCGTAGGACAAGCCAACTGGAAACCCTAAGAGCCCTCTGAACCCCTTTTCATATGCATATGCCCTTTTGCACTTGGAATTTGTTTTGGGAAAATTTGGAGTTTTGCCTCTTTGGTTTGCGGGAAAAATCTTGGTCGTTCATTCGGATCGGATTTTTTTTTAAAAAAAAAAATTAGCTCAGTCTAGGGCTTTAGAAAAATTTTAGTTGGAGTTTATTCGACAGTCAGTCGGGAATTTATTGGGGGTTATGCATTAGGTCGTGTCTATGTTCGATGGGGGCAATGTTATGCGCATCATTTTCCATGCAACTAGTCTATGCATTAATTTATTGCCTAGTTGCATTAGTGTCTTTATTTTGAGTTCATGAAAAATGTTCTATGCATAAAAATCATCATGCTCGGTTATTTATTTGGGTCTTCTTTTGCTTTGTTTAATTTGGATTTGAGCATGAATTGGTTCCTATCCCTTGTCTACTTTAGATGTCAGTCCTATCCCTCGTTTGCAAGCGCCGCCCGAGCTTCAGAGTCGCCGCCCTTAGCTTTATCGCCTTCTTAGTCTGTTTGCTTGCTAGTTTTCGTGTTTAGGTTTGTTGCTTGTGGGTTAGTCAGCGGTCGATATCATGTGTCAGTGGTATGACTGCCTCAATTAGGAGTTGCGTGCCTCTTTTTCAGTGTTTTAATCAAGATTAAGATAATTGCACTTAAATTCATAAACAAGATTAGTTTCTGAGCCCCCTGTTTTTCTTCATTTTCTCATATTTCTACCTATCCCCTTCAGATGGAGATAAGGAATGGTTCACGCGACTCCAACAACGTCAGTGGCAGCGAAGAGCCGATCAATGGAGCACGTGCCAATGGTGCATCTGACTACAGTCTGTCCCCACCGCCCGAGAACCCAACAATTGCTCAGGTGTTGAACAATCAGACTCAGATGATGACAATGATGATGCAACAGATGCAGCAACAGTACCATCAGGTGTTGCAACAGGTGCAGCAGCAAGCACAGCAGCAGCAACAGAACCTGCAGTTTGGTCCTCCACCTCCTCAGTCCAAATTGTTAGAATTTCTTCGTGTCAAGCCGCCCATTTTCTCAAGCACCACCAACCCAATCGAGGCCCACGACTGGCTTCATGCCATTGAGAAGAAGCTGAATCTTTTGCAATGCAACGAGCAGGAGAAGGTTGCTTTTGCTATACACCAGCTACAAGGTCCCGCTTCTATTTGGTGGGACAACTACATGGTGACCCGTCCAGCTGGGGCAGAGGTTACTTGGACAGAGTTTTGTCATAGTTTCAATAAAGCACAGGTTCCCGAGGGAATTGTGGCACAAAAGAAGAGAGAGTTCCGTTCCCTGCAACAAGGAACCAGAACAGTTATAGAGTATTTGCATGAGCTCAACCGCCTCGCGCGCTACGCCCCTGAGGACGTGCGTACCGATGCCGAGAGGCAGGAGAAGTTTCTGTCTGGTCTTGATGATGAATTGACTAACCAGTTGATCTCTAGAGATTATGAGGACTTTGAGAAGCTGGTGGATAAGGCTATCCGTCAGGAGGAGCACTATAACGAAATAAACCGTAAGAGGAAGGCAGCTCAGTTCAGGACTCCCCAGGGGAAGAGTCAGAAGCCTCGTTTCACGATGGGACATCAGGGTGGACCTTCCACCATGATTATCCGGCAGTACCGTCCCTACCACCCGGGTAGCTTCAACAAGACCCACCATAGTGGCAGTCACAACAACAGTGAGCAGCACAGGCTCAAGCCTACTCCAAGTCCATTAATGATTCCAGCTCAGCCAGCTCTGCCAGCTCAGCCAGAACAGCCCAAGAAGTTTGGAGAAAAGCCCGAACTCTGCTTCAATTGTAACGAGCCCGGACACACGGTCGGAAGGTGCCCGAAGCCAAGACGTGCTGGACCCAAGTTTGTTCAGGCCCGTGTCAATCATGCGTCAGCAGAGGAGGCGCAGTCAGCACCAGAGGTTATATTGGGCACATTTCCTGTCGACTCGACACCGGCAAAAATATTGTTTGATTCTGGTGCAACCCATTCCTTCATTTCCAAGCGTTTTGCTGGTGCACATGGGTTATCTTTAGTGAAGCTTAAGATACCAATGCGAGTGCATACTCCTGGAGGTGGCATGACCACAACTCACTACTGCCCATCTGTGACAGTTGAAATTCAAGGGATGATTTTTCCAGCCAACCTCATTCTTCTCGAATCCAAGGACCTAGACGTCATACTTGGAATGGATTGGTTGACAAGGCACAGAGGAGTGATTGATTGCGCCAGCCGCACCATCAAGTTGACCAATGCAAAAGGAGAGGTGGTAACTTTCCAGTCTCAAGTGCCGCGGAAGCTAGGGATTAGTTTAAACCAGGCTGCTGGTGAAGAACAAGAGGTAGCAGTGGAGAAAACCACTAAGAAGCTGGAGGATATTCCCATAGTCAGAGAGTATCCGGAGGTTTTTCCGGACGATCTGACAACAATGCCACCAAAAAGGGATATCGAGTTCCGGATTGACTTGGTACCTGGAACTGCACCGATCCACAAGAGGCCTTACAGAATGGGAGCCAGCGAGTTGGCGGAAGTCAAGAAGCAAGTCGATGAACAGTTACAGAAGGGATACATCCGCCCGAGCACGTCGCCTTGGGGTGCTCCGGTTATCTTTGTGGAGAAGAAAGACAAAACCAAGAGGATGTGCGTTGACTACCGCGCACTCAATGAGGTCACTATTAAGAACAAGTATCCGTTGCCAAGAATTGATGATCTGTTTGATCAGTTGAAAGGAGCTACGGTGTTCTCTAAGATAGACCTGCGATCAGGTTATCACCAGTTGAGGATCCGCGAAGAGGATATTCCAAAGACAGCATTCATCACTCGGTACGGGTTGTTCGAATGCACAGTTATGTCTTTCGGACTCACTAATGCACCTGCCTTCTTCATGAATTTGATGAACAAGGTGTTTATGGAATTTCTGGACAAGTTTGTCGTGGTTTTCATCGATGATATACTGATTTACTCCAAGTCCGAGGAAGAGCATGAGCAGCATCTTCGGCTGGTACTTGAAAAGTTAAAAGAGCACCAACTATATGCCAAGTTCAGCAAGTGCGACTTCTGGCTTAAGGAAGTTCAGTTTCTCGGTCACATCGTGAATGCTCAAGGAGTAGCTGTGGATCCAGCAAATGTGGAGTCAGTTACCAAATGGACCCCACCAAGGACAGTCACTCATGTTCGGAGTTTCTTAGGACTTGCGGGCTATTACCGCCGGTTCATTGAGAACTTCTCTAAAATTGCTAAGCCAATGACACAGCTATTGAAGAAGGAAGAAAAGTTTATCTGGTCTGCTGAATGCAATAGGAGTTTTGAAGAACTCAAACGACGGTTGGTGTCTGCACCAGTCTTAATCCTGCCTGATCAGACGAAAGGTTTCCAGATCTATTGTGATGCATCTCGCCAGGGGCTAGGATGTGTGTTGATGCAGGATGGCAAAGTGGTTTCTTATGCTTCACGGCAGTTGCGTCCTCATGAAGGCAACTACCCGACGCATGATCTGGAATTGGCCGCAGTTGTTCATGCTTTAAAGATTTGGCGGCACTATCTCATCGGTAACCGTTGTGAGGTATATACAGATCACAAAAGTCTAAAGTACATCTTTACTCAACCTGATTTAAATCTCAGACAGCGAAGATGGTTGGAGCTGATCAAGGATTATGATATGGGAATACATTATCATCCCGGCAAGGCTAATGTGGTTGCAGATGCCTTGAGCAGGAAGAGCTACTGCAATGTTGCATGGGTAGAGCAACTATGTTGTGAGGTTCAACGCGGTCTGGAACATCTGAACCTTGGTATAGTTGAGCACGGATTCGTGGTTGCCCTAGAGGCACAGCCCACACTGGTGGAGCAGGTTCGCATAGCTCAAGCAAGTGATCCTGAAATAGCAGAGCTCAAAAAGAACATGAGGGTTGGAAAAGCCCGAGGTTTTGTTGAGGACGAACAAGGAACAATCTGGATGGGAGAAAGATTGTGTGTACCCGAAAACAAGGAATTAAAAGACCTGATACTAATCGAGGCTCATCAAACTCAATATTCCATTCATCCCGGCAGTACCAAAATGTACCAAGACCTCAAAGAAAAGTTCTGGTGGGTCAGCATGAGAAGGGAAATAGCTGAGTTCGTAGCACTCTATGACGTCTGTCAACGAGTAAAGGCAGAACACCAAAGGCCAGCAGGTTTGCTACAGCCACTTCAGATTCCAGAATGGAAGTGGGAAGAAATCGGAATGGATTTCATCACCGGTTTGCCCAGGACGTCATCGGGGCATGATTCTATTTGGGTAGTCGTTGACCGACTCACCAAAGTGGCTCACTTCATTCCGGTGCACACTACCTACTCAGGGAAGAAATTAGCATAACTCTATCTGGCAAGAATTATGTGTTTACATGGTGTACCTAAGAAGATCGTGTCTGATCGAGGAAGCCAATTCACTTCAAAGTTCTGGCAGAAATTACAAGAAGGATTGGGAACCCGGTTGAATTTCAGCACTGCTTACCATCCACAAACAGATGGCCAGACTGAGCGAGTCAATCAAATGCTAGAGGATATGTTGAGAGCATGTGCGCTTGACTTTGGTGGAGCATGGGACAAAAGCTTGCCGTATGCTTAGTTCTCGTACAACAACAGTTACCAGGCTAGTCTGCAGATGGCACCGTTTGAAGCACTGTATGGACGAAGGTGTCGTACTCCGCTCTTCTGGGATCAGACAGGGGAACGCCAATTGTTTGGTACAGAAGTTTTAAATGAGGCAGAAGAGAAAGTCAGAGCTGTTAGGGAAAGATTGAGAATCGCACAGTCTCGGCAGAAAAGCTATGCAGACAACCGCCGAAGGGAGCTCGCTTTCGAAACAGGGGATTATGTGTATCTCCGTGTCACTCCGCTCAGGGGAGTACATCGCTTCCAAACCAAAGGAAAGTTGGCACCACGCTTTGTGGGACCATACAGGATCTTGGAACGTAGAGGTGAAGTTGCTTACCAGCTCGAGCTTCCCTCCAACATGCTTGGCATCCACAACGTGTTCCACGTCTCTCAGTTGAAGAAATGTTTGAGAGTTCCTGAGGAACAGGCAAGTCCGGATCACATCGAAATTCAGGAAGATCTGACGTATGTGGAGAAGCCGACTCGTGTCCTCAAAACCAGCGAGAGAAGGACCAGAAACAAAGTAATAAGATTCTGCAAGGTTCAGTGGAGCCACCACTCAGAGGAAGAGGCCACTTGGGAAAGAGAAGATGAGTTGAAGGCCACCCACCCGCACCTCTTCGCCAGCTCTTCCGAATCTCGGGGTCGAGATTCCGTTTAAGGGGGGTAGGTTTGTCACGCCCGGAAGTTTCCCCCTCTCCTTGCTTTAAAAATTGGCTAAATAAATCGTCCGAAGAAATTATCTTAAATAACCTAGAGCTAATTCCCTAATTAATAAATGCAATTAATAATTGAATTCGGCGTGGTGGAATTTTTCTTGAGTTCCCCATGCTCCAATGCATTAACAAGATTTTTAGTGGAATTTTCAGAGCCTTGGAAATAATTTTTAACCAATTAAAAATGAGCAAGTGCAATTTTTAATCCCAGGAAAATCCTTTCTTCTTTTTCTTTTTCCTTTTTCCTCCTTTTTCCTCTTCTTGGGCCGTCGGCCCACTCCCTCCCGCGCTCGGCCTCTTTTCCTTTGGGCCGGCCCGTTCCCCTTTCCCCTCCCCGAAGTCCTCCCTCCCTCCCTCTCTCCTTCGGGCGCCGACAGGTGGGGCCCACCTGCCGGTCGTCTTCCTCCTCTAGCCGGTTGGAGCCGAGCCCCAACCGCCGGCGCCCCACCTCCCCACGCCGCCCGCCTTCTCCGTCCCTCTCCGCGCCCGCACCTCGCGCCCACGTCGCCGCTCTTCCCCCCCCCACACATCTCCCGCGCGCGCGCGCCCGCAAGTGGTGGGGGATTTGAATCCCCCTCTCTCTCTCTCTTCCTCCCCACTCCCCCACATCGCCGGCAAAATCGGCCACCTCCCCGGCCACGTCCGCCCCCTCCCGCACCTATAAATCGCTCCCCGCGTCTTCCTCTCTCGTTTTTCGCACTCGCCGCGCTCTCCCGTGCCGTCTACCGCGCCCGCGCCGTCACACCCGAGCTCCGCCGCTTGCCGCCGCCTTCGGCCGCGAGCCGCCGCCGCTAGAGCCGCCGCCGCGCCGCACCATCGCCGCCGTCGCGCTCACCGAGCCCGCCCGCACCTCGGCCGCCGCTTCATTGCCGCGAATCACCGCCGGAGCCCTTTTCTCCTCGCGCGCCGGTGAGACCCTCTCTCCCCTCCGTCTCCGGCCGGCAATTCAAGCCGCCATGGTCGCCTTCCCTTCCCTAACCCCTCTATGCTCTCTCCTAGCGTGCTGCCGCCGCCCGTCCGCACCTCGGCATCACCGGTCGTCGCCGCCGCTTTCTTCCTTCGCGCCGGCCGTCGTGCTCGCCGGTGAGGAATCCCCTCTCCTCCTTCCTTTCCTCTCTCTCCCATGAGCGCCGCCGTCCTCCGCGCGTGCGCCGTCGTCTTCGGCCGCCGCCGCCGCCTTCGCACTGGCCGCCGCCGTCTTCCGCGCCGCCGGTCACCGCCGGGGACCGCGCGTGCCGCCGCCGCCGCCCCATGGCTGGCCGGCCGGCTTGAGCCGTGCCAAGCCAACAGCCACGCCCCTCTCCCGCCCTGTGCCGCTGCCCGGTGGGGCCCACCAGCCGGTGGACCACCCCTCCCTTTTAGCCGCTGCCAGTGGGGCCCGCTTGCCAGCCGCCCCCTTCCTCTCTCTTGAACCGCTGACAAGTGGGGCTCGCCTGTCGGCGCCCGCCCTCCCTTCCGCTGACGTCAGCCCTGGGCTTTATTGCGCAATAAATGGATTAAGGACTTTTCTTTATTAGTAAAAACACAGTTTATCTTCTAAAATTCATAAGTAATTCATCCGAGCCCCGTTTAAGTCCATTCAAGTCTCAGTAAATCAAGAAAAATGCAAAGAATCCATTAAAAATGGTTTTGTTTCCTGTTTCAGTAGTCTTATAGCATGTTTTGCTTGTGTGCTTTGTTTGTCGCGTAGGTTTCGGCCGTTTCGTCGATCCGCAGTTTCTCGAAGACGTTGCTGAGGTCTCATCAGTGCGAGAGCAAGGCAAGTCATACATTGCAATTGATCATATTGTACCCAATTTACAAATGTCCCGCATTTCTATTAAATATTGCATTGTTTTACAATATCATGTGGGATTGGTCCTATTACTCAGCTATATGTTGTTTCCCTTACGCCATTGATAACTTGGGTATTAAAATGACTAGATGTTGGTTCAGGAGATGCTTAGCCATGCTTAGTTCAACTAGTGCACAAAAGGGGATCACATTAAAGCATAGACTTTGTTTATTGGCATAGCTTTGGATTGGTGCCACCGCATGGGTGTCGTTAATTAAAATACACTGAATGGTGGGCTGTGGGTGCATGGTTTTGCTGGTCGCACCCATGGCAATTAAGGACCGGTTCACGGGAAACCCTGGGAGACTTACCGTGCTTACCACAAGCGGGAGTGGGTAACTGCTTGATCTGAAGTATAGCTCGACCCTTTCCTAGGCACCGGTGGCGAGGGTGGGCGTGATAGAGTTGGGTCGGCCGGGGTGTCCGGTTGTCCAGCTGCCGGATTCACCGCGGCGCAAGAGGGGACCGCCCACTGCCTTTTGAGGGGTGGGGGTGAAACCTTAGCGTGGTGTGGATGGTTAGGGGAGGGTTATGTGGAGGGTCTTGTCACGATTTCCCCCTTTGCAGTATCATGGTGATACTTCGGGGCATGGCGACATGTGCGGAATCGTGTCTTGTGGGTACAGTTGTACACCTCTGGCCAGAGTAAAACTATTCGAATAGCCGTGCCCGCGGTTATGGGCGATCAACCAGATTCACCGTGATTAGTCTCACCCCTAGTTTAGCTTAATGAACTGGTGTAGTTCAGGTGGTTGGTTGGGCCTGTTGCAACGTGGTGTAGCGTTGGACAGTGTTTGGTTAATATTGATTAATTACTACAACTGTTTTACCGCTTTCAACTACTGCTTTTAAATGCTAGCTTTATGCAAAAGAACCTCTAGCCTCCTTTGGTTATATCCTGCATCATACCTCCTCTTCCGGTATGACTTGCTGAGTACAGTGGGTAGTACTCAGTCTTGCTCTCTTCTCCCCCACACCAGAGCTGAAGATCTTCCTAGTTGGAGCTGTTTTGTCAAAGTTGGTTTCGTCGCTGCCGTCAAGGATTGCCTGTGGAGTGGAGTCGCTCGCTGCTGAAGTCAAGCTTCCTGGTTTAGCTCGCTTTTATCTTTTCCGCTGCATTTGTAATCTTTTCTATTTTTGTAAGACGTGGATCTGTATGTCAACAATTGTCGTTTGTGTACCTTAGCTGGTCCTGGACAGGGGTTTAATGCACATTCAGCTTAGAAATTCTGGTCCGAGAATTTCTGGGCGTGACAATATTGTTCAGGAACTATTGGAATCCTTAAGTCCTAACTCTGTTGATTCATATGAGCTGGAAGTGGAAGAAAGTAACCTGATGGCCCTATCCCTGCAAGCAATCAGTGGTACTGAGTCTGCCACTTCCTTCAGGATAAAGGGGTGTATCCAAGGAACTGAAGTGCTAATGTTGATTGATTCAGGCAGCTCTCATTCTTTCTTGGATACCCAAGTAGCTCATAAGTTCCAAGGTGTTCAGCCACTACAGAAGGTGTTGTCAGTTAAGGTAGCTAATGGAGGTATCATGTTATGTTCCCAATTGATTCTTCATTGTGCCTGGTGGGTTCAGGGAGTAGGGTTCCATACAGATTTTAAGCTGTTGAGTCTTGGAGTTTATGATGTTATCCTGGGTATGGACTGGCTAGTGACCTTGGGGACAATGAATATTGATTGGGCTGCTAAATGGATGGAGTATCAGTTGGGGAACAAAACAATCAGAATTCAAGGAATTCAGACTCAGACTGAAAACTGTGCTCCCATTTCAGTGGACAAATTTCAGGAAATGCTGACTATTGGTTCAGTTATGCAGGTCTTCCAACTGCAACAACTAACACCAGATAAACTTGTTGAGGTCCCCCTGCAATTCGGGCCTCTTTTAACTGAATTTAAGGATATTTTTCCTGAAACTACTGGTTTACCTCCCAGAATTCCTTTGTTGCCCAACTCCAAACCTATGTACATCAAACCTTATAGGCACAATCCAACATAGAAGGACGAAATTGAGAGACAGGTGAAAGAGATGTTGGCTTCTGGGGTGATTAGACCTAGCAGCAGTGCATACTCTTCTCCTGCACTTTTGGTGAAAAAAGAAAGATGGTACATGGAGGGTTTGTATTGACTATAGACAACTTAATGCCATAACTGTTAAAGGTAATTTCCCATGCCAGTCATTGATGAACTTTTGGATAAGTTATCTGGTGCTCAGGTCTTTTCCAAATTAGATCTAAGGGCAGAGTATCACCAGATTAGGTTGCAGGAAGGGGAAGAGCATAAAACTGCTTTCCAAACTCATACTGGCCACTATGATTACAGGGTAATGTCATTTAGGTTGACTGGTGCTCCAGCTACATTTCAAGGGGCCATGAATGAGACTCTTGCACCTATACTAAGGTAATTTGCCTTGGTCTTCTTTGATGATATATTGGTTTACAGTCAGGATATGCAGTCTCATTTAACTCATCTCAAGGAACTGTTGCTCCTGTTAAACAAGCACCAATGGAAAGTGAAACTCAGTAAGTGCTCCTTTGGTCAGTCACAACTCACAACTATCTTACTTGGGACACATTATCAGTGGTAAGGGGGTTGCTACTGATCAGTCCAAGATTGAAGAAGTTGTAAATTGGAAGGTGCCCAATACTGTCGAAAAGCTGAGAGGGTTCCTTGGACTGGCTGGATATATTATAGAAAGTTTGTGAAAAATTTTGGTGTTTGACGTTATTTTGTACATACTTAAATATAACCATATATATTACATGTATTAATGGCTATTTTCAGGAACCAATTTAGCTAGCAATGCCAATGTGCTAATTAAGCCAGTTAATTAAATATTGATTCATGCATGAGCCGTGCACGTACTGGCATATATACATGTGTATGGCCGCCTGTGGGTGTTGGGGGAGTGGGGGAATTTCCGTGGGCAAAATTGACCAAGGGAATCTCTAATTGGGCCGTGAATTAGTGAATGGGCCAAAAGAGGAAGGAGGGAGTCAGCCCAATAACATTGAATTGTTTGCTTTTGGGGCTGATTGTGGCCTCCTTTTTATTTTGACAATACACATAAGAAATACATAGTATAAATATCTTTTCTTTTTGACAAAAATCTTAGGTATATACATATGAATACTCTTAAATTGAGGTGAGCCTGCCCCTACTAGTCACCATGTTCTACTCATCGAGATGTACTCGGTAGGTTCTAGTCGGTATGCTAAGTAGTCTACAGATTTCTCCATCATAACTTGTGTGGTATTTTTCTCGGCAATGTATATAAACTGGATCGTGTATGATTATTATTTATCTCAAGGGTCGGAATTAGTATAAATCCTTATCCTTTGTCTTCTTGATATGATTTTGCGTATAACATCCTAGTGCCAACAACCCATATACTCTACGGATACCGTTGACATATATATAGCTTTCGATAATGATATAATTGTAATCATTTTCACTTGGATTATGCATGTAAGATTTATTTTTCTTCGTGTTTTATATATAAGCCTTTGTACTTAATTGAAGTAGCAACAGCAGTCAGCAATAATCTTATTCTTTCTAAAAAAACAAAGTCTTCTTAATTATTAGGCAAAATTTGCCCTAGGACACCTAAAAATTATGTAATTGGGTGGGAGATACTGTAAAATCGTGCCGCTGCCGATGGACACCACAAAATTCATTTAATTTGCCGTAGGACACCCAATACAATATTTTATCATTTTTGACAAAAAGAGTGGTAAATTTCAAAAAAAAAATTGCCCTCAGTTCTATCTGATCCCTACTGCCGACACCTGCTTCCCAGCGCCGCTTGCCAAGCGCGCCACCGTCGAAGACGTTGCCACAGGGCTTGCCAACCATCGTTGAAGCCACCGCCACTGCCACCACTGTCACCGCCGCCATTGAAGCCAATGCTGTCGAGCTCGTGACCATCATCAAAGTTGCCGCCGCCGCGCGCTTCCCAGCGCTGCACACCAACCGTCATTGAAGTCGCTGCTGCTGCCATCAGCCATCGTTGAAGGTGCTGCCGCCGCCGCCACCGCCACTGTTGAAGCCGCTATTGCCGAGCTCGCCGACAATCATTGAAGCCGCCGACGCCGCCACCAAGCTCATAAGCCGCTGCCTTGGGGCTCACCAGTGGTCGTCAAAGTCGGCTCAGGCCTACTTGCCGCTAGGTTAGGGGTGTTGGGGGGGGGGGCAAAAGTGTGATGCTAGTGGGGTTAGATAGGGTTGAACGCAATTTTGTCTTTCTAAAATTTCTCTCTCATCTTTTTACCTGAAAATAATAAGACATTGTCTTGGATGTTCTACAGCAAACAATACTACAAAAATCATCTTTTACGGCGGCCATTTTGGGCCTTTGCAAGCGGCATTTGGCGCCACCACAAAAGCAAAGGCCAGTGAAGATCAAGATCTTCGCTGGCAGCTAGCTGTCTTAAGCCAGCCGCGAGCTTGCGAAAATATATTTTTGTTGGCAGATCCGTAAAGAGAACTACTAGCAAAAATCCTCCACCAGATCCAAACAGAACTGCCAGCGAAAATCCCCCACCCGGTCCAAACTCCCTTACATAAATTCAAAATACCCCAATGCAAATCCAAAATCCTCAACCACCCTAATCCATTCACACAACATAAATTCATTACAAATATCATAATACATTCAACAGATTCATTCAGAAACATCCCTTCACAAATCACAAATTCACCAAATACCAAAACAATCCATCCACTCTAACCACCCGCCTTGGCCGCAGCTGGCCAGACGGACTTGGGCACTCAGCTTGCCGTCGAGGATGGCAGCCACGTCGAGTCATGAAGAGGACGATGACAGGGAGGATGCTCGTCGTCACTTGCGCCATCGCAGTGGGGAGGAAGACGCCGCCGCCCGCGCCCGCGCTTCTCTCCGCCACCGTCGCCGCCCGCGCTTCTCTCCGCCGCCGCCGCCCCTCCCGACGCCAGATCCCTTTGTTGGGATACGCGTAGGCTACGATAGCATAAATCAAAAATTTTCTACTACGTAAACCAGGAACCGTGCAAGTATTAGATCATAGATCGCTACCACTGGACGCACTGCGTAGCGGAAAAAAGTGCTAAGAAGGCAAAGGAACCCTCGTGATGTAGCGCGCGTCGATGTAGAGGAAGTAGTCGATCGCACCGGCTCAACCTTCTCTTCCTCGTGCGTTCTCCTCGCCGTACGCCCAAGCCGATCAACACCGCAAAGCAGCAGCGCCTCTATCGGTATCCACACGTACAGGGACAAAACGCCACGTGCAGATGTGCTAGGACCCGCAAGCGGATAAGGTTTTGCTCAGGGAGAGGTGTGGCGTCTAGGGTTTCTCATGTGATGCAATGCCTCCGCCAGTCACGCCCCTCACAAATATATAGGATCCATGACTCGGGCCTCCAAGGCCTGTAGGATTCCTATTCGGATCCCTATCTGAATTAAGCTCATATTAGATCTCCTTCCAATCCCCCTTATTCCGGCCCATTAAGCATGCGACCCTATAGGTTTATGCACACTAGGCTGTAACCCGAAAATTCCTTTTCGGTCCACGTGTCAACAGCGGTCCCTAGCAGAACGTATTGACCCACCGGGCATACATAAAGATTATATCGGCTGAACCTCTAGTGTATACATGTATGAACCCCTTTGCCTCACGATAACGATTAAAATCAAGGCTAGATATGTGCCATCCTCTATTAGCTCTATCATTCACTCGAATCTGTGATAGATTATATAACTTGTGATAGACTCCTCAATCACCTTTGGCATGGTCATGCACTTCCATAATCTATAACATCGAGGGGTCCATAGATATCTCTCCATAGGAGGAGCAAATCACATCTTGATTATTTATATCCCACTACATGTTTCATAGCATACCTCAAAACTACTTTTATAACTACCCAATTACAGCGTAGTGTTTAGCAGTCCCTAAGTAAGGTACTACACATGTTGGGAACCATGATAATCTTAGGTCTAACAATTCAACACCAACACTTAATGAGATCACTGATGACACAATACATATGGCTCTTGCAGTGTCTCATGTTGGGTCTATACAATAACATATTCCCCAACATGTGTTCACATTATTAATTTGGTATATACCATGATCCATGAGACATGATCATCAATTATATAATACATGCGCTGATCATTTAAACATATTTGTTCCATATATAATATTTGATCAGGGATACTCTAGAAATAGTAACATACAACATAAAAAGTCTCATGAAAGAATCACATATTCATTAACCAATAATGAGTTATCTATTTCAAGGAACAATATCTGATAAATATGTAAACATAGTATGTAATACAATCATCTCTATTATTATCTCTAGGGCATATCACCAACACTCTTAGGCCCGCGCTTCTCTCCGCCGCCGCTGTCCCTCCCAGCGCTGGATCTCCACCGCCCGCGCTTCTCTCTGCCGCCGCCGCCTACGCGAGACACGCCGCCGGTGGGGAGGGAGGAGGGAGGAGGGAGGGAGCTGTCACCAGGGTGAGGGAGGAGGGTGGATCTAAAGAGGAGGATGAGAAGAGGCTGAGTTGGGTGGATGAGAAGTGCTGGGTGGCGGTGGCCGATGGGTTTTTAACTGTGACAATATTTTCACTGGCGGCCGTTTAAGTGGACCGCCAGCGAAAAAGTGCAAATCTTTGCTGTCTGCTCTCCTAACTGGCCGTCAGCGAAAATCCATTTTTCGCAGGCAGACAATTAAGAGGTCCGCCTCGAAAAATAGAGTAGTTTTTATGGCGAACCACTTAGCGTGGCCGCCAGCCAAAATTTGGTTTTCGCTGGTGGTCAGTAGTCCTGCACCCCTCATTATGTTTTTGCATATGGCCGCCGGCGAAAATTATGGGGTAACGCCATAAAAATCGTTTTTCTAGTAGTGAAATTACACAGATTTTAAAGTGTCCATTAGTAGCGACATGATTTTGTGATATCTCCTAGCCAATTACATAAATTTTAGATGTCCGTGGTAAATTTTGCCCTCTTATTAACATAGCTGGCTCAGTTCGGCACCCCAGGCTCCTAACCGATACATCCGGTACGGTAAACGGAGCAATCCATTAGTACGTCATTAATTAAGTATTAGCTAATTTTTTTTAAAAATAGATTAATCTGATTTTTTAAGTAACTTTCGTATAGAAACTTTTTGCTAAAGACGCACCATTTAGCAGTTTGAAAAGCGTGCGTGTGAAAAATGAGAGTGGTTGGGAAGCGAACGCGTATCAGAGCACGTGCCCGACGACCTTCCGTTTAGAACTTTACCGATGGACAGAGGTCGCCCAACTTAGTGGTAGGTCGGTCACGTTGACGATTGCAATAAACTTAGACGAAGAATATATACATATAGGTATCGATTACTTTTTTTTTATCGATTATGACATAACTGATATTTTTCAATTGGGTTATGCATATAAGATTTATTTTTTTCGTGTTTTATATATAATCCATGATACGTAATCGAAGTAGCAGCAACTAATTAATGAATGGAGTCAACAGTCTTCTTATTCTTTCAAAAAGACAAAGTGTTCTTATTGATATAGCCTAAGTCAAAACAAGAGTATACGTGTATGTGAGCACGTGTCCAAGCGCAATTCGCCGGGCTGCTAAGACTTTCCGGTTAGAACTTTTCTAATGGACAGAGGTCACCCAATTTGGTGATAGATCGGCCACGCTGAGGATTGAAGTAAACTTATTTTTGGAGGGGACGATTGAAATACACTTAGATGAAGGATATATAGTTATCGGTTATGACATATAACTGTAATCTTTTTCAATTGGGTTATGCATGCAAGATTTATTGTTGTGACACATAATCTAAGTAGCAACAACTAATTAACAGGGTCAGCCCTCTTCTTATTCTTTATCAAAAAAAAAACAAAGTCTTCTTACTAACAAAGCCTATTCTAAACAAGAGCTAGCGTACATGCATGAGATCGAGCATGTGTCTGACGGCCATTTGCCGTGCTGCTCTGGCCTTCCGGTTAGAACTTTACTGATGGACAGAGGTCACCTAATTTGATGATAGAAATTCGTACTGTTGCACTTCTGCTGACGACCTTGGGTTTAGATTTTTTTTTCTAATAGAACTTTAGAAACTACTTTAGTCATGTTGATAAAATCAATAGATAACAATTGCATTGCGATGTTGCAATTTGTCGCGTTTGTTGCTGCGAACATTCCAACTAGAGTATTCTTTATTTTGCAATTTAAATGCAAAGCATTCTTAGGATGCATTTGAAAGCTCATTAATTTCACTTTTACGGTTCTCTCGCACATTTTTCAAATTGCTAAATAGTATGTTTTTTTAAAAACTGTTTATGTAGAAATTCTTTTAAAAAGTCAAACAAACACATTTTTAAATTTTGTAATAATTAATACCCCCGTCCTAGAGTAACATCATTTTTCATATTCTATTTGTCCCAAATAAGTTTCTTTTTTAAGCAATCATCATCGTTTGTGAGAGTAAAGGATAAATACATTGAAAATAGATAAAATCAATAACAATTGCATTGGGATTAGATAAAAGAGCATTTTAGTTTTTTTATTGATATGTGTAGGACGGATAAAAAAACAAATTTATTTTAGAACAAAGGTACTGCTTAATTAAGGGCATGTATAAAGATAGAGTCTAATATGAGCTGTCTATATTAATTAATATCACTAGAGACTATTCTCCTATAATGTAAAGACAATAAGATTTCTGAACCATTAATTTACTAAATATTTTTTTTGTTATATTTCTTTCCTTTTTACCACCCTCATGTAACAAAGTTTTCATTAATAAATATAAAGAGTCGACTTTGAGATGATGTCATTTGTAGTAAACGATATTTCTTCTTCCTTCTATCTCTTTCTTCCACGTCCTTCTATCTCTTTCTTTCATATCACCAAATTTACTTACATGATAATAAAAAGAGCCCGTTATTAGACACCATTGTACATACCTAATCATACGACTGATTTAGCACGCGTGAAAAAGGAAAAAGTAAAGTAATTCCATACAGAGCTGTTTTGTCAGGTCCCAGCTTGGAAACCACATTGAATGGGTCGTCGCCCAGCTTGATAATTGAAATACGCATATGCTGGATATAGGTATCGATTGCGACGGAGCTTAATTTGTTAATTAGGAATATTTTCCGATCGGGATATGCATGGGAGTTTTTGTATCCGCAGTTTATGGGCCGAAATAGGTCATAGGTGACGAAGGCAAGAACTAAATTTATATCCACCCGCCATTTTAAATTATGATATGAAACATCCATATCTTTTTGCGAAAATAAAATTTGCAGACTTTGGCTAATATTAAAATAAGAACATTGGGTAAAAACTAAAATATGAGACATGTGCGTACAAACCACGTACACATCCGCGAGCCATATATAACATACGTCCAAAATCTTGCATCACCTGCTGCGCGTGTGCTTTTTTTTTCGAATGATCAGACCGTTGCCGATGTTTTATATAAAGAAGAAGGTGTTCCATTTTAGTTGCCGATGTTTTATATAAAGAAGAAGGTGTTCCATTTTAAGGAGAAAATGAAACCAAACCTTACAATGCACAGTTAATTAGAAAAAACTGGGTGAAAATCACAACCACAACATTCACTACATCGGACCAAGTCATCTGTGACGGGTCCAAACCCTCACCTTTGACGGGTTTTTCCCTTTGTCACAGATTATTGGTCACTGATGATTTAACCTCACCTGTGACGGTTGAAGGTCTGTCAGTGGTGAGAGACACCTGTTACGGGTTACAATTAGCAAACCATTAGTGGTGAGAGATATTTTTGACGAGTTATAATTAGAACCCGTCACAGATTATGCCACCTCAAATGAGTTAAAAGCAGTCAACCCGTCATTGGTATGAAAAATCAACCAAAAAAAAACCTCGCTGCAACAATGATTTGTAGATCCACGCTAAATAATCCAGAATATTTTAGACTACATTTCTGATCCAAGAACTTACAAGGTTGATGTTACAATGAACATAAAAACAAACTAGTGCAACTGCAAACTACTTGAGAACTACAATGTTCAGATTCCAATTTTCTAGCAAAATCACCAAAGACAATGAAACTCTAAACACTTCCAATGCACCACCTTCAAGAAAAACAAGACACATCATGCGGCTTCAACAAACAAATCAGTGGCAACACATCAGTCATCCACCCCTGCGATTAATCTCCAGTGGCAACACATCATGCGGCTTCAACAAGAACACATGCCGATTAAAAACTTGGCACCGATAACTTGCAAGATCTAAAATCAAATCACAAGAATACAAAACACATACAAACACATGCTCGAAGATGGAGGAGGTGGTGAGGACCGGTGCTCACAGGAGGAGGTGGACTCTGCGGCAGCCGCCGCTCGGGGATGAAGGAGGCGGCTAGCCCTTGGAGGTCGCTTCTCGGTGATGGAGGAGGAGTCGGATCCGGTTTCCCCCGACCTAGATCTAGCATCCCCTAACTCGCCCTTGGAGGAGCTGGATCCGGTGATGGAGGAGGTGGCTAGCCCTTGGAGGGGCTGGATCCGGTGTTGGAGAGGCCGGATCTGGCATCCCCTATCTCACCGACGTTCCCACCGGGCCTCAGCTTGGTGAACTGCCTGACGAGGTGGTTGCGGCGGCCGCTGGATCTCGTCCTTCCTCGGCCGCTGGATCTCGCCACCCTGACGCATGGGACGCCGACGCCCGGCCACATCTGGTCGGCGCCCGGCGGCATCTGGCCGCCCGACGGCTTGGACGCCTGCGCTCGGAAGAAGGGAGAAAGAGGGAGGGGCGGAAGAAGAAGGGAGAGCGCGGGTGGTGGCGGAAGAAGAAGGGAGAGCGGAAGAAGAAGGGAGGCGGAAGAAAAAAGGATAAGACCGGGCGTGGGTTCGGAGCCAGGAGGAGGTTATGATGGCGATATTTTTTAATCATCTTTGACGGGCATACAAATATTTGACCTGTCACAGCTGACTTTACCTCACCTTCGACGGGTTCCCTTTTTGGCCCGTCACAAGTGACTAGTTACCCTGTGATGGTGTTGACGATCGTTATCGATCAGTTTCAACCGTCAATATTACCAAAATAGAGGAGAACTAGTAATGCTTGCAATGCATATATATGTTAGAATAATAATATTCCACTAGTAATAGGTATACTAACCTTTTGCAGAGAATAGCAACGAAGTGGAGGAGAATCGACATCAGCAAAGATGATAAATCAATCGGACGATGTCGATAATCAGACTTATGCATGAATGGGCCAAGAACTTAGAATTGACACGATGAATTGGGCCAAAATTCACAAGTCTACGAAGAGGATCAACAGAGGAGGCCGCCAGCCAAAACATGGGTTGGTTGGGCCGGCCCCTGGTTCTGCCGAACCAGGAGGTTCGGCCAAACCCCCGCTAGCGCCTTTGGATGCAGGGTTGCGGCTGGACAGTGTGGAATAGCCCCCAATGACGGTTGGAGGGTATTTCCGACCATTCCAACCGTCACAACAGTCATTCGGAGGCTATATAAACCCCTCACCTTCTCACTTCACTCACACACCTCAAGCAAGAGCTATCTCATATTCTCTCAAGTTTAGTCTAGTAGTATCAAGCTAGTGGAATAGGAATAGAGTAGAAATCAGGAGTTCGAAAGTCTTCGGAAGAGTTCGGTTATGGCTCTAGTAGCTTTCCTTTCCTTTTTTGTAAGCTTTGTACTTTATTTAGAATACTCTTCTATATAAATTTATGGTATTGAAATACTTTCCGAGTATATGAATGCCTACTTTACATTATGTTCTTGTTATACTAAATATGCTGCTAGCTTATCTGGGAGATGCTTTGGTGCGGGTATATTGTTTGCTTATTCAATTACTCTATATCATGACGATGATATTAGAGTAGTATCTGGTAGTTTAGACGTGGTGTCTAGATTACGGGATATCATTATTTGGGGTTATATGCTGCGGATCAGAGGTGGGCCGTTGATGGTGACAGCTCAGTACGGGTATTCCTCCGCGCATGTATATAATCCTAAGTTAATTCCCTGGGGAGGGTACTCCTCCGTATTTAGCCCAGGTTGTATGGTCATGACGGACTGTCATAAGGAACTCGGCAGTAAGGGGTGGCTTCTCGAAGTACCAGGAGGGCATTGGAGAGGGCATCGGATAGAGGGTATTAGCTACTATATTGGATAACTAGAATGTATGTATACTATGTATACTAGAAGTATAGGAATAGATTATCTTTCTCTTTTTTTTTCCACTTAGTTTAGATAATTTAATATGAGAATGAGTAGCTACTGCTTGTGTGTCACTCTACCCTTGGGTTATCTTAACATATAAATTATTAGCCAAGTTCTCTCTACATGATCTTCCCACGGGATAAAATAAATACGATACCCTTGGAATACTCTCGGGTGAAATGCTACAATGATATATCCGTGCGCTTGTGGATGAACTCTGTAACCGTAATATAATAGAAGTATTTATGCGCCATTGCTGGGAATTATATTTCTAGTAATGTCGTCAAGAAATACCAACAAGCATTTCTGGCGCCGTTGCCGGGGAAGATTCATAATAAAGATTACTTGAACTAATACTTTATATTTACCTATGTATAATCATTTTCCTTTGTAGGCTAACCTTGGTTGTTTTCACTTCTGTTTTGAAAACAGGGTAGTGCATGACCGGTTTCAACTTGCCGGAAAACTTCAAAGAAAATCCAGAAGATTTCTTCCGGAGTGTCAGGCCGCGAGTCGTTGTTCCGCAGAAAACTCTACCAACAGACAAACCAGCCATACCAGCGCCACCGACCTTCAAGACTATGGCTGACAAGACCTTCCGCGAGTTCGTTGCTCCCTCTGCTGAAAATGTGGCCATTGGGCCGCAGATCAACATTGGAGACGTGGATTTCGACCTGAAGTCCAGCCTTATCACGATGGCGCATGCTAGCCCGTTCTATGGCAAGCCTAACGAGGATGCCAACACTCATCTGCAGCAGTTCCTGGAGATCTGTAGCACGTACACCATCAAGGGCGTCAGTCAAGAAGCCGTCAGGCTGAGGCTGTTTCCATTCTCCCTCCTCGGGAGAGCGAAGCAGTGGTTTTACGCCAATCGTGCTGCTGTCAACATCTGGGACAAGTGCTCTACGACATTCCTCTTGAAGTTCTTCCCGATAGGCAAAACCAATGCCCATCGTGGACGAATTTCTAGTTTCCAACAGACGAGGGACGAGTCTATTCCTGAAGCATAGGAACATCTGCAAGAGTATGTGGCCGCCTATCCTCATCATGGGATGGACGACTAGCTAATTCTGCAGAATTTTTACAATGGACTCACACCCACGTCCCGCGATCATCTAGACACGGTAGCTGGAGGGGCTTTCTTTTGTAAAACGGTTCGAGGATCCGTTGACTTAATAGAGAAGATGGTCTCCAATATGGGTTGGAGGGAGAAATGACTCCGGACCCGTTAGAGAGGCATGCACACCGTCAAGGAGACGGAATTACTTGCTGCCAAGCTGGACCTCCTCATGCAACACTTGGACGACCACGAGAAACGGCCACAAGGCACCGTCAAGGCCATGGACTCACACGTTACGTGTAAGGTCTGTGGCGGCACGGGTCATTCTGGGAATGACTGCCCAGAACCCGTGAGGAGGCGATGTACATGGGCAACAACAACCACAACGGGTATCGTCCATAAGGAGGACAGGGGTTGAACCAGCCATGCCCATACTATCAAGGAGGCAACAACAACAGTAACATCTCTAACATACTCTAATCTTGTTTATGTAATTCGTCGAGTTATCATATATCTTACATAATCTCTGATAATATCGCTACCTAACCTACAGTCGGCTAACATCTGTTACTAGAAGGCAGCCGATTAGGTTAAATACCGATGTTGACTTAAATTATATAAGATATCCACCACTCTATGACACATCCAACGGCTTGATTGTCTAGATATTGTCCTTTTTTTCATACTTATACTTGTATTAGTTGAGTTTGATCTTATGAGTCGTGATTAGAATCCCAATCTCTAGCCTGTCTTTGGTTGCTGATTAGGGTAGTATCGGAGTTTCAGCCGATCTTACCTGATTTAACTACATTTATTTCATATGCTTGATTGACATCTTAAATATGCCCTTTATATTAAGATCTTGTCGCATTTAAGTATATTAGGCTTTCGTTTGGTATATTTTATTTGCTGTGATATCTTAATATAGAGTGGTATCGGAGTATTAGCCGATACATGCTAGATCTATCTTGATCGGCTATGTTATGAACACATATAGACTCGTTATTAATATATATTTCGATCTAAGTGATTTATACTGTCTCGGCGTGGCAACTGATCTATCCCAATCACTTGATTTAAGTATATATCGGTATAAGGACTATATACCGTTAATATCTACAGCCGATCGAGTAGATTTAGTTCTTTCTTATTTATTAATGACTGCTGATCGATGCATATATGACATCGGCTCAAAGATAAATGATATGTCATCGGCACTTAGCCGATCGGCTATCATTTATGGATTTAACCGCGGTTTCTTTATTTTTGTTCTTGTTGATTGCAGGATCAAATCAACTGGCACGCTCATACACCTAAAGGCAAGCTTTTGGACCTGCACTGAAGTTAAGCAGATCTCCCAGGCCTCATGTTTTTACATCAACAGAATGGCAACAGTCTGCTGATTCTCAGTTCGCCAACATCAACAACATGATGCAGCAACAGCACGATGACCTTCAAGCGTACTTCCGTTTTCAGGGGTTCAATCCTTATCAAGGACCCTGAGCGAAAGCCAAGCTTGGGGAAGACACCTCTCCCCCTCCCCACTAAGGTAACTTGTATCACATTACATATTTCCCTCTCCTATTGCATATTTGCTTTCCAATTGCGTCTTATAAACTGAAAACAACATAAAAATTTACAAAATAGAAAATACCAAAAGGATAGGATAGGTTTGGATCATGCTAGGTAAGACAAGCTAGTTCTCTTTGTTGAAATGATGAATAGTTGCTCTGTTTTATATCTCTTATATATGGGTTCATAGGTAAGTGCTCTCTCAAAGGTTAAATATAAGTAGCCAACAATTATCTAGGAACCTGAGGTAAATAGGCTGCACTTGCTAATCTGAGTCTAGGTTGTTGCGAGATATGAGATAGTAAATGAGAGTTACTATGATCTTGATCCTAGTTTGACTTAAATTTCGGATGTTTTGTTTTTCAAAATGATAAATTTGAAAGTTCCTCAATTGATATAAATTCCTACCAGAGCCAAAAATGTGCTATCATGATTGAGCCATTTAAATTTTGGTTACTTGCCATTCCATTGAACTTTATCAAACTCTTGAGACTTGTGTAGATACTTCTCATGCTCTATGATCAAGATCATACACCCACATAAATGTACATGCCAAACTCCTACACTGGGAGCTAAGCAAATATTCCATTCCATTCCATTTCCATGTTACCACCAAAATAAATTCTCTATGCTTTCATGTGCTTTCTTCTCTTAAAAAGAAAAATCCTTTTGAAAAGAAAAAGAGAAGGGGGAAAGGCATGGTTATAAAAAAGAGAATAATAAAGTTATGCTCCACCAAGCATGAGCATGATATTGAAAAAAAAATGTAGCCATCCCCTCTCCTAATCAGTAAAGGAAAGATTTTTGGGAGAAGAAAGTAAGCACAAAGGAGAAGCATTTTCTTTATTTTCTCTCATAAACCATTTCCACCATATATCACACACACATTGCACGATCTTGATCTTGAGTATGTTTAGTTATCTGCTTTAGTCTAAGCTTTTGACTTAGTAATAAATGTGAATGCAAGTATGCCATGTTTGATCCCTACTGAGTTCCACATATCAAACCTTAGAGTAGAAATTAAAAAGGCAAATCTTGTGAGGAATTCATATTGATACACTTGGAGAGACTGAGTGGATTATTTGAGGAACTTGGCTTTCTTTTGCAAAATCATTTGAAAACTTTCGGAATAAGAGTTGAATAAAGATTGGATGATTGGTGCTCTAATTGTTGTTCTATCTTTCAACCAGCCAAGGCGAGGAGTAGCAGTGTCACGTGGGAATCAGGGATAAGGATAAGCCACCGCGCCAAAGATTATTTAATCTGAGAGAGAGTGCATATACCTTGCACCTGTATCTTAGAGATATACAGCATAGTAGCAACTCCTCAGCACCCGTACAAATGTGTGAGGCAGGTTAGGAACCAACTGAAGATGCACCCGGATGGACTCAAGCTCCACGCCACAGCATCGTAGTCTCAAACTGGGCAAGTGTCAGTGAGGACCGATGGCATGCGCCTCATGACATACATTGGGGGGGGACAACCAACCTTCCAGATCAAGTGGTGTGCCTCCATCTCCAAGTAAATGGCGCTCGAGTTCCTCTCATTGGGACTTGGGTGAAATCACTAGGAGAATGGACACCCTTGATATGCAGACAGGAGAGATCCAGTACAACCTCATGGAAAATATAGCACAAACGCAAGAATGGCAACAATCTGTTGACGCTGAGTTCGCAAACTTCAACAACATGATGCAGCAACAGCACGATGACCTTTAAGCGTACTTCCGCTTCCAGGGGTTCAATCCTTACCAAGGACCCTGAGTGAAAGCCAAGCTTGGGGGGGGAGACATCTCTCCCCCCACTGGGGTAACTTGTATCACATTGCATATTTTCCTTTCCAGTTGTATGTTTTCTTTTCAATTGCATCTTATAAACTGAAAACAACATAAAAATTTGCAAAATAGAAAATACCGAAAAGATAGGATAGGTTTGAGTAATGCTAGGTAAGACAACCTAGTTCTCTTTGTTGAAATGATGAATAGTTGCTCTGTTTTATATCCCTTATATATAAGGTTCATAGGTAAGTGCTCTCTCAAAGGATTAAATATAAGTAGCCAACAATTATCTGGGAACCTGAGGTAAATGAGCTGCACTTGCTAATCTAAGTCTAGGTTGTTGTGAGATATGAGATAGTAAATAAGAGTTAATATGATCCCGATCCTAGTTTGACTTGAATTCCGGATGATTTGTTTTTCAAAATGATAAAATTTGAAAGTTCCTCATTTGATATAAATTCGTACCAGAGCCAAAAATGTGCTATTATTATTAAACCATATACATTTTGGTTACTTGCTATTCCATTGAACTTTGTCAAACTCTTGTGACTTGTGTAGATAATTCTCATGCTCTATGATCAAGATCATACACCCACATATATGCACAAGCTAAACTCCTACATTGGGAGCTAAGAAAATATTCCATTCCATTTCCATATTACCACCAAAATAAATTCTCCATGCTTTTAGGTGCTTTCTTCTCCTAAAAAGAAAATTCCTTTTAAAAAAAGAAGGGGGGAAAGGCATGGTTATGCTTGATGGAGCATAGCATTCTCCTAAAGTTATGCTCCATCAAGCATGAGCATGACATTGAAGAAAAAAATTGTAGCCATGCACTCTCCTAATCAATAAAAGAAGGAGTTTTGGGATAAGAATGTAAGCACAAAGGAGAAGCATTTTCTTTATTTTCCTTCATAAATCATTTCCACCATTTGTCACACACACATTGCACGATCTTGATTTTCAGTATGTTTATTTATCTGCTTTAGTCTAAGCTTTTGACTTAGTAATAAATGTGAATGCAAGTATGACATGTTTGATCCCTACCGAGCTCCACATATCAAAACCTTAGAGTAGGAATCAAAGAGGCAAATTTGGTGAGGAATTCATATTGATACACTTGGAGAGACTGAGTAGATCATTTGAGGAACTTGGCTTTCTTTTGCAAAATCATTTGAAAACTTTCGGAATGAGAGTTGAATAAAGATTGGGTGATTGGTGCTCTAATTGTTGTTCTGTCTTTCAACTTCTCAAGGCAAGGAGAAGCAGTGTCTCGTGGAAATCATGGGTAAGGATAAGCTACCGTGCCAAAGATTATTTAATCTGAGAGATAGTACATATACCTTGCACCTGTATCTTTGTGATATACAGCATAGTAGCAAGTCCTGATGAACAACCAAGTTTTTGTTTCCTTTTGTCCTTCACTCAGGATGAGCAAAGGTTCAAACTTGGGGGGTTTTGTTGACGGTCGTTATCGATCAATTTCGACCGTCAATATTACCAAAATAGAGGAGAAATAGTAATGCTTGCAATGCATATATATGTTAGAATAATAATATTCCACTAGTATTAGGTATACTAACCTTTTGCAGAGAATAGCAATAAAGTGGAGGAGAATCGACATCAACACAGATGATAAATCAATCGGACGATGTCGATAATCAGACTTATACATGAATGGGCCAAGAACTCAGAATTGAAACGATGAATTGGACCAAAATTCACAAGTCTACGAAGAGGATCAACAGAGGAGGCCACCAGCCAAAACCTGGGCTGGTTGGGCCGGCCCCTGGTTCGGCCGAACCAGGAGGTTCGGCTGAACCCCCCTAGCGCCGTTGGATGCAGGGTTGAGGCTAGACCGTGCAGATTAGCCCCCAATGATGGTTGGAGGGTATTTTCGACCATTCCAACCGTCACAATCGTCATTGGGAGGCTATATAAACCCCTCACCTTCTCACTTCACTCACACACCTCAAGCAAGAGCTCTCTCATATTCTCTCAAGTTTAGTCTAGTAGTATCAAGCTAGTGGAATAGGAATAGAGTAGAAATCAGGAGTTCGAAAGTCTTCGGAAGAGTTCGGGTATGGCTCTAGTAGCTTTCCTTTCCTTTTTTTGTAAGCTTTGTACTTTATTTAGAATACTCTTCTATATAAATTTATGGTATTGAAATACTTTCCGAGTATATGAATGCCTACTTTACATTATATTCTTGTTATACTAAATATGCTGCTAGCTTATCTGGAGATGCTTTGGCACGGGTATAATGTTTGCTTATGCAATTACTCTATGTCATGATGATAATATTATAGTAGTATCTAGAAGTTTAGACGTGGTGTCTAGATTATGAGATATCATTATTTGGGGTTATATGCTGCGGATCAGAGGTGGACCGCTGATGGTGACAGCTCAGTATGGGTATTCCTTCGCTCGTGTATATAATCCTAAGTTAATTCCCTGGGGAGGGTACTCCTCCGTATTTAGCCCCGGTTGTATGGTCATGACGGACTGTCGTAAGGAACTCGGCAGTAAGGGGTGGCTTCTCGAAGTACCAGGAGGGCATCGGAGGGGCATCGGATAGAGGGTATTAGCTAGTATATCGGATAACTAGAATGTATGTATACTAGAAGTATAGGAATAGATTATCTTTCTCTTTTTCTTTCCACTTAGCTTAGATAATTTAATATGAGAATAAGTAGCTACTGCTTGTGTGTAATTCTACCCATGGATTATCTTAACCCCTACCTAGTATATGATTATTACAAGTAACATATAAATTATTAGAAAAGTTCTCTCTACATGATCTTCCCACGGGATAAAATAAATACAATACCCTTGGAATACTGTCGGGTAAAATGCTACAATGGTATATACGTGCGCTTGCGGATGAACTCTGTAACCGTAATATACCAGAAGTATTTCTGCGCCATTGCTGGGAATTATATTTCTAGTAATGTCGCTAAGAAATAACAACAGACGGGCCATATATTTCTTGCCCGTCAGAGGTGACTTTACCTCACCTTTGACGGGTTCCATTTTTGGCCCGTCACAGGTGACTAGTTACCTGTGATGGGTCGCCACTGGATGGTTCTTCGATGACGTCATCCCATAGGATCCGTCAAAGGTGACCCTCATTGCTGACCAACACTTATGCCCGTCACAGATATACCGTCACAGGTGTGAGGATCTGGCATAGTGACTCTAACTAATCTAAGCTACCAAGACCCTAAAAAAGGACAATGGCGGAGCCCAAAACAGCCATCGATTGTGCATTTTGAATACGTAATGACTCATGACAAGGTCTCACTTTGGGGACATCGTTGAAGTGCAGAAACAAGGTCTTCTCCAACTCCGATGAACCTCCGAGCGAACGACACAGCCCAAAAGTGTGCGAATGATATATACTACATTCGTCCTATAATATAATAACTTCTAGCCTTCAAATTTTTTCCTAAAATAAAACAAGTTCTTCACCAACGTTCTCTTCCCAACCAAACATAATCATGTACCATTTAATTTTCCTACCTATCCCCACTTTTTCTCCAATCACAATACTCTCCCATTTAATTCTACCAACTTTATTAATGACTTTGTCCAACTCTGAAAGTGACAGTGGAGTATACTGTTGTCGGTTCATCGTAGCAACAGAAATTTAACTAGCTAGAGAAACACTTGTTAACTGTTGGCAGAAGCTAGCAGTAGTTTACTTTTAAAGAAAAAACTACTCTGTATAGGACATGCCGTTTGAGACTCAGAGAACTCTATCAGCCTGTCTTTCTAACCAACTCTGTTATGGAATGGATGAGCAATATCAATAGACACGGTAATCAGAATTCCATTCCATATTATTAAGACGTTTTAGCCTTTCTCATCCCTTTTCTAGATTCACTAATATTCATATGAATATAGATATAAATATGAAGCACATATATGGATCTATACATAAATCTATTAAAAACCCAAGACGTCCTATAATGTGAAACAATGGAACTAGTCTCTATGGTTGATTTGCATTGACGTTTTTTTACCAACATAGACTCGGCTAAAGATTTATAGTTTTAATTGAGTCACCGAACGTTCCAACTTGAAAACCTCTCAACCCAGATGAGTTCACAAAAGATCAAAATTGGCTAGGAGAGCCAATTTAGAGATTAAACCAGTCTAAAAGCTGATTTAGATCAATACGGAAATAATGACCCATCTCGTGGGTGAATCGAAAGGTTTACGGGACAAAGCTACGAAGGATATCACACTCTCACAACAAAGACGGGTGGTTTACGATGGAAATGTTCCAAGTTGGATGGAACTAAGGTAAATTAGAAAATATGGTGAAAAGGTAAAGGTATAAAATGATTCGATTGTGTAGGTGTCAAGGTCGGGGCTATGATATATTAAAATTGGCCATAGCCCTTATAAATAGGTGGCCTTACCCCCATAGGTCTTTTTTTTTACATTTTATTAGGCTTAGAGATCAATTAATATAAAAAAAAAAACTCTGACGTAAGTGTTGATGCGAAACATGGTGCCCTGGGAGATTTTGCTTCACTCCAGTGCTGGTCAAAGGCTTGCCTCGAGTGTCAAGAGCATACGAGCTGGTTTGATCCTGCAACAAAACGTAATTAGATGAACGATAGCCGATCGGCCGATAGAACTGATAACGTATCGTCAGGACCTAGCCGATGCAGTTAAACCAAATGGGATGTGGCTTTATGATGAGCAAGTGAAACAAAACCCTAAATATGTACTATCGACTACAATACCTCTTTTGTTTTTAACAATCACCTTTTGACAGTATTAGGAAATAGCTGATAATCCAATATTTAGAGGTAGAATAGATAATGTACTGGCTATTACTCCAATAAAAACTTATATAAACAGGTTAATCTAGATAAATATATCAAATAATAATTGATCACCAAATATAATGAATTAACCGAGATCAATCAGACTTGATATATTTATGTAGAGTGATCTATCTATAGAAATGACAAATATACGTATAATAGATTATGAGACATGCACTATCATATATGGTAAGATCGGCTAAAACCCCAATGCTATCCTTAGTTATAATTAATTCCAAGTTAATTTTTAAGGTTCTAGACAAGACTAGGGTTGATGTAACTCAAAGTATGTAAAGAGACCTAAAGTCTAAACAATGAAGTAATTAATTACTTTTCAAGATGGTAGATATCTTAACCAATCTAATCTGGCATGATGATTTAGCCGATACCAGCATAAACCCTAAAGTAGGCCTTAGCCGATATGACTAAATCGAGATGCTAAACTAGATTAAATAAGATATATGATAACAAACGTCACACGAACAATATTAATACATTTAAAGCAATGTAAAAGCCCCGATGATGCAAACCATTGAGACAGGTTACCTCTTGTCGAGAGATCGTAGCTGATGTCCCGACTTGAAGCAAGAACCTGTACTGATTTTATTGTCGTCATTTATTACAATAAAAAGTGTGGCGATGTGCAGAAAATTGTACTGATTTTATTGTCGTCGTTTATTACAATGATTCGGGGTTTATATTTATACACAGAGTACAAAACTCGTCCATTATGGACACGACTCAAACTTTCATAAAGATAAAAACAACAAACAAGTCCACACGGCGGACTCTTACCATTTCTCTAATTCAAACCGACATTAATATCCTAATGTAATAGAAAAAATTGCCTTAAATCAGCTTTATCTTTATATGGCAATGCCAGTTATCTCAATCGAGGCTCCAACCGAGCCCAAGTCGAGGTGTATCAGCTACTTCCCATATTGGCTGAGTTGGTGTCCAACTCTGTTTCCTGCCGATATGATGTCCAGCCGATGCGCAGTTAGTTTCTGGCAAGATCAAATCTCTTTCAAGCCCGCTTTAATATCCATGTCCAAATCCGAATATATCTTGCCAAATTTCATTGTTCACAATAAGACATGAGAACTACCTTAATTAGACACAGACTAGGGGCCCATTGGTCCGATCGGCTGAACATCTGCAATCCAACCATCACTATGCCACAATTATAGAAGACCCGGAGTAAGCGTCAAGAAAACTTAGCAACTCACAGCTGGTTGTTGAATCCACCAATTGGTCTATTCGAGGAAGAGAAAAGTAATCGTTTGGGCACGCCTTGTTGAGATCGGTGAAGTCCACACCTATTCTCCACTTTTCGTTGCCCCTTGCGGACCATGAATGGATTAGCAAGCCACTTCGGAAGGAGAACTTCTCGGGTAAAGCCAGCTTTGAGAAGTTTGTACAGTTCTTCTCGTATAGCTTGTTTTCGATATGATGCAAATCTCTGCAGTTTTTGCTTAACTGGCTTGGCATCGGGTCGCACCATGAGTTTGTGCTCGATCACCTCCCTAGGGACTCCCGGCATGTCTGACGGCTGCCAAGCAAATACGTCTGTATTGTCGCGGAGGAAGGTGATGAGCTCGAGTTCCTATTTACTGCCTAGCGTTGCCCCAATCTTAATGGTCTTGTCGGGCCAGGTTGGTGCTGGTTAGTGGAACGATCTTTATCGCGCCGCCGGGTTTTAGCGCCTTGTTGGGCTTGCTCACTTTCCTAGGTGGCTCTGTTGTGGTGGGTGATGTGGCAGTATGCTCGACCATGTCGAGGCTTCGCTTGTCACACTGCACCCCTAATTTGCATTTCCTAGGATAGTGATGGTCCCTTTTGGCCCTGGCATCTTAAGCAATTGGTATGCATAAGGGGATTCCGCCACGAACTTCGTGAGTGCAGTTCTCGCTAAGATGACATTATACGCAGTGTCAAACTCAGTGACATCAAAGGTAATCTGCTCTGTTGGGAAGTTATCAGCCTATCGAAAGGTAACAACTAGCATAATTTTGCCCAATGGTTTGGATAATGATTCTGGAGTGATCCCGTGGAAAGGCTCATCTGAAGGTGGGTCACACTGGTGGAGAAACCATCTTTCATCGGTCGGCCGAATTCCACAATAGTCCCGGTTGCAACAAAAACCGGGACTAAAGATGATCTTTAGTCCAGGTTAAAAAGGGTAACGGGCATATTTGATCTTTAGTCCCGGTTGGTAACACCAACCGGGACTAAAGATGATCTTTAGTTCCGGTTCAAATGCTGTCAGCGCTTGTCAGGCCCCCCCGGGATCTTTAGTCTCGGTTGGTGTTACCAACCGGGACTAAAGATCGTAACTTTAGATCCCGGTGATCTTTAGTACCGGTTGGTAACACCAACCAGGACTAAAGTCCCACCCCTTTATATATGTCTTCTTCCTCCTCCAGCCCGAGCAAGCTTCAAAATTTCTTCAAAAAAGAGGGGAGGTCATGCCAAAATTTATAGTAAATTTACTTTGGTGATTATATACAAATCGGAGGTGCCTAAAAGGTTAGCAACTTCATCCTCCAATGTTTTTTTTGTCATTTGCAGCTATGTTTTGCATACTTTTTTGTCTCCAAAATTTTGTTGTAAGTTGATGAGAGAGAAAATTTGTGTGGGAAAAGAAAGAATATATAGAAATTTTGTTTATTTGCTAAATAAGGTTTTATAAAATAATTGAGTAGGAAAATATAGTGAAAGTTAATCTTAAATAAAAGAAAACAAACTAAATTGAAAACTAAAAGAATTTAAAACTTAAAAAAAATAAATAAGAATTATTTGGTGGAATATTTTATAATTTTTGTATGAATAATGATATGTCATTATTGTATGACTGTTGAAAGAGTTTGTGATTATTTTGTCATTATTGTATGATTGTCATTATTGTACGAATGATTATTTGTGTACGATTTTTTTTGCATTTCATGTAGATGGATCGGCAATGGATGTACACTGACCGGCGGTCCAAAGAGTTTATTAACGGCGTGCATTATTTTTTGAGAGTGGCCGAAGCTAACAAGCAGAAGGGTTTTATTTGTTGTCCATGCAATAAGTGTAAGAATCAGAAGGAGTATTCTGCATCCAGGACTATTCATTTCCACTTGTTTGAGTCGGGGTTCATGCCAAGCTATAATTGTTGGACATCCCACGGAGAGCAAGGGGTTGAAATGAAAGAAGATGAAGTGGAAGACGACAATATTCCAGACTTTGCTCAGTACGCTGAATTTGAAGGAAATCAAACGGGCGAGGAGGACATAGATGCTGATTATAACGACGTTGCGGATGATCTTAGTCAGATGTTGCAGGATGCCAAGGAGGACTGCGAAAGTGAAAAGGGGGCCCATAAATTGGACAAGATGTTAGAGGACCACAGAACGTCGTTGTACCCAGGTTGCGAGCAGAGGCACAAAAAGTTGGATACCACTCTGGAGTTCTTGCAATGGAAGGCAAAAAATGGTGTTAGTGACAAGGCATTTGGCGATTTATTGAAACTCGTCAAGAACATTCTTCCGGAGGGAAACAAATTGCCCGAGACAACGTACGAGGCTAAGAAGATAGTCTGCCCTCTAGGACTGGAAGTTCAGAAGATTCACGCATGTCCGAATGATTGTATCCTATATCACGGTGAGGAGTACGAGAACCTAGAAGCATGCCCTGTTTGTAAAGCACTACGATACAAGATTAGACGAGATGATCTAGGTGAGGTTGATGGGCAGCTAACGAAGAAGAGAATTCCTGCTAAAGTGATGTGGTATTTCCCTATAATACCACGGCTAAGGCGTTTGCTCAGGAACAAGGGGAATGCTAGAATGATGTGTTGGCACGCTGAAGAAAGTCAACAGGACGGGATGCTGAGACACCCCGCAGATGGTTCGCAGTGGCGAAACATTGATAGAAAATTTAAAGACTTTGGAAAGGACGCACGAAACATACGGTTTGGTTTAAGTACGGATGGCATGAATCCTTTTGGAGAGATGAGCAGCGGCCATAGCACTTGGCCCGTTACGATGTGTATCTACAACCTCCTCCCTTGGCTATGCATGAAGAGGAAGTACATAATGATGCCGATTATTATTCAAGGCCCCAAGCAACCTGGTAACGACATCGATGTGTTCCTAAGACCACTGGTTGAAGATCTTAAACTGTTGTGGAAGAAGGAAGGTGTCCCCGTGTGGGACGAGGACAAACAGGAGAAGTTTAACCTACAAGCGCTACTGTTCGTAACCATCAACGATTGGCCTGCACTTAGCAACCTATCCGGACAGTCCAACAAGGGGTACAAGGCTTGCACTCACTGTATGGATGAAACAGAAAGTACGTATCTTAACCACTGTAGGAAGGTTGTGTACATGGGTCATCGTCGATTCCTTGCAGCAAACCACCCGGTACGGAAGAAAGGCAAGCACTTTGAACATACGGCGGACCACCGTACGCAGCGGGAAAACAGTGTTTGCTATGGTTAAAGATCTTAAAGTAGTGTTTGGAAAGGAGCCTGGCAGCCAGCCTATAGAGAGTGAAGATGGTCACGCGGCGATGTGGAAAAAAAACTCCATATTTTGGGAGTTACCCTAGTGGGAATTCTTGGACGTCCGCCACGCAATCGACGTGATGCACCTCACTAAGAACCTTTTCGTAAACCTTCTTGGCTTCCTAGGTGTATATGGAAAGTTGAAAGATACACTGGAAGCACGTAATGATCTGAAGCATATGAAACAACGCGGCGACCTTCACCCGGAACCACAGGAGAAAGGCAGCCATTACTTGAGTCCAGCCAGCTACACTCTTAGCAAGGCAGAGAAGGAAAGTATGTTTCAATGCTTGGAGAGCATCAAGGTACCGTCTGGATACTCCACGAATATAAAGCGAATAATAAGCACGAAGGAGAAGAAGTTCACAAACCTAAAGTCTCATGACTATCACGTGTTGATGACACAGCTGCTACCAGTTATAATAAGGAGTATCCTCCCAGACAATGTCCGGGTAACAATAACAAAGCTATGTTCTTTCATGAACGCAATTTCGCAGAAGGTCATCGATCCGGATAGGTTAGAAGCCCTTCAGAATGATGTGGTGCAATGTCTTGTCAGCTTTGAGTTGATATTTCCACCTTCATTTTTCAATATAATGACGCATCTGATTTGTCACCTAGTGAAAGAGATCGGTATTCTCGGGCCTGTGTTCCTACACAACATGTTTCCTTTCGAGAGGTACATGGGCGTTCTGAAGAAGTATATTCGTAACCGTGCTCTTCCAGAGGCAAGCATCGCCAAGGGGTATGGAACATGGGCGTAGAATTTATTGAAGACCTTCGCCCAATCGGGGTACCTGAATCACGCCACGAAGGGAGACTACGGGGAAAGGGGACTCTCGGAAGGAAAGCAATAATGACGGTAGACAACAATTTATTTCATAAAGCCCATTTCACGGTTTTACAACAATCTTCATTGGTGGCTCCTTACATCGAGGAGCACTTGGCTCTAGTTCGCGCCAGAAACATCGGTAAGTCCGATGCATGGATTACACGGCATCACATTGATACTTTCCCCGCATGGCTGCAACAACATCTCATGGGTAACGAGACGATTAACCAGTAACTGGCCTTCCTGGCAAGGGGTTCATCTGAGTCGATCGCGATATTCCAGGGATATGAGATCAATGGGTACACATTCTACACAAGAGCCCAAGACATGAAGAGCACGAACCAGAACAGTGCTATTCGTATCAATGCCATGGGACACGATGGTACAACTGGCACATATTACGGAGCCATCGAGGAGATATAGGAACTTGACTATGGACCTCTCAAGGTCCCTCTGTTCCGGTGCCAATGGGTTAGGTTGACTGGTGGAGGCGTAACGATTAATGACAGTGGGATGACAACGGTTGACCTTAACAAGGTTGGATACTCGGACGAACCTTTTGTCCTTGCCAATGATGTAACGCAAGTTTTTTATGTGAAGGACATGTCTAGCAAAGGAAAGAATGGCAAAGGGCCTGACGAGCCGAAGCGCCACGTGGTTCTCCCAGGCAAAAGAAAAATCGTCGGAGTAGAGGATAAGACTGACGAGGATTACGATCAGTTTGATGGGCAACCCCCTTTCACGGTGACGGTTGACCCTAGCATCCTCCTATCAAACGAAGACACCCCTTACTCATGTAGCGATCACAAGGAAGGAACAATAGTGAGGAGAAAGTACGTGCGGACAACCGTCACCGCTGATCTATTGCCGTAATTGTTGTAAACTAATTTGGATGTATTGAATATGCTAGTTATATATGATTAATTACAATTTTTAACAATTTAATATCATGCATATACTAATTATATATGATTATTAGAATTTTTAAAAGTTTTAAATCATGCATATGGGATTTACATATGTTAGTTACAATTTTTAACAATTTAATATCATGCATATGCTAATTATATACAATTATTAGAATTTTTAAAAGTTTTAAATCATGCATGTGGGATTTACATATGTTTGTTACAATTTTTAACAATTTAATATCATGCATATGCTAATTATATATAATTATTAGAATTTTTAAAAGTTTTAAATCAAGCATGTGGGATTTACATATGTTAATTAGAATTTTTAATGCATTATTTACTATTTTAGAAACACATATGCAACGAAATTCAATATTCAGTGCTATTAACTTTAGTCCTGTTTCTTAACCCTAACCAGGTTTAAAAAAGAATTTGAAAATAGCGGGAAAATATCTTTACTCCCGGTTGGTGAGAAGAACCGGGAGTAAAGGTATCTTTACTCCCGGTTCGTAACAACAACCGGGATTCGTAGAAACAGCCAGGATTAAAGATAAGATCTTTAATCCTGGTTGTTTCTACGAATCCCGGTTGTTGTTACGAACCGGGAGTAAAGATATCTTTACTATCTTTACTCCCGGTTCTTCTCACCAACCGGGAGTAAAGATCCGGGGGTATATATATTCCCGGTGCGCCCTCGTCTTCTCCACCAACACTTAGACGTTTTTCCATCGAGATCGAGCATCGGCTTCTCCTTCGTCGCCACTGCCTAGCGCTACCCCGCGCCGACGCCGCCGTTGTCTCTCACCGTCGCCTGGTGGTCCTCGCCACCTCCGCCGCAGACGCCGTCGCCGCGTCTCTTGGGTGAGAGCCCTCGCCCTCTCTCTCTCTTTCTCGATGTAGCTCTCTGTCTCTCTCTCTTTCGCCGACGGACACCGACGACGCCGACGCCGACGTATGCCGCCGGGCCGCTACGTTACGCTGCCGCCGCGCCCCCATGCCGCCGGGCCCCCATGCCGCCGCCGCGGCCCGCCGCCGCCATGCCCCCACGCCGCCGGGCCCCGCCCCCGCCGCCGCGAGACGCCGCCACCGCGAGATGACGCCGCCGCCGCCACGCCCCCACGCCGCCAGGCCGGCCCACGGCGCCAGACCACGCCCCCACCGCCGCGAGACGCCGCCACCGCGAGATGATGCCGCCGCCGCGCCCCCACGCCGCCGGGCCGGCCCACGGCGCCGGACCGTGCCCCCACCGCCGCGAGACGCCGCCGCCGCGAACGAACGCTTAACAAACGTGACTGAACGCGAACGAACGCGAACGAACGTGAACGAACGCGAACGAACGCTTAACGAATGCGAACGAACGTGAACGAACGCGAACGAAACGTTAAAGAAACGTGAACGAACGCGAACGAAACGTGAATGAACGTGAACGAACGCGAATGAACGTGACTGAAATGTGAACGAACGTGAGTGTTAGTGAACGAACACGAATGAACGTGAACGAACGCGAACGAACGCTTAACGAACGCGAACGAACGTGAACGAACGCGAACGAAACGTTAAAGAAACGTGAACGAACGCGAACGAAACGTGAACGAACGTGAACAAACGTGACTGAAACGTGAACGAACGTGAGTGTTAGTGAACGAACGCGAACGAACGCGAATGAAACGCGAACGAACGTGATTGAAACGTTAACGAACATTAATGCACTTGAACTAAAAGTGTGAGAACGAACGCGAGCGAAACGTGTACGAACGAGATAATTAAACTATTGTTGAACTTAGCATATATATATGATTATATATACTTGAAAACATGAAATACATTTTTTTGCATGTTGCAGAGAAGACGTCGTCGTCGTCGTCCCTCAAGCCGAAGTGGTAGCTAGCCCTCGAAGGAATTCGCGCAGGCAAGTGATGTAAAGATGTGATTGTTAGAGATATAATATAAGATTGTTAGATTTCTAATATAAGATTATTAGATTATTAGAGTTACCATATGTGAGTGTTAGAAATTATTAGATTATTAGACTTAGCATATTTGAGTGTTAGAGATAGTTAGAGATTTAATATAAGATTATTAGAGGTTTAATATACGAAACTTAATTAGACTTAGCATATGTGAGTGTTAGAGATTTAATATAAGATTATTAGAGATGTAATATTCGAAACATATTTGATTGTTAGAGATTTAATATAAGATTATTAGAGATGTAATATTCGAAACTTAATTAGACTTAGCATATATGATTATCTACCGTACAAATACACGACACTTAGACTTAGCATATTTGAGTGTTAGAGATAGTTAGAGATTTAATATAAGATTATTAGAGGTTTAATATACGAAACTTAATTAGACTTAGCATATGTGAGTGTTAGAGATTTAATATAAGATTACTAGAGATGTAATATTCGAAATATATTTGATTGTTAGAGATTTAATATAAGATTATTAGAGATGTAAAATTCGAAACTTAATTAGACTTAGGATATATGATTATCTACCGTACAAATACACGACACTTAGACTTAACATATTTGAGTGTTAGAGATAGTTAGAGATTTAATATAAGATTATTAGAGGTTTAATATACGAAACTTAATTAGACTTAGCATATGTGAGTGTTAGAGATTTAATATAAGATTATTAGAGATGTAATATTCGAAACATATTTGATTGTTAGAAATTTAATATAAGATTATTAGAGATGTAATATTCGAAACTTAAATAGACTTAGCATATATGATTATTTGAGTTTTAATACAAGATTAGTAGAGTGTTAATATTACGCTTAGCAAATATTTCTTCTATGAACAGATGGCTGATCGTGATGAGGAACAGATACTGTACGATACAATCGCATCGGGAAGCAGCTAGTACTGGAACGAAGAAGAGGGGAACGAGGATCCAAACCAGTACTTGAACGAGGAGGGGAACACGGAGAGGGATGCAGAGGGGAACGAGGAGGGGAACGTGGAGAGGGATGCGGAGGGGAACGAGGAGGAGGCTAGTGGAAGTCATCCCTCCGCTGGACAGAAGAGGGCATGCGGAAAACGAGGTGCCGCGAAGAAGATAGAGGGTCGGCACATCATAACTGAGGTGGACGCAGATGGCCGACGTAGTGCCCCGGCACAAGCAGCCAAGAATTTTGTACGCCACAGCGGTTGGGTTGTGAGGGATAACGTGCCTGTCAGCAAGGTGTACTGGCGCAGAACAAGGGCACGCAGGGGTGATGACAGCTTTGTCCCGGAATCAGAGAAAGAGATGCTGTGGACCACAATGCTCGAGACGTTCACGCTCCCTGCAGGTACAGAGAACATAGTGAAATAGTGGACTCTTAAGAAAATGGCAGAACAGTTCCAGACCTTCAAGGGAGATCTGTACCAGAAATACATCCTGAAGGGGCAGACACCGAACTTCGACGTATTCCTGAAGCTATGGGATCACTGGGACGAGTTCGTTGCTTACAAGACAGGTCAACAAGGGCAGGCGATGATGGAAAGAAACAAAGAAAATGCCGCTAAGAAGAAGTACCATCACCACTTGGTGTCAGGCGGCTATAGCGTCGCGATGCCGAAGTGGGAGGAGATGGAGGCAAGCTTGCTTGAGAAGGGTATCGAACCGGCCACCGCTAAAGGGCCTGATCGATCGAAGTTCTGGTACTATGCTCACGGTGGAATGCTCAACCCAGTTGATGGCTCCTTGGTCTTCAGCGATCAGATACGCGAGGCTGCGAATCGACTAACGGACGCAGTGGAAGCCTCTTCTCAGGGCATGTTCTGACCCGACAGAGAGAAGGACGAGCTGTCACTCGCCCTACAGACTCCCGAGCATCTAGGACGAACACGAGGGAAAGGCGTGATTCCCTGGAAGATGGGATTCAAGGAGGACATCCACACGTACAAGAGTCGGATGAGGAGCAAGAGAGATACCGAGGCGAAGATTGCAGATCTTGAGTACAGGGTATCGAGCTACGAGCTCAGCATGCAAGAGGAGGTGGCCCGGAAGGTGGATGAACGCATGGCAGCACATCGGTCACACGATCCCCAGCCGTACATACCTCCTCCAATGGTCAGCCCATCAGGCAATCATAGCAGCTGCGCCTCAATGGGGCAGGTAGTATCACATAGCATGGACGCCATGCAAACCCAGGACGAAACCACCTGCCCCGTTGATGAGATCACGCAACGGACACCATGTGAGCTGCATATTCCCTTCAAGAACTTATCAATCAAGGTATACTCGATGTAATATATGATTTTTGACTCGTACATTCCGCAAGTTGCTACTTAGGTTGATTACTAATAGATAACCTCTCATCACGTGAAGGTGGCGTTGGGAATGGCCATCCCAACGGACATTTCAGGGACTTACCACTGCAGGCCGATTCCAGCAGGATACTCGAGGGTTAAAGTTGAGCTGGTGGAAGCCGTGTACGAGGACCTCGAGTTGGACTACCCAGGAGGAGACGGTGAGACGCATCTACGAGACACAAGCCACACCATTATACTATGGCGCAAGCGGTACATCATCCTCCCTGGGCGACAAGCGGCGTCTCGTGCACCATCTCTTCTGGCTCCGCCGTCTCCTCCTGCACCATCTCCTCCGGCTCCTCCGCCACCTCCTCCTGCACCATCTCCTCCGGCTCCTCCGCCTCCTCCTGCAACAGGCTCCTCCGCCTCCTCCTGCACCATCTCCTCCGGCTCCTCCGCCACCTCCTCCTGCACCATCTCCTCCGCCTCCTCCGCCTCCTCCACCGTGTCCGCCTACACCTCCCAAGACAAGGTCTCGCCAAGCTCCACCTCCTGCCAGCACAAGGGCAACGAAGAAGGCCAAAGTTGACACCACCAAAAACAAGGAGCCACCGTACGGTTGCAGTCAAGAGGAGCTTGACGCTTATGTGGCAGGAGAAGTGAAGAGGCAACTCAAGTCTCGGAGTCTTGAAAAGAAGATACATATTGACCCGAGCATGAAGAATTTCTTCAAGGGAATGTCCACCACAAACAAGGAGGCCTTAAAGCTATCAGACTATGACCGAACACTTAGGAAAGCCTATTACAAGAAGTCCAAACCAGTTCCTCAGCTTGGAGAACAACCACACCAAGTGGTAGAGCCGTTGGTGACCGGCGAAGACTTTGGCATAACGGATTTCATTTCGGACACCGGTCTAACCATCGCTCAGTAGGTTGGAGGCGCACCAATCCCGAAGGCGGAAGTGGCATACAAGTTTGAACTCAGTAAACCGCTTGTCAGGCCTGAGCAGCTGCAGTCCCTACCGACACAAATGTACAAATTCCATGCACGGTACATGGAAATGAGCGCCAATGGTAGAGAGATGTTCGGAGCGAGGATCAGAAACCCCGACTTCTTGCAAGGAGAAGATGTTCTATGGATCCATTTCAAGGATGTCTTCGATCTGTACCATCGGGACGCCCTCGACGTCTCTCTTCTTAGCGCATGGATTTTGTAAGTATCTTTGAGTTCGATTTGTTTCATTCAATAATTAGCTCCTGGCATATATGTAAGCAATAATAATTTCCTTTCATTGTTGTAGAATGGAGATTCAAAGGGCCCGACAGCGGGGGTTTTATGATACTGGGTTCATCGTCCCTCGGAAAATCAACACCGAAATGCTCGACAAGTACGAGAAAGACACAGAGGACAATCTCGTCCATCTCCTAACGCAGCAGCATTTCAAGACGTTCATACTATTGCCGTACAACACAGAGTGAGTTTTTGTTGTCGTTTGAACAAATTTCATTCCCATACATATAACATGTATATTCTGATATTTATCTCATCTCACGCATATTCTAGATTCCACTGGTCCTGTTCTTTTTCGACTTGGACGCATGCAGAGTCACTGTGTACGACTCAATGAATAAAAAGGAGAAGGTTTTTGACAAGGTCTTCCAACTGATAGACAGGTAATATAATGCCATCTATTCCAAAGTCGCGGGACTCTGTTGCTATTATGTTGATCTCGGGTAATATTTAATTAATCATAGCTTGCAACTGCACATGTAGGGCTTGGGATCGGTTCCGTCAATTGGTCCGCGGGACTTGGAAAGAAAAACTTGGACGAAGGTTTCATTTTCTAGTGAGTACATGCATGATCCAAAATTATATTGAATTGAATCTCTAGTTACAGTTAATATAAAGAGTATATTAAATCTCTCATCGTTTCTCATGTAGTGTGCAAAGCAGGACAAGGGAACTAACTTATGCGGCTACTACGTATGCGAGTATGCCCACTGCCTATCAAACCAAATATACACCACACGAGAGCTCGATGTACGTATACATAAACCATTCAAAATTTCATTGCGTATCGATTTGTTAAGTTGTTTATTAATTTCATATATTGATATGTCATTATTTTTCGAATGATAGCGTATTCACATGAGGGAAAAACTCCCACACAAGGATTTTATCATGGCTGTTCAAGAACAACTGATGGGGTTCATCAACGAAGAAGTCCTTAATCCCGATGATGAATTCTACTATGACGGATCGATAATTCGTAACGTCTGTCCTTCCTCTTCTAACGTAACGCAAGCGTCGAAGTCGTAGCTATAGCTAGCGAGCAAATGAATTGTACTATACATGCATGTATATATATATATTTATATATGTACGTATATTTACTTTAGTGTCAATATATATTTTGGTAACATATATGTACACAAAATGTTAAGTGCTTTAAATTATAAATATGTGTGTAATATATGTATTTATACATATATACATAGGCATATATATATATATATATGTATATATATACATGCATAATATATATATTACAATGCATATATATGTATTGTAATATATATATATATATATATATATATATATATATATATATATATATATATATATATATATATATATAATCAACCATGTAGCAAACAGGGCCATGCAAATAAAAAAAATGGTACATAGATCTTTAGTCCACCAACCGGGACTAAAGATGGATCAGCCGGCCACGTGGCTGACCGATCTTTAGTCCCGGTTATTTCACCCGGGACTAAAGATCGCTATCTTTAGTCCCGGATTCGTAGTCCCGGTTGGACAAGCGGGACTAAAGGGGGGTTACGAACCAGGAGTACAAACGATTTCTCCACTAGTGGTATCTGCATATTGATCAGTGATTTGAGAGAGAGATGAGAAGAGTAATACCATTATAATGTGAGATCAGTAGTAGTTGAGTTGCACACAGCTCTTGCGCTAAGATCCCGGTCTTGAAATACCTTGGGTACTCTCGTTAACCTTTAGTTAGTGTTGTTCACTTGCTAAGATCCCGGCCGGCCGGACATCGCTTAAATATACAATGCAGAACGATTTCCAGTGTCCAATTAATTAATACGTGTTATGTTCTCCATTACAATATAATGTTCTGCTTTTTTGGACGGATTCGTCCTCAGCCCTTTCCAACAATAATATCTAGTTTTATAAAATGCATGCACTCTAACATATAATCGTTATAACAGAAAGGTAATATACGTATCATACATACATATATACAAGTTTTACATACTCATGGTCGGCGCACAGATGTCAAAAAAAATATAAAAAAGTTCTACTGCTACTCTCAGTCAAGAATTGATTGTATTTTACCCGTAATAAGAAAGAAAAAATGACAATTCTATGAGTACAAATTCATTAGAATTTTCTATTCCCCGCTGCTCTTTATGTGATGAATTACTACATCTGTCTACACATATAAAGGATTCCGGGGTTCAGATTTAATCCACAAATATATATAAGAAATTCTATAATACTAGTTCCCCCCAACTAATCACCCCTCATTTAATTTCCACCCAATATACCCCAACCATATATCCTTCCATCCCACATCCTTAATCCTAATCTCTCAAAAATTCCTAGGTCCATATATGTATGTATATATATGTATATGTATGTATGTATGTATATATGTGTATATATGTATATATATGTATATATGTATATATATATACGTATATACATATACATGTATATATGTATATGTATATACATATACATGTATATATGTATATGTATATGTATATAGGAAAATTATATACTACTACTGGGAGTAGCTACTCCCTCCCTGTCCGCCACCAATTCAATTCGTTTGCCTAGATAACGATAATGACTATTAACGGGTTTATTGAATCGAATACTTTTACCCGTATTTTTTTTCCCTCAGGGTCAACAAGATTGTTTCTGTTCTGTAGCAGATTCGAAAATTGAATCAAGAATCCTGAGTTTGTTGTAGATAGAATTTTGTTCGGAGACAGCTAACCAGAGATATTTCAGGGTGGTTTTTTCGCTCTTTAGTTTGCTTATCCAAAGCGAGAAATCAGGATGATTATCCCATCGAGCAGAACATTATCGATCTAAAATCGTTCTCTGCGTTTTGAGAGTTCTTAACCCATCTCAACTCAGATTAGTAGCCTCGCCGGCGGCTGCGTTGCAGATAACGTTGAAAGCTCTAGCATGGAGAACTCCAGTTCCAAGGTTTGTTGCCATATTCATCTGTTATTTTGCAGTGAATGCGGCGCCGGCCATGGCGACGATGAACAGCACCAACCCGACATTGGTACGGTATAGCAGTGTCAAGCTGCAGGCTGCCGGAGTGGAGCGCCCCAATCTTACCGGAGAGGAGCGCCCCAATGTGCCGCGTGCACGCCGAGCGCCCCAACGCCGGCGCCGTCAAAGCTCGCGGTAGCCATGGATGGATTTTTTTTCCTAATCTTTGAGTCTTTTTTTGATCGTATCTCTTAATAGTTTGTTTTGTTTATGTTTTTGCATTTGCAGCACCTTTGCAGTCCTGCAGCAGGTGCGAATGTTTCAGGTGGTGGTGGCTCTAGTTCTGTTTTCACTAGAGCCCTTCATGCTGCTCAAGCAAGAAAGATGCATCAGCGGAAGCAGCTACCTGGTTCTGCAGTATCAAATTCCAAAAAAACAAGTGGCATCAAGGGTAAAAAGGTAGTACAAGAAAAAATTTACACCAGGTGCACTCCTGCTATTCTCTCAGATCTGTTCTCAAGTTTTGGTGATCAGCAAAAAGAGCTAGTGAAACAGATGGGGTTTGATGGGTTGCTTTCCATGAGGCTGACTAAACTGAACAAGCAATTCGGAGCATGGATTCTGTGCAAGCTAGACCCATCATCAGGTAATCTGTTTACGGGATCTAGACATGAAATTTGTTTGACATGTGAGGATGTCAGCCTACTTTTGGGAATCCCTTGTGGACGGAAGGAGATTTTGCCTGCAATAAAAAACGAGGTAAAAGATGTTAAGGCTTATATGTATGAAATCTTCGAGAAAGATTCCTTTGATGGACTTACCATTGTAACAATTCAGAGGATATTGGAGAAAAAATTTAACAGGACGATGACTGTTCACGAACAAATTGTATTCAAGACTGCTTTTATAATCTTCGTTGTAACCAAATTCTTGGCTCCTCAATCTGTTAACAATCACATATCTATAAGGTATATGAAGGCTTTGGTTGATGTAGAAAATATTCACAAGTACAACTGGGCGGAATTTGTTTTGCATGACATCAAAGATGCAGCAGCAGCATTGCAACACAAAATACGCCATCGGAAAAGCATTGGTTACATCAATGGCTGCATTATACTACCTCAGGTGAAATTATCCTATTATTCGTTCGAATTATTTGCCTTTTACTTTCTAATATACTCGCAACATCTTTCACATGCTATAATTTATACTGCTCAGCTTTTTTATTTGGACAATCTGGATTTCGGGACGGACACTCCCGAGCAGGAAAACATTCCACGGATTGGCATGTACAATGACTCCATGATAGCGGAATTCATTGAGAAGGATGTAATTCTCAAGAACCGGAATCCTTTCCCCGCGTATGGAAAGATGAAGGTAAAATCAACTCTCCTGCCGGTAGTATATTCTTGTTGAAATTTCTCTTCTGCAGAAACTTCAGACTATTGACATTTTTATTGGGTTTCAGCTGCGAAACAAACATGATGAAAAATACAATATTGGCCATCATACGGGTGCAATAGAGGTGCAATCTCATGTAGTTTGTCAATCTATTCAATATGAAAAAAATCCATTTTTCTATAAGAATTGTTGATATATCTGTACACAGGCTATCCATGTGGATCATACCTACGATGCCAGGTCTGACATCGAGCCCCCAAGCTTTAATCTAGGAATAACACAAGATATCGAAGAAGTAAACATGGTGGCATGTACCCCAGGTCATGACATATCCAATGTGGCTGAAGACTCTGACAAAGAACAAGAACTCAACTTTTTAGCACGTACCCCAGATCAGCCAATCTCAAAGTCAGTAGATGCCTCTGACAAATCCGGAGAAGGTAATGCAGTGCACAAAACTCCCTCTTCGCATAGAGGTAATGATACCCACAAGCCTGTATCAGTTTTTCATTTTCATTCATAACCAACCACATGCACATAATATGACTCACTCTTACTGTTTTGACTCATAATAGGTTACCAACAAACAAAACTTAGTAGTTTCTCTCCGTACTCTATGTTGAAAGAGACGAGTGGGGCGTGAGGAGTACGCATGTACAAAGCTCCCACCTAAATCCAAGAGGAGAATTATTGGCGGTCCTTCTGATATCCTATTCGATCGGCCAAAGAGGTCGATTAAACCAAGCCATTTGGTGAAATCACCATTTCTGAGCAAGCAACACTCTTTCGTCAGGCATGACCAGAAGGCACTTGATGATTTATGCACATATGCAATTTCAATCGCTGATGCAGAAGCTCTTAAGTAAGCCACCTATCTGAAACACTTGATGATTTATACACATATACAACTTCAATAGCTTATGCAGAAGCTCTAATGTAAGCCACCTACCTGAAATGTTCCTTTCTTTCACCACTAATTGTAAAGATATCACATTTAACAGGAAAATCTGGGTTCACATCTCCCAACCTGTCCCTATGTCATTAAGCCTACATGACATACAATAGGCTATTCGGCTGGACACTCAAATGCAAGAAGAAACATTCAATGTTGCAGTTCAAGTATTAGTAGCGGATGCGATACAGAGATTTGGAGGAACTGATTTTGTAGGCTGGAGACATTTCTTAAATCAAGATTTTGCAGTAAGTGCTTCCAATTACTCTAGATCGACTATTTCAATTTTTAAATATGGTGTGTTTTAACATAATATGGCGCTGTAGATGTTTGCAACAGCTGGTGATGACCAGTGGAACCCAGAGGACCATCTCCCCTCATTCAAAGATGACTCCCTGATACCATATGTCGTACCTAGTTGCCACCTGGTTTGATAATTAACAGCATCTTGAAAAATTCAGTACATCAAGTGCAAATGTTCAGGCCACTAACTTTTGCAATGTCAATATTAATTTGCAGATATTTATTCCACTACTTCAACCACTGCACTATTCTCTATACGCATTTGATATGGAGAAAAAAAATATGCATTCTTGACCCACTGAGAGACGCCTCGAAAAGATAAGAGGATACAGCAGAAAGACACTTAAAAACAAAATTTCACATTTCATCTGCTCTGAAGGAGTGCATGAAGCTTGCATTTCCAGATTGGGGCGAGGATATACCAAACTGGGTTTCTAAGTTCCCTTCGGTCATCCCAGCTTTAAACAACAAGTTCCAGTTCATGCTCCCAATTTGATCCAAATTAATTTTTCCATTCTACTCATTTATGGTCATTACAATAATAACAATTTTGGTAGGCTGGATTGTGCCTTTCACGTGCTCTACTACATGCGAAACTGGGATGGAACTCGCCTTGTGAACCCCCCAAAATCCGTGAGTTTTCTGTACACACTAGGTTCAACTTAAGTTTCATTGAAGTAGCTTCCTTTATAATAAATAATTTTCTATATTAACAACAGGATCAACGAGATCTTCGAAAGGAATTTCTGTCCAACTTATTGTCATTCAGAAACAACGAAGCTATTCTGCCGGACTTCGTCGTTCACTGCCTGAAGTTATCTAACAAGATCTGAGCAGTTATGCAAGCATGCCAAAATAAACATTACATTCAGTTACATCATTATTATCTAAAATTTGTTAGTTCCCAATAATATTTGTCTTGTTCTTATTCAACATTTTTCAAGGCTTCATGTTCTCTGCTATTCTCTTCCCAAATAGATGAATTTGTCATTTACCTTCCAACTATCATAAATTTAGATTTTCCCAACATCAAATCCATGATGTTCACCTATGGCAAATTAAATACTAGAAACTAATTACATCTTCTGTTGCCGTACATTACGTGATCAGCTCTCCTCCGAACTTAGAGAGCAGATCATGCCATGATCCAAATCAGTGCATGCCCAGCGAAAAAGAGACATGTTCTGCTGGGCGAACATGTCTATAACAGTCATGTTTTGCTCGGCGAAAAAAAGACATGCTCCCAGAGCAGAACAGTATGCCAATTGATTTATGCTACCACGAGGATACATCCCACCAAACAATAGCAGAAACTACTAGCCATGTACTGCTGCCGAGAATACATCCCACCAAAACAACAGCAGAAACTACTAGCCATGTTCTGCTACCGTGCTAAACCCCAACTAAAAATACACCACAAGCACTCTTCATGTTCTGCTCCCGATGCAGAGCATGATGAAAAACGTTTTTGGCTCCCACGAAGATTCATCCGACACTACCTCCAGCAGAAACAATTAGCTATGTTCTGCTCCAATACGATGCTTCCAAAGACTACAACTACACCACAAACTCTGAGGCACAACAGAAAATAGAAAAAAAAATACAAAACTAGTGTTCGCAAATTTCCTACAATGTTTGCCAAATGTAAATATTCAAAATATACTACATGTTCTGCTGACAAAATTTAATAATAATAAAAGTTCCATTTTATGCTAAACGAAATGCTGACACCAACCCTGCAGAACATTGAACAGAATAATTACACTCACTTCTTCCTCTCATAACTAGATTTCTGACCACATGTAATCTTATAGTGGCCATGACCACCACATTGCTTGCAGTACCTAATCTGCTTCGTTGACTCTTTTTTTCCTTTGGCGTGATTCTTCGACTCGTCCTTGGAGGTACTCTCACTAGCCTTCTTCTTTGCTTTGCTAGATGTCTCTCCCTTCGACATCAGTCTGGTACTCCTCGGTCGTCCACGACTTCTTCTAACCTCAGGAGGGAGTATGTCTTCTTCGTTGACATCAGTCATGTCCACATCAACTGAATCCTCACCAGCAGAAACATCCTGTCCAATGCCGTCCTCATCGGCTACACAAAAGTCATCAGGCATTCCATGCTCCGAGTCAGAACTGTCTACACTATCATCCAATTGCACACCAGTAGGTTTCTTCCCAATTGTTCTATCTCCGCAATGAATTTCCTTGTTGTTTACAACTTGCGAAGTACACATGACCTGAAGTTCTCCAATCAGCTTTGTCAACACTTCCAATGTCTTCTCATATGTTTCTGAACTAGTACCACCAAGTCTAACCATATCAAGTGCAGACTTGTGCAGGAGGGTGTTCCGATAAGTTCTCGATGATGCCGCCTCCTTATCCTTCAAGTATGACTCCTCCAAGTGCTTTGGGATTGAATCTCTAGCATCTTTTGTCCACCTCTTCAGGATATACTTCTTCGGTATTTCCGTGAAACCATACTATACCATAACCTGCAAAAACACTATGCATTAACACACAAAAACACAACAGCGTTATGAGAACTGCTTAATATTCAAACTTACTCTGATAATATGGGAGCATATAATTCCCAAGTATTCAAAAAGCTTGCATCCACATGACAGATCTTGTTCAGTCAGGTCAACCTGAACCTTAAATTCTTTGCTGCCCCAACTTTACAAGGTGTCGTCACCTATATGGACTAGCTGCAGAACATGCTGATCCGAAGTTTGATAAACCATAAATGAAAAGCTTAGCTTGAACTGTTCCTTGAACCTAGAAAATGCACCCCTAGTGTACACCCGAGAAGCATGTTTCTCAATGGGCAAGCTAGTTAATGTGGAAACCTTCTCCTAAAGTTCCAGAGAAATGACAAGCATATTATAACATGTTCAGCAGAAAGTACCATACACCGATATATCATACGGAAATCATTAAAAAAAACATACATTGTATGTATCGTGCTCCTCACCGTCTTCCGCTTCAATCCTATCATTGTAGAAATTCTCATACCTCTTTGCAAATCCATGTAGCGAAGAGGATGGTTTTTCATACTTCTTCAGAACATGATTCATGCTCTCACTTCTTTGTGTGGTTGACATCCTAGCAAAAAAGAATTCCCTGAAGTAAGCTGGAGCCCATTTTTTCTTCATGTCCCACATCCTGCGCAAATACACGCTAGACTCGAGATTGTACTGCTCCATTCAATCTGACCATGCCTTCTCAAACTCTGCCTCTGTTTGGGGTTCATTTAACACCCGGTGGAACTCCTGTTTGAAACTGCTTCTTTTACTGTAAATGTTCCCCAAGTTCTCCTTAGCACTCTTCAGAATATGCCATTTGCAAACTCTATGAGTAGTTTCAGGCCAAACCGCTTTGATCGCCACCTCCATTTGATGACAGTTATCTAAAAAATAAGTTCACAACCATTCGAGATTAAAAACAGAAGACATATCATTAAACACACCACTGATCCATCCAAAAAAACATATACCTGTTAAAATTGTTGCAGGCCTCTTCCCATGCATTGCATCAGTAAATGTTTGGAAAAGCCACTTGAATGCTTCGATTGTTCGATTGTCTCCTCCCTCAACAAAGCGCAACCAAAAATTGCTGTTTGAAAATGGTTATTTACACCGACAAAAATCCCAAATGGCATGTTGTACCTATTAGTCTGATATGTAGTATCAAAAGTGATTGCATCCCCAAAATGTTCAAAACTTAATCTGGACAGTGAATGACACCAAAATATATTTTTAATCCTTGAAGCACCATCAATCTGTATGGTGTAAAAGAAATTCTTACTACGGCATTGCATTTCCCTAAAAAAATTCAGTGTCTTCTGCACATGATTGCTACACTCATCCCTTCTGATGGCATACGCCATTCTTGTCACAGCCCTCCTTGTAAAGGGGGTTAAGGACGGCCCGCCGAGCATACCTGAAAGTAATCCATACATAGCTGTAGGTGTCATCCCATTATCTACCATTTCCTTTATGTTCCTCTTTGTCCCTTCATCAATGAAATTATGAGACCTGAAGTGCTTAGTATGCTGCAGGTCCCGTTTCATTTCATGGTTATGCTCACTAATGAATGCAGAAACTCTCCACTTTTGACTTTCAGAAGAACGATTTAACCTGACCATAGCCTTGCAGCCTATCCTGGTCGGCGGACCAGTGACAGAATTATCTCTACCCTGCATAAATTACAGGAACACCTTACTACGTAAAACCTATCGAATGATGATCCTACGCATCACACTGTAGAAACTTGCCAATCCTACGAGAATACGAAACCATGGTTTTCAAAAAAAAAAAGAACACACTAAAGATTTTTACCTCACGAATGCAGCAGAACTCTTGCATGGACTTCACGCCTTCATCTTTGTATCTGTTCTTGGATCTCCTTATACCAAAACCAGTGAACCTAGCGTACAGATTGTAGAACGCATAGCCATTAGAGTCCTCATTGAAGGTCTGCCCAATTTCCGGCAACAGAATGGCTGGGTCAGAGAGTGAAATAGGCAGCAGATCACTATCTTCCTCCCCCTCAACCACGATCCTAGGATCAAAAAACGAGAAATCAGGAAACAATGCAGAAAGGGGAATTGTACACTACAATCACACTGACATAAAAAAATACCTTTCCAACGGAACTACGTCCATGGGTTGTCCACTATGATCCTCGCCACCTTTCTCCGGCCAGCCTTCTTCCTCCATACCTATCTCCGTGAATATTGTTTCTGTCCAGCACGGACTCTGGTAGCTACCCCTTTTGGCAAACAGAATTTGCTCTAGGGTGTCCTTTTTTTTCAGCTGGTTGGATATATACTGACAAATAATTACGGTTTATTTTCCACCAGCTGCTCAACAACCTCCCCGAAAATCAAGGCTCCTACGTGCGAAGCATGTTATTGGACTCTGGAAAGTCAGCCACTAGCAACATTAACGAATTCTGATGAAACCATACCGCCACAAAAATAGCATCTATAACAAATATTCCGAATACGCAACGCTACACTCACAGAAACCAATTCGAAATCTCTGCTCCATTCTTGTACAATATTCTGCTCGAAGAACTTCATCTTGGTGAAGGATTGCATTCACGATGACAACAGGGAGTTTGCAGTACACACAACTTAAATAGATAAATGAAAGGATAACATCTCAATTTTATTTCACTTCCCAAATAGCAGAAGATACAGATTTCTCAACTCAGATACTACTCGCTTTTTTCTCATAGAATATACCATACAAAACTAGAGACAGTTCGTACGACTAATCTACGGCCGTGCAGAAAGCAAGCCCTTATTACAATTTTCCTGATCATCACACTATTGGCTACATATTTTCCTTGGACACATGTTCGCAACTATTACTGTTGCCCCGGGTTGTTTCGTTGCTTCTGAAATTCACGTCGCAAGCCACGCGAATATCACGGAGTGAGCACCAAGCACATCTCTTCCTAGGATTCCTCATGGAAAGAGGATGACATCCATCCAAATGAATGACATATTTCTGGAGGGAGTGGTTCATCACTTCACTCCGGGCAGCAGTATCCATGCAACGCACAAAACCATTCCTGATGACCAAATAACGCAATAACCAGTCAGAGCCAAACAAACAAACAAGAGAAAAATTTTCAACAGAACATAACCTAAAACTAAACTTCTATGTGTACCTATCTGCGGCAGGCTTCTGCTGCTTGTCACCATTAGCTGTAATGGTTCCATTTTCTTCCTTCGCCAGATTGTGCTGCTTGCTACTACTCACTGGCGACGACGCGCCTACGGCCACCACCGACTTCTGCTGCTCGACATCACGCGCCGACGAGCCTCCGCCTACTTGCGCCGCGGAAGGCGACGCAACAGACCTCGCCGACGACATTCTGCCCTTTCCACCGGAGGGGTTCTGCTCCACCAAAAACCTGCAGAACAAAATCTTCTTCCTCACAAATCCGAAATATAATTCTGCTCCTCATTTTCTGTCCTACATCACCGTCAACTTAAATAGAGTATCAACAGCAACCTCCACACTAACTACTCTCCTGGTCGCACGGCCATGCATGCGTGCGGGTCAACAATCCATGCATGCAGAACATTCAAAATGACTCGCCATGCAGAACACCACGCGGTGATACGAATTTTCAAAGAAAAAAAGAATATTCAAGTTTCTGCATCGGTGGATCAGTGGATCTTTTCTCACCAACCGTTAGTGAGTTAAAGCCCGAAACCCTGATATGAGTTGGGCAGGTGTCCGATGGTTACAATAGGAGTACCTACTACAGGGAGTAGTATATAGGCTTCCTATGTATATATATATATATATATATATATATATATATATATATATATATATATGTATGTATGTATATATATGTATGTATGTATGTATATGTATGTATGTATAGATATAAATATGTATGTATATATATATATATGTATATATAAATATATATATGTATATATATATGTATATATATATATATGTATATATATATGTATATATATATATATATATATATATATATATATATATGTATATATAAATATATATATGTATATATATATATATCTATGTATATATGTATATGTATATGTATATGTATATGTATATGTATATGTATATGTATATGTATATGTATATGTATATGTATATATGTATATATATATATGTATATATGTATATATATATATGTGTATATGTATGTCGGAGAATGAACTCCTCCACCAGGGAACCGTGAGGCCCCCCTTTGTGTGTTCGGCCGGGGGCAGCGGGTGAGATTCGAGGGCTTGGTGAGCGGAGCTGTGTGATCTTGAGGGGGTTAGCCCCCCCCCCCCAAGACGATGAGACAAAAGAGGTTTATACAGGTTCGGGCTGCTGAGAAGCGTAATACCCTACTCCTGTGCATGATTGATTGAATGTAGAACACAAGTGCTTGGGGTTGCGAGACCCAAGCGCCAGTTCGCCCCGAAGTCCCCCCTCCACCACTAGGCCTGGACCTCCTTTTATACCTCAAGGGGTTACCACATGGGCCCAACAACCTAACCTAACTCCGGTGGAGAAGTATTATAATCTTTGCATTAAATGCATGTCTTGTCTCTTGACTTGGGAAGCCAAGCACACGTCGTCTTGATGATGGGGCCTGTCAAATCTTGCCGCCTGACATGGGGGGTGCCCCTGTCAGTCACCATTTAATGGGTGAAGACTTCTAGGCTCCTATTACACCGAGAAACGGGAGCCTTGCTTTTACCAGAGCGGGAGGACTGACTCTGGCTGGGATAAGAGGATGAGAACCTCTCACCATCACTATTTGATGGGACATGTCAGGCTGCACGCCGCCTGACACACGAGCAGCGCACAGGCGCACTAGCCAGTCCCATTGGTCATTCGACCGGTCACAGACCGGTTGAGTGCACTGCACGCCACATTAAATGCAGCGTGGCGCGACTACTCGGGATGCCATAAATGCGGGTAGGTGGGCACTTGGAGGCGGACACCTAACCTACCGTACGTGGTGACCTAGAGAAGGGGTCGGGGGAGCCCGACCCCTAGTCACGAGAAGGGGCCGCCGCCGCCCGACCTCGGGCCCGATTCCCCCTCGAGGGGGAGCCACGTGGCGCCTGGGGCAGCCTTCTCCCTCTAGTCTCGGCCAGGGAGTGGCCGCCGCCCTACCTCGGGCCCGACCCCTCTCGGGGGAGGGCCACGTGGCATTGGAGGGCAGCCTCCTACATCTAGTCTCTGGGAAGGAGTGGCCGCCGTCCTACCTCGGGCCTGACTCCCCTCGGCGGAGGACCACGTGGCATCGGGGGGCAGCCTCCACCGACTAGTCTTTGGGGAAGGAGGGGCCACCACCCCACCTCGGGCCTAACTCCCCTCGGGGGAGGGGCACGTGGCATCGGGGGGCAGCCTCCTCCCTCTAAACATGATAGCCCCGGGCCCATATCACCGACAGTAGCCCCCGGCGTTAGCCCTGACCAAAACCTTCCCCAGGTGGTCAGGGTGACGCCACTTTCCTAGTCTGATGATAGGTGGGCCCGATCTCTTATTCTTTCTTTGCTGGTACTAGGACCCATGCGCCTTTTTCGCCCCAACCTAAGGGCGACTCGCTAGCCCATACCTTAGGCTGTGAAATTATTTTATGTATATATTCAGCAAACGTTGTTAGATTCTCTCGGGCCCGTGACCTTACGCCGCGTACCTCACTTGCCCCTGCCATTTGTTAACCTTTGTTCATGTTCTACTTCATCTATTCAAACAATTATTTTCGCGAGTGTGAGGACTGAACTTTCCATAGCCAGCAATCTTCACCCGTGATCAAGCTAAGCTGGGCGCCATAGCCAGCCGGCGGGGCCAAAGCCAGCCGCTGTGGAAGAGCTAGCATAGGAGGGCCCGGGTGTCGACGGTACCCAGAGCTTGACGCAAGGCTAGGATAGAGCTAGGAATCGTAGCCCCCGTACTTTAAGCAAAGAATCGTTTGAATGGATGAAGCGAATACAAACTTTTTGTTACCAAGGGAGGCAAGCCGGTGCGCGACACATAGGTACCGCGGAGACCGCGAGGAAGAGATAGGCGAGAGATAAATATAAGCAATAATAATTTTATGCAAACGATTATCTTCGCGCGAGTGTGAGGACTGAACTTTCTATAGCCAGCAATTTTCGCCTGCGATCAAGCGAAGCTGAGCGTTGTAACCAGCCGATGGGGCCAAAGCCAGCCGCTACGGAAGAGCTAGCACAGGGGGCCCCGGGCGTCGACGGTACCCAGAGCTCGACACAGGGCTAGGATAGAGCTAGGAATCGTAGCATCCACACTTACAGCAAAGAATTGCTTGTATGAATGAAGCAAACACAAACCTTTAGCTCGAAGAGGGCCCCCCACCATGGGTTCCGAACCATCTTGGGAAGCCTGTGACCACTTAGCAAACGAGGTTAGGTTCCCACGAGCCTGTGTCCCCACACTACACATTCTGTTTGCTCTTTCCTTTCGGTGGCCTCCTTCCAATCTCTTTTCCTTCTACATGCACGATTACTTTCGCATGAGTGTGAGAGCCGAAAACTCTAGAGCCAGCAATCCCCGTCCACAGTTGAGCCAGGCCGGGTACCGTAGCCAGCCGGCGGGACCAAAGCCAGCCGCTACGGAAGAGCCAACACACTGGGTCCCGGGCGTCGACGGCACCCGGGGCTCAACTTAAGGCTAGGATAAGGCTAGAAAACTTAGCCCCCACACTTAGTGAAGAATCGTTCATGTAGATGGGGGAGAGGTTGGGCTCTTACCACCGAGGGAGCAAACAAATGCGCAACACGCGGGCGTCGCAGGGCCATGAGAATAGAATGGGGGGAAAGAAATATAAGATTTCAAGCTAATGAATTGAAAAATTGAAAATACTTGAAGCTTGAAAGGACGATCAGTTGAGCCGGGCCGGGCATCGTAGCCAGCCGACGGGACCAAAGTCAGCCGCTACAGAAGAGCTAGCACAGGGGGTCCCGGGCTTCGACGGCACCCGGAGCTCAAAACTGCAAGAGTCCTCCCAGGAGTGAACCGAGGCAGCAGCAGGTTCATGGGCCAACCCCGCGCTTGGCCCCTAAGGGCCATGGGAATGACGTTCGCCATGACCCGGTCGCCACCACCCGCCACCTCTATGATCGCCGTGCAGATCTGGAGGGACTCGGAGGGGTCGGCGCCATCGTCGTACTTCTCGGTGAGGCAGGGCTGGAGCTTTGGGGGCCCTCGGACATTCTGAAGACTCGCCACAAAGACCAGGTAGCCAAGATTACCTGGTGGGGATGTGGGGGGCCTTGCCCCCTGCCTGGGGTGGCACGACACTCCTGAGGATGTTGCGCCTTCCCCAGTAGCGGCGGCGCGACACTCACCACACCGGCGCTCGAAAGAACCTCAAAAATCACGAACGCGCCCCCTACCTGGCGCGCCAGATATCGGAGAATGAATTCCTCAACCAGGGAACCGTGAGGCCCCCCTTTGTGAGTTCGGCCGGGGGCAGCGGGTGAGATTCGAGGGCTTGGTGAGCAGAGCTGTGTGATCTTGAGGGGGTTAGCCCCCCCCCCAAGACGATGAGACAAAAAAGGTTTATACAGGTTCGAGCCGCTGAGAAGCGTAATACCCTACTCCTGTGCATGATTGATTGAATGTAGAACACAAGTGCTTGGGGTTGGGAGACCCAAGCGCCAGTTCGCCCCGAAGTCTCCCCTCCACCACTAGGCCTGGACCTCCTTTTATACCTTAAGGGGTTACCATATGGGCCCAACAACCTAACCTAGCTCTGGTGGAGAAGTATTGTAATCTTTGCATTAAATGCATGTCTTGTCTCTTGACTTGGGAAGCCAAGCAAACGTCGTCTTGATGATGGGGCCTGTCAAATCTTGCCGCCTGACACGGGGGGTGCCCCTGTCAGTCACCATTTAATGGGTGAAGACTTCTGGGCTCCTATTATACCGGGAAACGGGAGCCTTGCTTTTACTAGAGCGGGAGGCCTGACTCCGGCTGAGATAAGAGGATGAGAACCTCTCACCATCACTATTTGATGGGACATGTCAGGCTGCACGCCGCCTGACACACGAGCAGCGCACAGGCGCACTAGCCAGTCCCATCGGTCATTCGACCGGTCACAGAACGGTTGAGTGCACTGCACGCCGCATTAAATACGGCGTGGCGCGATCGCTCGGGATGCCATAAATGCGGTAGGTGGGCACCTGGAGGCGGACGCCTAACCCACCGTACGTGGTGACCTAGAGAGGGGGTCGGGGGAGCCTGACCCCTAGTCACGGGAGGGGGCGGCCGCCGCCCGACCTCGGGCCCGATCCCCCTCGGGGAGGAGCCACGTGGCGCCTGGGGCGGCATTCTCCCTCTAGTCTCGGCCAGGGAGTGGCCGCCGCCCTACCTCGGGCCCGACCCCCCTCGGGGAAGGGCCACGTAGCATTGGAGGGCAGCATCCTCCATCCAGTCTCTGGGAAGGAGTGGCCGCGGTCCTACCTTGGGCCTGACTCCCCTCAAGGGAGGGCCACGTGGTATCGGGAGGCAGCCTCCTACCTCTAAACCTGATACCCCCGGGCCCATATCACCGACAATATATATATATATATATATATATATATATATATATATATATATATATATATATATATATATATATATATAGACACGGGATAGGAATGAAAGAACTTCTTACTCTCTCCGCCAACCCAAAAGGAAAGAAAAGAACAGAACAGCCGGAGGAATTGGTCAACTCATCATGCTCATGACCTGAAGACTGCAGGTTTGAATCGGGCTGATGGCTAGTCTAAAGACATTGACCATCTGGAGCGAAGGACAATTGGCGAAGTTAGTTAGAGAAAGCTTGAAAGATAGGATTTTCTCGTGTGGTAACTCGTGAAATGCCGAGTTGGTACGAATTCTGGGAAATCCTTCCTTTTACTCTCTCTTTTGAATGAGTCGTGGTGCGCGTGAACAAAGCAACCCTATTAATAGGAGGGCTAGCTCGGGGGCAAATCTCTAGTATTGGTACCGGGGGCCGGTGTCTAGGGATAGGAGCCGTCAAAGGGCTAGTCATCGCTAGAAAATCCGAAACAAGGCTATCGCTAGCTTTATTGGGGAATTTCTAATCTTAGTAGGAGCTTTCCAAAGAAATGGAAAAGTAAGGAATTTTCTCGAGATTGTTTTCGCTTAACCAAAGAAAGAAAGAGAAGAAGGAACCATTTTTACTAATAAAATACTATAAAAAAATTTATCTCTATCATAAATCTATCTCTACCATAAAGGAATAGGTCTCGTTTTTTATACAATGTTCTACGTCAAGTTTAAAATTTTTTCATGAAAAAAAGATTTTCAATTTGACTGGACTTGACACTGGATTATGTTTTCTGAGACAGAAAATGAACGCCTTCGTTCAATATCTATAGTATTCTCGGATATGATAGATTCATCGCTTGTTCGCACAGTCTTATTGAAGAATTTGGAATGAAAAGAAGAGTAATGCTTCCTAGGGTCTTGGCTTATACCTTTGCTTCTCTTCTCTAGGGATCTATACTTGGATATGCAACTTTAGGTAGTCAGACAGTCACCCTCGTATCGGCTGGATATATATAGATCAGTGGTCGTAACTGGTTATGCTTAAGGAACTGTAACAACAAAAAAAGGTTCTTCGTTTTTCAACTGGCTCTAATGCAAATTTATAAAATAAAGAAGAGTTCCGTCAGGCGTACTGAATCTCAAGACGTTCCTCAAACCAATCATATACTTTATTGAGATAGGTAACTAACCCGAACCCCAGAAGTCATGGGTGATAATTGGTCTGATGCTTCGGGCGAAACCAATTCCCAGGGTGTGACGGGCGGTGTGTGATCATACGTCTATAATGCATTGTATGTCCTAGAATAGGGCCCTTTTGGCGTTCCTTCGTAGATCTACGGATTTCACCCCTACACACGAAATTCCACTCTCCTCTGTCTCACTCAAGTGAATTGGTTTCGAGAGCATTCCGCCACTTTTTGGTGACTTTCACTTTCAACCCGATTCACCCCCAAGACGATGTTGGCGCAGAAGCAATAAAAGTATGATCTCGTTGTCGCTTTCATCAACCCGGAACGATAGTGTAGGCGAGCCCGGATGTAGAGATGGATGATGTGTAACCAAAGAAGCAGTGCCCAAAATGCCTCTAGAAAGATCAGACAGAAGTAAGACGAGCTGTAATTGTACGTACATGTAAAGGAGCTTAGTATGGAGTTGCCTGGATTAGATCCTCGTTGGTCCTTGAAGAAGAAGGCGGAAGACTTAAACCCTTCATTTCCTAATTTTTGGTTCGGCTCTCCTAAAGAATTGACTTCCTAGAGCCACATGTTTCGTCGTGGTGCTGATCGCGTGGTTTGCCTCTTCGTCCAATTTTAGAATACTTTTTGATTTTTTAGTCCCTTATCAACATTTCATCAATATCTCCATCTTCCTTGTCAAGTTCCCTAACCCCCTTTATAGCTTCACGCTGTTTGAATAGTTCCAATTAATGGAATCAAAGTCATTACACGAGTGAGTTTAGCAAGTGGAATATCTGACTTTGAAGGAGCTGCTGCGAGGTGTATGGTTTGAGTACAATTAATTCATTTTTTTATGTATATGTATATATATGTATATATGTATATATATATATGTGTGTGTGTGTATATATATATAGACATATATATATATATATAGAAGAAGATCAGAGTCAATACTAGAAAAATCATTTTTCTAGACGATGACATTTTTTTCTAGGCAGGTAGGGCTCTCAGAGCTAAATGACCACTTGCGAAAATTACAACCGTGGGGTGAAATCGTTATCCGCCTGCAAAAATCTATTTTCGCAGGCGAACCACTTAAGCGATCCGCCTGCAAAAATTCCATTTATTTTTGCAAGTGGACCTCTTAAGTGGTCCGCCTGCGAAAATTGGCGTGGCATATAAATAGATGCGACATCAATAATATTTTTTCTAAGTCCTATCCTCTCTTCTCCCCCAGCTCTCCTCTCTCCCTCAGCCCTCAGCTCTCCTCTCCCTAAGCTCCCTCAGCGACCGTGGGCGTTCTGGGGGGCGGCGACGGCAAGGCGCGGGGCCGGTGGGCAACGGCGAGCGCGAGGTCAGCGATGGCGAGGCATGGGTGGGCGACGGCGATGCACCGGGGCTACGGCATCCACCCTCGGCGCGGCTCCCCTTCCCTCCCTTCTAGATGTGGCCAAAGAGGGAGGGGAGGGCGGTGGTGGCTGCGGTTCCACTACCTCCCAGATCCGGCCGGAGGGAAGGGGGAGGGCGGCGGCGGCGGTTCCCCTCCCTCCCCAGGTCTGGCCAGAAGAAGGGGGGAGGGCGGCGGCGGTTCCCCTTCCTCCCAGGTCCGGCTGGAGGGAGGGGGAGGGCGGTGGCGAGCGGCTCCACTTCCTCTCCCTCTCCCTCCCAAAACCCTAACCTAGATCGGCCGGAGGTGGGTAGGGGCTTGGGTGGGATTAGGCCCATAAGTTTGTATACCCAAGCACTATATATATTTCACTAATTATCCTTGCCAACTCTTATCTAACTTGTGGCTAAGGATTACATAGTCAGATAAATTGTGACATGTGACACCTTAGTTGTAAAAGTTTGGTAAATTAAAACAAGCTTTCGAACAGCCCATTCTTCAACAAAAATATTTCGTAGAGGCATTTAATTATTAGCCCTGCAGAATATCGAAAACTACAATTTCAATACAATGGAAAGTACATTTGTAGTTTGCTTTGTTTTATATTTTTACATTAATCTTGATGTATTGTTATTATTTTAAAAAGAAAATCATAATCTCATAACAGTTTACAACAAGTAAACCTTGTTTTTCCACTTCTAGGTTAGAACATTATTCGCTTCACCATAAGAAAAGAAACATACAAGTGTGAGTTGTTTGTATTGATTCGGTGTTAAATAAATGATTGATAGATAAGAAAAATATTAGCCACTTGACAAGTAGACTCCCCCTTAGAATATTTAATTAACTAGATATGTTAAATATTATTTTATATTTAACTGTCCAAGCTCGAATAATTCGTAGTACCATAAAGCTATCCCTCATTATGGTAGCAACGCAAGAGTGCTGAGGTCACCTTGATGACGTTTAAGAAAAACAGAGAGATCACCCAGCTTGATGACGCAGCGAAATTATCCTGTTTCTATATTGAAATCTAACAAGAATCAGAAAATAAAAAAATATTGGAGCGGTTACCATATGATCAGCAATTTGTCGAGTTGGAATAGCATTTACCTAAACCACTAATAAAGCATATACATATGGGTTGTAGAAATTCAAAGATATGTTTTAACTCTCTCTTTTTTTATGTGGGCATATATGCCAAAGATGATATGTTGGCAAGAGACATTATTGAAACCTAATTATTAATGACCTGTTTAGGACTTCAGTTAGCTTCCCCAATGTTTTTTTTTTTTTTTGAAATGCACATGGCATTCTCTTCATCTGGAAGCTAGACTGGAACATTTTGAGCTGTGCCTTTTGGTTTCAACATATGGGCAACATTCCCATGCCACACATCCATAAAGAACATCAATCTGGTTAAAGAGATTTGATAAACAAGACAGGGATTTGGGATATTTGGTAGTACTAGCATTGTACGCAGTGGCGTTTTGGGCCAATTGGAAGACTAAAAAATACAGTGCATGGTTTTAAAGTCATGCGTATGTGATTTATAATCATGTAAAAATATTGTTTATATGTGTTGTTTACTATTGGATTATTTTGGTTTTAATTTGTCTTTCTACAGAAATTGGAGAGGCAGGGAAGTTAAAGACATGCTGTTGGAAGACAAGTGGCAGGCTGACAGCAGAAGTTTCAAAGAATCGGAGAATATTAAGGACGGCGGGATGGGCGCTCGCTCGCTGCGTCCACGTCGGATTTTGCTACAGTAGCTACAGTGCGCGCGGGGTGGAAATTATGCGAAAAAGCCCTCCGATTTTTCGTAATAATGTATAGGTCCCTAGCGTCCTGTGTTTGAAGAGGAATAATCGCGGACAGGGGCTTTTTTGTGATATGTGAAAGAAGAGGGGCTTTTCCGCAAAACAGCATCCACTAACGCATACCCCCCACAGCCCTAGCTGCCGCCTCTCCCTCTCCCACCACCCCTCCCGCGCCGCCGCCGCCTGCGCCTACCCTCGCGCCGCCGCCGCCGCCTCCCACTCCCCCTCACCCCGTCCACGTCGCCGAGCGCCACCGCCGCCTCCACTCCCGCCGCCTGCGCCTACCCTCGCGCCGCCGCCTCCGCCCCCCCTCCCCCTCGTCCCATCCACGTCCCCGAGCGCCGCCTCCGCCCCCTCGCGCCGCCACCTCCACTCCCGCCGCCGCCACTGCCGCCGCAGAGTGCCGCCGCCGCTCTCCTTGTCCCGCGCCGCCACCGAGTGCCTGCCATCTCACCCTCTCCCTCTTCTTCTCCCACCGCCGCCACCGCCGCCGCCGTCACCGAGTGCAGCCGTCTCCACCTCCACCACCGCCATCGCCGTCGCCGAGCGCCATCGCTGCCGCTCCCTGCTATCCCTTTCTCACCCCGCCTGCCTCCGGTCCCCCTGCTTACCCCGCCTACCTCCCCAATGATGTGGCGGCGGCGGTGGCGACGACGACGACGGTCGATGGGGTCATTTCCTCCCCACAGAGGTGGGGGTCCAAGCTGGCTGCGGCAAATTTAGTTTGTTCACGCTGTTCAGAAACGGTGGTTGCGTTTCATGTGTACGGGCTGCGTTGATTGGTGCATGTGAAGGCACGTGTCTTTGAGTGTGTCCGTGGCAGCTTGGGCGGTGCATCCGTGGTAAAGAAGGAAGGGGACGGCATGGCATTTTCTGGATGCACTCGCATTTCCTCTTCGTCGTTGGCCGCGCCATTCCGTGCGATTTTTGCTCCGATATCAGCGGCTCCATTGTTTTGCCCCCCTGATTTGGTATTGAATCGATGCTCTTTCTATCTCAGTGCCAAATCTGTATGCCTGGTGTGATTTCTTCCTCCTTATACATTTTCTCCCTGGTAATGGATGGCCAGTTAATTGGTGTTGGATGTTTGCTTGCTGTTCTTCCTCGCTTGTCTCTGCATATCATAGCATGGTACAAATCGTTCAGGGTGCCTGCTCACACCACTCAAGATGCTCTGATTGGGCCATTGTGGTGTATGCCAGTCGAGTCTCGTCGCTGCGGGAGGGTCCCACCAGTGCGGCCAGTGTCAGGTGCACTCACCACCACTCGTCGTTCGAGGGCGGGACAGAGAACTCGAGCATGCCTAGTCAATGGCAGCCGGTCATCGGGGCTGCGAGGTGATTGGTGGCGTCTGTGCGTGTTCTGGCGAGTAGTCGGTCCCACGGCTTTAGCCAATCATGCTCCACTGTTGTTCGGGCCCCACGTAGTCGTGGTCCATGCCAATTGCAGTTGGCCGTTGTAGCAGGCTCCGCCGATGTGCCCTTTTTCCGGCGCAGTGTTACTGCTCGGTGTGTTACGTCGGAGAGCTCGAGGATGGCCTCCGTCAGAGCACTGATGTGTTACGTCGTATGCTGTGGCTGACCGATGGCCCTGTCATCTGTGGGGTCCTATTGACAGCCTCTGAGTATGTTGTTTTTTATGTTACATATTTTTTTGTTTTGTTTACCAGTATAAGTAGCTCATTGCCTGCCAATCTTCTCTTTCCCTTCTGCTTTTTCGCCATTTCCTTTGCATTGCCTTTTGGTGCCCGTTCGCTGTTCTTCTTGTCGTCTGTTCTAGCCCATTCTCCGCTGTTGTGCTTTCTTCGTTCGATCATGAACCCTGGGGGGTGAACGCGTGTGCTGGTGGGTTTTCTGTATCTAGCCTAGCTGCCTTCCTTTGTGTCTGTGCCGTGTGTTTCCTTTTTATCCTGTGATTAGGCTTGGTGCATCTCAGGTAGCCATGTACTGGCCTGTTTGTTGCACGAGACTTACTGTCACAGAGTTTTTAGGTTTTAGGCGATTTTCCCCGTGTTCATATTTCCCTTTTCACAGTGGATCATTGCTTATCTCTGTTGTTCTTCTTTTAGTAAATACTTCTTTCAGTAAATAGATGGTGGCTATTACATAGATGAAGCACACGGTCGTTAGTTAATGACAAATATCATTGCTTTTTTTTTCCTGGTTCTGATTCATTATTGGATCATGTTTCGCCACTCAGAGTGTGTCCCGTGGTGTTTTCTTTTCGTGCAGAACCATGTGGTTCATTTGCATTTTTGAGTCTTTCCTTAAGTGCATCTCTGTACGTTTACATGTTTTTTTTTGTCCCTTCACATCGATTTTTTTTGGCGCAGGTGCTTATTGTCGCGGTCAGGTCCGTGCGATACGTTCGTTGCTGTTGTGCTGCTGTTCCCTTTACCATCAGCTCCTGTTCAGGTGAGCTTTGTTTCTTTGCTATTTCTTTGGGGCAGACATCCTTTTTGTTTTGTAGTTTATTTGTGCCTTGTGGTTTGGTGTATGTTCTTTCTTTTATCTGATATCCAGCTTAAATTACATTCTTATTCCCTGCAGGTTGCGGACCGCATCTCCTGTGCCCGTACATGTCGGCTAAGGTATAACAATTGGCCTTTGTTGCTTCAGCTATCTATACATTATTCGAGCTGCGCTGTTCCTTGTGGGTTATATGTTCTATATGTGTGCACGACATTTCTGTTTTTCTATGCGTTTAGTTCCTATATGGAAGGGGGTCGTGTGGTTAGGCCTGCTCGTTGACGGGATCGCCGATTGCTAGAGCGTAGCAGCGCTTCTCTTAGATGTATGGTTTGTTGCGGTTTGTTTTTTTTAGATGCTTTAGATTTTATATCTTTTCCTGGGTGGAAAGATTAAATCGTCTGTTGCTTGTTTAGCATCTTCCTCTAATTCAGCTGCCAGCGAATATGTTTGGGAGACTGTTGCTCCACCCCATCAGGGTATGTGATTTACTGATCTGTGTGCGACTGTTGTTGTGGCTTGTTTATATTTATGTAGTCGTTGCTCATATATTTTTCTCGCTTTAGTAGACGATGGATTTTTCCCTATCTACCCTGCATGGTATTCTTCAAAAAGACGGCAAATGTGTTCAAAAAAATTGGCCATGAAACGATTGGAGGCTACAGGTTTTTCCATTGGATCTTTGGTTTTCTGCATATGTTCTTGCTGACATGGCTTACATGGATGTTATATCTCCTTCCCTATAGGCAAAAAACCTTGCCGTATTGCTCCTGTCTCTTGCAACAAGTTTGACAGTGATTATGCCAAGTTTTTAAGAGGTTGCTTTCATCTCTGATTCGTTTCCATTCCCTTGTTTGCAATGCCAGCACGCTTGGTTTAAACATAAATTTCTTTTTTTGAATGCTTGCATAGAGACTTCAAAGGATAGGTGCGATTATGGCCCTCCTGAGTATCGCTGCCGTATGTGCGCTGCTCAGTTCTGGTACCAGGAACAGTGCAAGAAAGATTCTGCTATTACCAAGCGCCGTGTCTGTTACAACCTTTGTTGCAAAGGCGGGAAAATTTTTGTCCCTCCATTTGCGCAGCCACCAGAACCTTTGAATTCACTTCTTAAATTTGATGGAGATGCTCGAAGTAAACATTTTTTGCAACACATACGTCAGTACAATTCGCTGTTTTCTTTCACTTCGATGGGTGCAGATATTGACGATAGTTTAAACCAGGGTGGTGGTCCTTATGTCTTTAAAATAAATGGCCAGGTCTATCACCGTATAGGTTCGCTCTTGCCTAATGAAGATAATCCACCAAAATTTGCTCAGCTGTATATTTATGATACTCAAAATGAGGTCCAAAACAGAATGCTTGCTGTTCTTGGTGAAGAGAATGGTAGCTGTGATCTAGATCCTGAGATAGCTGCTGAATTGCTAGACATGCTAGACAATTGTAATCCTTTGGTTAAGCAGTTTAGGCTCACGAGAGATCGGCTGGCTGAACACGGTGATGAACAATTAGCAATTAAGATTGTAGGCGCTGATGAGGAAGGGCCTGTTCAGCCGATGAACTAGCTGGGTTAATTGTAAGTGATTTTTCATTGGAAAATGCAAAACGTGATATAATTGTGCAGAGCATTCCTGGTCCACTCCATCATGTATCTAGCTTGCATCCTGCTTACATGGCCTTACAATACCCACTGTTATTCCCATATGGTGAACGTGGTTTTCAGCTTGGTATAAATTTGAGGGGGGTTGATTTAAATCGCACTGATATACGTACTAAGGCTTCCATGCAAGAACATTATTGTTACTGTTGCCACTATCGTCGAGACCAGTTCAACCCATATTTATGTTGCGGTCGTTTGTCCTCCCAAAGTCAAGTTGATGGTTTTGTGTGTTTTGAGGAGGGTAGATTGACATTTATAGATGAACACCAGGGCGATTTTAGATGCGAACACGTTCAAGGCATTGCAGATGCAGTCGCCAAAGGTTGTTTAGACGGTAATAGTGTTGGTAAGCGACGAATTCTCCCTGCAAGTTTCACTGGCGGGAGAAGATATATGTACCAAAATTATCAGGATGCGGCTGCTATTTGTCGTGTGTATGGTGCCCCTGATGTGTTTACCACTTTTACTTGTAATCCGAAATGGCCTGAGATTGAAGAAGCATTGCGCATTGAGCCAGGGCAGCGTTCGACAGATTGTTCTGACATTGTTTGTAGAGTTTTTAAAATGAAACTTGATGAGATGGTTTCTGATATTATGGCTGGTGTTCCATTTGGTCGTGTGCGTGCTGGTTAGTGCTCTTTTTTTGCCCTTAACTTAGCTGTGCTCTTTATGGTCTATTGTTTTATTGATTTTTATTTGGTTGTTTTGCCTATGATATGTTTGTAGTTCTTTATAGCGTGGAATTTCAGAAGAGGGGCCTTCCCCACGTGCATATACTGGTGTAGCGTGATGCACCAAGCACTGACGCCACACCATTTGTTGTGGATACATACATCAGCGCTGAACTTCCTGATCCTAATGAAAATGAGCTTGATTACTTACTTGTTGAGGAATTTATGATGCATGGTCCTTGTGGTGATGCCAATAGAAAGTGTGCTTGCATGAAAAATGGGGTTTGTTCTAAAAAGTATCCAAAAGATTTTGCTTCCGAGACAACTGTAGATGATAAAGGTTTCATTGTTTATAGACGGCGTGACAATGGTAGATTTGCATATAAAAACAATGTGAAACTTGATAATCGTTCAGTTGTTCCGTACAATATAGCGCTGCTGCGTAAGTTTGAGGCTCATATCAATGTTGAGTGGTGCAACAAATCTAAAATGATCAAATATCTTTTTAAATATGTCACAAAAGGGTCTGATCATGCCAACATAAAGTTTACCAAAGTGAGAAAAAGGAAGTTAGGGCGTGTTGCAGTTGACGATAGTGGTACACCAAGCTCTAGCAAAAAGATGCGTGGTGCTGATTTCACTGTTAAGCCGCCAAGGGATGAGATAGCTGAGTTTATTGCGTGTCGATATTTATGTGATAAGCAATCTATGTGGAGATTATATGCATATGATATTCATTTTAGAAACCCTTCTGTTGAACGTTTAGCATGCCATTTACCGAACATGAACGTGGTCTCTTTTAGATTAGACACAAATTTAGCATCTATGGTTTCAAATACATTTTTACAAAAAACAACATTGACTGAGTGGTTTGTCGCTAATGATCTGTTCCCGCAAGGCCGTCACCTAACATACTGCAAATATCCTACGATGTTTACTTGGGAAGATGATTTAAAAAGTTGGAAAATAAGGCAGCACGGCTATAAGATTGGTAGGATGTATTACATCCATCCTTCTGCAGGCGAAGCATATTTTATGAGGATGTTGATCATGTACGTAAAAGGCACTAGAAGTTATGAGGATATTAGAACATATGACGGCGTTGTTTATGATACGTTTAAGGAGGCTTGTGCTGCTAGAGGGTTGCTTGTTGATGATAGAGAATGGTCGTATGCATTTGATGAGGCTGATAGTTGGGCATCCAGCGGCCAGCTTAGATCGCTTTTTGTGTTGATGATTGTTCATTGTGGTATTGCTGATGAGAGTGCATTTTTTGAGAAGCATTGGCATGCGATGGCTGATGATATTCTGTTTAATCTGCAGCAAGCCTTAAATAACTCTTCGTACTCTGTTCCTGATGCTCAGCTTAGAAATATGGTTTTACAAGAATTGCATACATTGTTTGTTCGCAACGGTGTTTCTATGTCTTCTTTTAATTTGCCAAGCATCAATTGTGATAGCTCCTTTCAATCAGCAAATAGATTGATTGACGATGAAATGTCTTATGATATAGATAATTTATGTGTGAATGCTCCATTGCTATATGACCAGCTTAACGTTGATCAACGAAATGCATATGATCGTATTGTGCAAAGCGTCATGACGAAATCACCTGCTTTTTACTTTGTTTCTGGCTATGGCGGCACTGGGAAAACGTTTCTGTGGAATTGTATTGTTACCTACCTTAGATCTCAAAAAAAAATTGTTCTTGCTGTTGCATCATCGGGAGTTGCTCCATTACTTTTGCCCGGCGGTAGAACTGCTCATTCCCGGTTTAAAATTCCAATAGAGGTTGATGAATCAACTATTTGCCATATAAAGCGAGGTACAATGCTAGCTGATCTTATTAAGTCCACTTCACTTATTATATGGGATGAAGCTCTGATGACTCACCGTCGATGTTTTGAGGCCTTAGATAGGACATTGCGTGATATCCTTGCTGAGGATGATCCTTCTGCTGCATGATTACCCTTTGGTGGTATAGTTGTTGTGCTTGGTGGGGACTTTCGTCAGATTTTACCTGTTGTGGAAGGGGGTATTAGATCAAAAACAATTGATGCTGCAATATCAAGGTCCCCTCTCTGGTCACATGTGTCTATTTTAGAGCTATCGATAAATATGCGTTTGCGTTCAAGCTCTCTAAGCCCTGAGGTACAACATGAAATCGCTGACTTTAGTGATTGGATTCTTTGTATCGGCGATGGTACAACAGCTGCAAGTGCTCGTGATACTGACACTGAACCAACATGGGTTGATATCCCACACGATCTCTTAGTCATGGATAATGATGATAAGATTGGAGCTATTATATCTGCAGTCTATACTGATTTTGCTGAACATTATAGTGATCCTATATATCTACAAGATCGTGCTATTGTTTCACCTACAAATGATATATGTGGCACTATTAATTCTCGTGTACTAGAGCTTGTCCCTGACGAGATGAAAGAATACCTAAACTTTGATTCCCTTGCAAAAACAAATGAGAAATGTGATGATTTAGATGTTTTGTATCCAATCGAATTTTTGAACTCAATTAAAGTTAACAATTATCCTGATCATCAATTGTGCTTAAAAAAAGGTGTGCCCATAATGCTTTTGAGAAATCTAGATCAGAGTGCTGGCCTTTGCAATGGAACGAGAATGATTGTTACAAATCTAGGTGACCGAGTAATAGAGGCGCGTATCATAACTGGTTCCAATATTGGTCAGACTGTTTATATCCCAAGAATAACTCTATCTGCAAACAATAAGAAATGGCCTTTTACATTACAGCGCCGTCAGTTTCCTGTTCGTGTGTGCTATGCTATGACTATAAATAAAAGTCAAGGACAGAGTCTATGTTCAGTTGGCATTTACTTGAAAAGCCCAATATTTTCCCATGGTCAGCTATACGTTGCTCTTTCTCGTGTCACTTCCCGTGCAGGCTTGAAAGTACTTATCGAAGATGACAACGGGAATTGCACCTCCCATACTCGAAACATCGTTTATCGCGAAATATTCGCTGCTCTTAGATAGTTGGTGGTTGCTGTCGTTTTGTTTATTTTATTCCTACGGTGTACAGATATACTCGAAACATCGTTTATCGCGAAATATTCGCTACTCTTAGATAGTTGGTGGTTGCTGTCGTTTTGTTTATTTTATTCCTACGGTGTACAGATATACTTGTTTTGTTTATATCTAAAAGTTTGCTATGTTGTTCTATGGATCATGTATATTACCTGGTTATGCTGCGCTTTTGTTTGCTGTCTTACTATACTCTTTGCCATAGGTGATGCACCGCATATTTATCTGCTTATTTTATGCTTTTTTTGCCCTTTTGCATGACCTTGTTTTTTGCTTTCCTATAGATGGCTTTCGATTTGCTGTGTGACATATCCCTAGCAAGCAGAGGCTGGAAGATCCGTGCAAGGATAGCAAGAATGTGGGACTACACTGGTACAGCTAACGATGTGCCTCCTATGCATGTTGATCTGGTGCTTGTTGATGAGAAGGTATATCTCATTAGTCCGAATGCAGGGCACCTTTATATTCCCTGTCCAATTTGATTTGCTTACGATTTAAATGCTTATGTAGGGAAATGCAATGTATGCTGAAATTCCAGGCGTTGAGGCTGATAAGTTCAGACCACTTCTTCAGGAATCGAAAGTCTACACTTTTAGCAAGTTCCTTGTTTTGCCTAGCAAACCTGCATACAAGCCCTTCCCTAACAAGTATATGATCAAGCTTACTCCATGGACAAACGTGGAACAGGTCAATGAAGTTCCTGCTGATTTCCCATCCCATGTGTTTAATTTGGTTCAATTCTCAGATCTAAGCCAGCGCGTTGGGATGCAAGAGTACTTCACTGGTTTGTTCTTTCCTTTACCATTACTTTCCATTATTTATGCTATCTATAGCATTTATCAATTTACAAACCACTGTTCTTAATTCTTTTTAGATGTGATCGGTATGATCATTGGGGTATCAAAGCTAGCCTATGTCCGAATGGCGTCTAAAACGTCAGACACACCTAAGAGGGTCATTGCTCTAAGGGATCTTGCGTACGTAGCCTCCATGATTTATTTGTTGTTCCAGTCTTTACCAGCTTGTTGTTTATGACCCTGACCTCTAATGCATGGCCAACTATTTTGATAACCGTTCATTCTTCCGAATAGGAACTGTGAGGTTAAACTTGTCCTATGGGGAGAGCATGCTCTCGACTTTGATGCTGATGCTGTTCATAGTGTTGGCCAAGATAATGTTGTCGTTGGTATCTTTGTTGGTACTCTTATGAAAGCATATAATAGTAAGCTTTTCTCCTTCTCTGCATGTTTAGTTCTCTCTTTATTTTCTGGTGCCGGTGTTGTATCTTCAATGTACATTTGTTTTTTTTTGTTGTCTCCACAATCATTTCACCTATGTATTATGTACATGAAGAAACTCTTAGTGGAGGATCAGCCTGCAAATGGTATTTAAATGAGGACATACCAGAGATAAACCAGTTCTTTGATAGGTTAGTTAAAGCCCCTCACAACAGAGTTAATAATTTTTTAGAGTTCTACCCCCTTTCTCTAACATGTCGTTTTCCATGCCTTGATTAGCCTGGGTGATAGTGCTCCAAAGATCCAGTGGATATCAGCCGGAGCAAAGTCCTTTGGTTCGTCACAACGCCCAGCACAGTTGGAGCATAAATCTGTTGCTGACCTTAAAAAGATTGATCCATGGGAAGCTGCGGTAATCACTGTAAAAAGCATATTATATGCTTTCGCATATGTATTTTTCATTTAGTTCATCTACAAGGTTATTGCTAAACACTTCCTATGCAGGGTGCTGGCTTCTCATCTACTGTGACCATAGCTAAGTTGAGCCCATCTCAGTCATGGTGGTTTTCATCCTGTTCCCGTTGTCATAGAGCCGCAACTGCATATGGATCTAGCTATAAATGCTACAGCGGTTGCTCATCAGTTACTGCCATTCCAAAGTAATGTTCTACAGCATACATGTTCAGCTCCTTTTTTATATGTCTGCTTGGCCTCTATGACAGAAATTTCATTTTTATATGTTAGGTACCGTCTTTGCCTGATAGGAACCGATGGAACTGATTCAGCAGAGTTTGTGCTGTTTGGACGTGTTGCGCAGCAAGTTGTTGGCCGTCCTGTTATGAATCTTATCAAATTTCAGGGCAGATCAGACAATATTCCTAAAGAAATTGCTGCTGTTGTTTCATAGAAATTTACCTTTGCTGTCTCTGTCACTGAGCGGAGCCTTATGCATAGGAATATATCTTTTCAAGTTAATGGAATTGAGACTTTCTTTGGAAGACAGGGTTCTATTCCGCAGCCTAGGGAACAGGGTCCATCTGCAGGCCCTTCTACTCCTTTGGCTCTTGTTGCTTCTGGTATGAATAAGGATGACGCCTCTCAATCTCATGAGTTAACCCCGGTCAATTCATCTACTTCGACTGCTGATCCAGTCGATGAACTTCCTGGTGACAGCAAGAAGCGGAAATCCATTGTCCGTCATGTACGCCCTTCCATTCATATCCCATACATTACCTGTTGCTTTTTTTATGGCCCTTCTTTTTATATGTCTGATTGCTATTCCAGCCTCTAGCAGCACAGAAAAAATTGACCTTTGAAACAGCTCCATCCAGCAAAGAAAACACCAGCCCGGTTGACCCTCCTGCTAGGTACAAGTGTTTTTCCACACTTCTTGTTCTTCTTATATGTTGAAACTTTCTCTATGTTACATCTGCTTTCTAATTTTTATGGCCAACAGTAAATGTGGTTTGCCTCTGCTACATAGCAGAGCACGGTCAGTCCCTCCACTTCAATCAGATATAAGCATCCAACCCATTCTATTTAGTGAGGAACCATGCATTATGAACATATTAATGTAGGTTCCTTGTTGATCTATATTCCTAATCATCCTACCTAGGCCTAATAGACCTAAATAAGTCATTGCTATTTCTCTTGCTTCCATATGCCATTCCGTACCTCTGGTCTACTCTGTACTTTGTTCCACCGTATAAATTGCCTGTATGCTAAATAGAACCACTTTACATTACTATGACATGGCCTGCTAGCTAATCGAAAGAAACATGCTCATAGACAACTACAGAACATTATTTACTACAGGCAGATTAGTTGCTTACTTGTTATCTTTTATATGGGATGTAATGCGCTCCAAAATGATCTGCATATGGCCTACCATCTTTTGCTACCACTGACCATTGCACGCAGCCTACCAGTTATATCTTTTGCTATGCATAGGCATATCATGTAATATTACTGATCATGATGGCTATCTGCTATATTTCTCAGTTCTTCTCGCACTGATGACCAAGCTGCTGATAAGCAACATGCTGTGCCTCATGAGGTTGATGTTTCTCAGATTGCAGCTGCCTCTGCTGAACCAAATACTCAGGTTAAGCATAAATACACCACTTTCCAGCTAATTCAGTGGTCGAATTTTTTTAGTGACACTGGCAACCTAATTATTCCCGTTCTATAGGTCAAAGATATCCTGCCAACTGAAGCCAAAAAGAAAAGGTATAAAACTACATATTCCAGCTGAGAACGAATAAGAAAATCCCTATTTTTGTACTAGCGGTGGAAGCATGTCACATTCATTGTTAAATAGACTGCACCATTTCGCTTTCGCTGCTCTCTCATTTTTGGTTCTTCTAGATTAACCAGGTGTTCCTCTCTGCTTTAGTGTTGATCCAGGCTCTACAGGCACACGCAAGACTAAGCCTCCTGTACCGAAAGGGAACTAAATTGCTCACCTTAGCTTTTGTGCTGATGTGAGTATCTTGTTCTGTTATATATCTATGGGCACGGCATTAGTTTCACCTAGATTGCTGATCACTTTAAATTATTTTTTAGGGGAATAATACCCTACATCAGCGATCCCACCCTATGTCTACATATTTCCTTAATCTTACTGTTGGCGATGCTGCTTGACATGGCACATCGTATCAGACAATCTTTTGTTTACATGATTGCTGGCACCACTGTGTCCATGCATGTGCATGTTTGGTCCTCTACCTGCTGCTCTTTCGCCCTTTAGTGTCGGTGTGCTTTCCATATAACCGTAGCAGAGACTTCCTATGAAACGCTGCCATACGACTGCACATCACCCCATCTTTTGCTTGTATGTTATAACCATGACTGTCAATGTCCATATGGTGCTCTGTCAGTCCTATGAACTCGTTCAGCAAACCCCCTTCTGTTATGGATCATATTAATGCACTAGCGTTCTATCTGCTGTTGTTCTGTTCATATTACATGCCTTGCAGCTGCTTTGGATATATCTAGCACTTGTGATACACTATCGTCATTAAAAACTTATGTTTCATGTGCTACGTGCCTGTGCAGGAATTTGAAATTTGTAGCATTTCCATCCTACCCAGCTAATGTGATAAGTAGGATTTTGTGCCATCCTTTCTGTCCTAAAGAAAGGGTGGGCAAAATTTGCAGCTAAAAATAGCATACGCGTTGGATCGAACTGCATTTTCCACTTCTACAGGGCAAGCCAGATGCAAATGACATGCAAATGACCATCGATGTTCTGTAGACCACACGTGAATAGTCAATGTATTCAGGACCACTTACCAGCTCTACCGCCACTGCTATGTTAATTAGTGTTGCACCTTAAGATTATTATCATAGGTACTGCAGCACCTTACAAATATCAGACATATGTGTGTTAGCGCTGCAATCTATTTATCTATTGCCGTCTGCTTTCATTACTTTTCCCCCACCAACACTTTTTAACCGTTCTTCCCTGGCTATCAGCTTATTGGGCGGCACACGTGCGTACAGGCGGTGCGCCAAGGGCGCGCCCCAACCTCTAGTTAAAGGTAACAGAGGGCTCCAGAGAATCAGATTCATGTAAGATTGTCACTAGCTAGCATCCATGGAGAAAATTCTCTACGTGCTCTTGAGAATTTGCCCGATCCTTATATGTCCATGAATTTTTATCTAATGTATTATATGCACCTGAGTTCTCCTTTTGATTATGTTAGTTGACCGTTAATTTTTTCAAAGGACTATATTGCCCCCGTCATACTTAATCAGTTAATTGTCTGCTAGCCTAGTGATAAAAAAGACAACTCTCAACAGGAGTAAGATTCAATTGTAAAAATGAAGGGATAGAATTAATTGACCACAAATTTAATAATGAAATTAAAATTTTAAATAAATTTCAAATGAACTTTGATGAAATCCGTACAGCATTTTGACCAAAATTTAAACCCAAGTAATAAATAATTTTTGTTCTGAATTTCTAGCTTAAATTCTCGTATGGATTTAGTAAAAATAATAATTTATTCAAATTAAGTTTTGTATTTTAAATGTTGCATATTTCTGTTCGATTTGATTTGATTATAAATTATAATTTTTCACATAGATATTAATGAGTCATGTAGCATGTGAGTATGAGAAGGGGTGATATAGTTATTTCAAAAAAATCTAATGGTCAACTCAAGGTTTAACTAATGGATCGGGAAAAACTCAAAGGAGATAAGGCAAATTTTAGGGTGTCGAAACATGAATTCGGCAATAATAAAAGGGGGTAGCGCACGAGACCTAAAAGTGGATGGATGCGGAGACAAAGGATTTAGACAGGTTCAGGCCCTCTCAATGAGAGGTAATACCCTACTCCTGTTTGGGGATTTGAATCCGCCGAGTGTGTATTGATCTGACGATCAGGTTGTCTCATGCCCCTAGAGGGGGCTCCCTGCCCTCCTTATATAGGTTGGGGGGCAGGGTTACAAGATAGAAACCTTAACCAATACGGTATCGGTTTTCTAAATCTACTTTACAATCTTATCAAACTAGGACTTTAGGCTGTTCCATAATATACAGGGAAACGTAATACCCAAGTCATGATCTGTTACATATTTTATATATATAAGTTATCCCCTATAACTAGTCGGATAACCATGCCGTGTGGGTATGGGGTACCCATAATCTCCACAGTAGCCCCTGAGACCTTCACAGTCGGAAAGATAATCTTCTCTCGAACTAGATTACTCCAAAGCCGAGTGCTTCAATCATCTTCGCCATGATCTCCCGAGTACTTTTTCCAAATCAGAAGACTGTGGAGGGCTGAAAAAATAAAGTCAGGTGCATCGACTAGATGCACCGAGTGGTTTCGATAATTGTAGTCAACCAAGCGACTTAATATGTAGCATATGTGGTATGAATCCCTGAATAATATGATCCAAGTGATATACCGACTGCTTTGTAAAATATGATGAGTGTAACCTAAAGTTGGCTACATCATTGAAAATTCACATAGCAAAATAGCTATAAAGAAGCTTGTATGTTGTGAATAAAGAAATTTCCATAGTATTGGGCATACGCCATGCGCACACTGCTTTAACAGATGTGCTTAAGTCCCTAGAAGACACATGGTTCCACCACACCTGGAAATATATGGCATATGAGGTATAAAATCTGAGTAAATAAACTCATAAAGGATTTACCAACCGCCTGGAAAATGACCACAATATATAATCAGCCTAAGCCATAATATTGGTCAATAAAAATGCACACTTACGTGGCAAAAAGCAATGATATTGTATCCAATCAATTGCTTAAAAACCCAAACAACACCATGACTATATAAAAAAGTCAGCGGGGCAGCTATATAAAGCTTTACTGTTTGACACCTTTTAAGATGCATTATACCAACTCCTAAAAAGTTGAGTAACTGCGATATAAAAGGATTTTAAGGTATTGGGCAATTGATCACGCGCACTTTGGCCTAAGCAAAAAGTGCCTAAGTCCCTAAAAGAACGTGACAGGCCACACCTGAAAATATGGGCTGCAGATATATTAGGCCTAGGCCAAAAAATATGCCTTCGACACCCTTTAAAGGATGACGCATGTAACATGCTCCCGAGTAATAAATCTTTTCGGGTGATATAGACCAAGTGTAGCTCATATGAATAGCTTCTGATCTGAGTGATTATCCTTTATGGGATACTCCAAAATAGATATAACAATTGAATTCCGACTGGCACAAGTATTCAGTTGATAACCCTTACGGGGAATAATAAATAGTCCAGTCTTTGAGCATAGAAAATAGACCCATGATCATGAATTCATGTTGCATGTATCCGGAGCAAGTCCAAATTGAAGATATAATACTTGTATTTGAGCTAGTAAGCCCCTGAGCACGTAGTCACAATTGTTCATTGATGGTAGCTGACGCAGTTGGCATAGAGACAAGACGACCAATATAGAGATAATATTGCCCAACAGAGGTGGCAAAAATATTGGTGGTAGTGAAGATAGTGATACCAATCAAAAGTGATGAAGTTGCACAGCCGTGGAGGCGAAGAAACCAGTCAGCTGTTGTAGATGCTTCACTTGGAGGAGAGTTGATGTTGTTGCCCAACTCGTCTAACCGAAATATTTGAAGTTGTTGAAGTAGAATGTCTGCTCCGAAGCAAAGATGAAGATAATGACTCCTGGAGTTGACTCGTTGGCTGATTAATTGATTTCTTCAGCTTGACATAAAATTTGTCAAATTTTGAGCCTTGTATTTGTGTAGCCCCCGACTCTTTGATCAGTTGGGAAACAACTGAACATAGAGTCGAGAACTGTAGCTTCTTGTCATCGAATAGTCATAACTTGAGTGAAGATATGTGTTGAGGATGTCCGAGTAGAAATATTGAAGATTGGAACACCACTTGTTGTAATAAAATAATACGGCATCATATTTAGTGACATATGCCGAGGTGTCGAAACTCTTGTAGTCGTCGTGGTTGGTGAAGTAGCAAAGCTTGCGAAGTAGAAGCAATAAAGTTTGCCGGTGCCGAAGATAATAAAGATGAAGTCGCTCCACCATGGTGACAAAGTTGCATAGCTGTAATGAAGTGAACACGAGTCGGCGGTAACAGAAGCAAACCGGTGGTGAAGACGCGCAGTTGTGAAGATAAAAGCACCAGTCGGCGGCGGCATAACCAGTCGGCGACGGAAGACGATGATGTCCATCAGTAGTGGTAGCTATTAGCGGTGACGGTGATGTAGCCAGCCGTGAAGAAGATAGCATCAGTTGGCGTCATAACAGGCCAGCCGTGCAGGCGGTGACACCAGTCGGCGGCGGACGAGGCGGCCGGTCGGTGAAGACGTAGACGCCCAACAACGGCGGCATAATAGGCCAGCCGTGCAGGCGGAAACACCAGTCGGCGGCGGACGAGGCGGCCGGTCGGTGAAGACGTAGACGCCCAACAACGGCGGCATAATAGGCCAACGTGCAGGCGGAAACACCAGTCGGCAGCGAACGAGGCGGCCGGTCGGTGAAAACGTAGACGTCCAACAACGGCGGCATAATAGGCCAGCCGTGTAAGCGGAAACACCGGTCGGTGGCGGATGAGGTGGCCGATCGGTGAAGATGTAGGCGCCCAACAATGGCGGCATAATAGGCCAGCCGTGCAGGCGAGGACACCAGTTGGCGGCGACGAAGGCAAGCCGGTTGGTGAAGACGTAGACGCCCAACAACGGCGGCATAATAGGCCAGCCGTGCAGGCGAGGACACCAGTCGGCGGCGACGGAGGCAGGCCGGTCGGTGAAGACGTAGGCGCCCAACAATGGCGGCATAATAGGCCAGCCGTGCAGGCGAGGACACCAGTTGGCGGCGACGAAGGCAAGCCGGTCGGTGAAGACGTAGACGCCCAACAACGGCGGCATAATAGGCCAGCCGTGCAGGCGAGGACACCAGTCGGCGGCGACGGAGGCAGGCCGGTCGGTGAAGACGTAGGCGCCCAACAATGGCGGCATAATAGGCCAGCCGTGCAGGCGAGGACACCAGTCGGCGGCGACGAAGGCGAGCCGGTGGTGAAGACGTAGACACCCAACAACGGCGGCATAATAGGCCAGCCGTGCAGGCGAGGACACCAGTCGGCGGCGACGAAGGCGAGCCGGTGGTGATGTTCTGATTGATCCATTCCTAAAGCGTAGGAGATAAGCTTAAAGCCATGAATCCCTTTTATGCATATCTGGATCTGGATCCTACAGAACAAACAGATAGGATGAGTAGTACCTGATGTAAATATAATACTCGAGAAAAATTCAAGCATTTTAAAATGTTTATAAATATGTATTTCTCCTCTTGTCAATTGTGATTTCCCCGAGCAGATGACTCCTTACGTTTAAACACTCTGCCCGACTAGTCATAGTCCCCAAGCATCGGGAGTCGGCCTAGGCACTTCCCAAACATGCATATGAGTGACATGAGTTCGTCATTAATGGAACAAAGTTTCACGGATCAGAATTTACTACTCGGGTACTTTTGCCATTATTAAGAGCAGAAAATAAATTTATCTCATCTCTATGCTTTTGATTTATTCCGAATAATACTTAGCACCTTGCGTTACTCGGTCCATCCAACGAGCCCCCGGGTGCTAGGAATCAGCCCAAAGGCAACCATCCATTGGCAAACCAAACGGAAAGCATAGGAAGATAGAACTCCATAACTCGATAGGTACTTTTGTACTCAGATTATGTCGCAAGTAATCAAGATAAATATTATAAAAAATATGATATAACATCTGTAGCCCCCGACTCACTACTCAATGGAAGACCAATTGGTGTAGTGAGGCAGAGGAAAAGGAAAAATATCATATAAAGAATAAAATAAATGATGACTTAGCTTTGTAATATTCCCCTTGGTGATGGCAGAAGTGGCCAATGTGGGAACAAAGTCGTCCATCAATAACAATGAAGACACCAGTCGGCGGCGACGAAGGCGGTCGACGGTGAAAGTGAAGATGCCCACTAATGGCGGCACAATAGGCCAACCGTGTAAGCGGAAACACCAGTCGACGGCAATGAAGGTGAGCCAACGGTGAAGATGTAGACATCCAACAACGGCGGCATAATAGGCCAGCCGTGCAGGCGGAAACACCAGTCGGCGAAGGCCAGCCGGTCGGTGAAGACGTGGACGCCCATGAACGGTGGTGTGACCAACCGACCGTATAGGCGGGGACGCCAGTCGGCGGCGACGGAGGCAGGCCGGCGGTGTAGATGACGATGCCCATCAACGGTGGTGTGACCAACCGACCGTATAGGCGAGGACATCAGTCGGCGGCGACGGAGGCAGGCCGGCGGTGTAGATGACGATGCCCATCAACGGTGGTGTGACCAACCGACCGTATAGGCGAGGACACCAGTCGGCGGCGACGGAGGCAGGCCGGTGGTGAAGTCGTAGACGCCCAACAACGGCGGCATAATAGGCCAGCCGTGCAGGCGGAAACACCAGTCGGCGAAGGCCAGCCGGTCGGTGAAGACATGGACGCCTATGAACGGTGGTGTGACCAACCGTATATAGGCGAGGACACCGGTCGGCGGCGACGGAGGCAGGCTGCCGGTGAAGTCGTAGTCGCCCAACAGCGGCGGCATAATAGGCCAACCGTGCAGGCAAGGACACCAGTCAGCAGCGGACGAGGCGGCCGGTCGGTGAAGACGTAGACGCCTAACAACGGCGGCATAATAGGCCAGCCGTGCAGGCGAGGACACCAGTCGGCGGCGACAAAGGCGAGCCGGTGGTGAAGACGTAGACACCCAACAACGGCGGCATAATAGGCCAGCCGTGCAGGCGAGGACACCAGTCGGCGGCGACGGAGGCAGGCCGGTCGGTGAAGACGTAGGCGCCCAACAATAGCGGCATAATAGGCCAGCCGTGCAGGCGAGGACACCAGTTGGCGGCGACGAAGGCAAGCCGGTCGGTGAAGACGTAGACGCCCAACAACGGTGGCTTGATATGCCAGCCGTGTAGACGGAGACACCAGTCGGCGGCGGCGAAGGCAAACCGGGCGGTGACGGTGGCTCCAGCAGTACATGTAAAGAGAAAAGCAATCTCTAATTAGCATCAAGAAAATTAATCTTGTGTACGTAAGTCTGCATATATGAAGCATGCATATATTTTTTGATTGGCCGATTGATCTCCTGTAGCATGAACAGTACACACATCCACACATGCACGTCACCAGACAGATTGCAGGCTGCCATCCGTGCGTACAGATCACGGTCCGAGTCCGGATCAAATCCAACTTGGAGGCTTTACGTGATGGGAATCAGACTCAGGTGACCATGGCGCATGCAAAATAAGGAATCACAGATCAAACTGAGATTAGAAAATTAATCTAATCTAATCTAGTTAGTACACACTAGAAGATTAATTAGAAGTATATGCATGCATGATTAGGTAGATCGTGCATGTATGTTAATCTGCTAAATCAACTCATGCATGCGTGAAATTTCTCCGAGCAAGCTATAGGCGGCTGCTCCCATGTGCCCGTGGTGGCGTGGTGGCCGCAACGCATCCGTCGGCGCTGCTCCTGGCGATCGCCGTCAACAGCTCCGTTTTAACCTCAGCCGACCAGCCCATAGAAAGCAAGGAAAACACCAGAAGAGCAAATCACAATTAGAAATTAATCTAATAACAGTTAGATCAAAACACCGAACCCGACTGAAGATTTGAGCCATCGAGATTAATCTCGCCGTTTCTTCTGTAGTTGATTCCATCACACTTTTCGATGGGTAATTCGACGCAGCCCCTACCTGGCGCGCCAACTGTCGAAACATGAATTCGGCAATAATAAAAGGGGGTAGCGCACGAGACCTAAAAGTGGATGGATGCGGAGACAAAGGATTTAGACAGGTTCAGGCCCTCTCAATGAGAGGTAATACCCTACTCCTGTTTGGGGATTTGAATCCGCCGAGTGTGTATTGATCTGACGATCAGGTTGTCTCATGCCCCTAGAGGGGGCTCCCTGCCCTCCTTATATAGGTTGGGGGGCAGGGTTACAAGATAGAAACCTTAACCAATACGGTATCGGTTTCCTAAATCTACTTTACAATCTTATCAAACCAGGACTTTAGGCTGTTCCATAATATACAGGGAAACGTAATACCCAAGTCATGATCTGTTACATATTTTATATATATAAGTTATCCCCTATAACTAGTCGGATAACCATGCCGTGTGGGTATGGGGTACCCATAATCTCCACATAGGGCATGAATGAGATTGAGAAAAATTGTCAAGGGGTACACACTAGTTTGGATAGGAAGATAGGGAAAAAAAGGAGATGAAGATCGAGGACGTTTTTCCCAAGATGGACCGTGTGACTGATATATCGAAATACAAGCAGTACACGGTCGCAAGGTCTCCACCACGGAGATCAAGGATGCCTTGGCCGTTCCACACCAAATAGTGATGATATGCTCATGCATGTAACATCGTGGAGTCCCAATCTAAATCAGGTTTAACAATTTGGGGGTGTGTGTCTGGGGAGGGGGGAGCGGTAAAATTAGAAATTGTAGATTTTTTTTCCAAAATTTGGATCAAATTTTTTGATGAAATTTGAGCCAATTTAAATACATTTCCACAAAAATGAAACTTTCTACAACGATATCTATATAGTCCCTTCCCCGGCGCCCGCCTCCGCCCCTGGAGAGCACGGAGACATTGGTGTAACTTCGTGTGATGCTATGCCTGTTTTTTTTTTATTCTCGATGCGAAACTATGTCTTCTCTCTCTTTTCGCCGATCCGAAAATATTAAAATAATAAAGACGGTGTCCAGTGACAAATTATGACATTTACAGAGTGTCTTCTTCTAAAGTTTAACTTGGTGTCTTACATGTAAAACTGTAAAGTGACAATATCATATAGCAAATTTACCAATTAACTGCGCATATAAAATTAATTATTTTATATCCACTGATTATACTGACCAGCCAATTACATATTGATCTCTATTACACGCATGGAGACGAAGGAGAGCTAGCATGACCCTTATTGCATATATATCTCGCATGCATTCAGGTTACATACGTTTAGACGTACTACTACGATATAGCTTGATCAGTATACAGCTTTATTCTCGGCACACACATATATAGTATACTCCCATGCACTAATAGTACGTAGGTACATGCAAGGGTATATACAATTTAATCCATTTTATCAACGACAGTTGCTGTGCTTTGCTTTGAGCTTCTTATATATGGTTTCCAGTTCTGCATACTCTTTGTGCTTAGCCTGCCTGTAATTCTCCAGTGCTTGTATCTTCATCTGGAGGGCTGCATTTTGATTCTTCAAGGCAGCGATTTCAGCCTCGTACGATTTGTTCTTGCTTATTGCTAGCTGACCACATGCTTCATCCTGCATACATGCATAATAATGCATTGGTATTTATATATATAGATTCAATCAAAATTAAAGTACATATATTAATTCTACATTTGTGTAGTATATGTATGGTAGCTAGTTCTACATATATATGTTACGACTGTTATATACTGAGAGAGAGAGAGAGAGAGAGAGAGTGCATAGAGAGGAGGGGAAGAAGAAGGGTATAGTATGTACCATTATATTGAGCTAGATATATCGTAGCTAGTTCTGTTTGCAGAACTACAACACTTGTTCAGTGGCTAACTTAGCATGTTTCTCGCTTCCTACGTACGCTTAAATAGACAAAGCAGCATGGAGGCTTGCAGTTAGTTTTCGTTTCACTACTATAAATCCCCAGGTTCCCTAGGGTTAAAATTCGTTACCTTGTAGTGAATTTGTCCATGTTGTCAACTTCTTCTTCCTCATTTTTCATACGTACGTTTTCCGAATGTTATGTTTTATTGTAAATTTCTATAGGAAAGTAGCTTTAAAGAATCATATCATATTAAACAATTCATTTTCAAGTTATTTTAGCTAATACTTAATTAATCATGTGTTAATTCACCGCTACGTTTTCCATGCATAGAGAATAAGTTCCCAACTTCCCAAAAGAACAGTCTTATGCTCTCATGGTAGTGTGTTGCTTTTTTGGGTGGATTCTCCTCTACTTCTCGAACAATATATAACGTTATAAAATAGATACGCACTAAAATATTTAGAGAAAAGTTATCATATATATATATATATATATATATATATATATATATATATATATATATATATATATATATAGAGAGAGAGAGAGAGAGAGAGAGACTGACTGAGACTTTGTAGGGTGATTGAATGTAGGAGAGCCATTGTGATCACTTGTAATCTAACGATGTAAGATAAGATACAAATGAAAAGGTATTAAAAATATGGTTAACGTACTAACAACAGATGCTAGCTAGCGAATACGTGCGACAACGGTAAGTTGCGCACCCCGATTAGAGTTTAGAGCTTTGGTGCAAGAGCGTTGCAGGTGAACGAGAGCCCATTGCAGTGCGCATGTCTCCACCTAAGCGAGAGCTTCCCATTCCCCAGTATCACATGACCACAAGAATCCTAAAACTTTTGTCTCGAATTCAAAAGAAGACTTTTAATTCAAAATCTAGAAATTCCTTCACAAATTTAGAAAATTTCAACTCAAATATGAAAACTTTTGTCTGAAAAATTCAAAATTTTTAATTCAAAAACCAACAATTTCATATAAAAAATTTAATTGAAAATCCAAAACTTATATCTCAAAAACATAAAACTTTCAATTTATGATGCCTTATCCCAAAATAAAGCTATTTCTCCACCTACCACCTCCTCTCAACCATTTACAATCATTATCCATTTAATTTATTCATATATATTCTCTTCTCAATCAATCACAACATTTCTCTAACAATTTTTACCTACTTTCTTAATACCCGAGTCCACCTCTAACATTTTGAGCAAAGGAAGTATTTTCTAATTTATGGTTAAAATAAATCAACGGTGGATACTTGGTTGGGTGGCTTAGGAGCTAGTATACCTCCAAGCACGATAAAATTAGTTCTCATATATAGGCATGTCATTCACACATGATCGTCAGGAAACTATAGGATCGTCAGTCCAGTGACTTCAATGTATGCATCATCTAATTAAGCACAAGACGAGCAGAATATTTAATTTACTGGATATATATGCGTTAAAAGCTATTCTCTAAGCAAGTTGTGATCAAACTATATATACCCACGCAAGAGTGCTGAGATCACCTTGATGACACATTGAAATTATTCGTTTATTAGCTAGCTAGTAGCTTGGATATATATATTGGGGCAAACGCTCCCTGTTTTCATCATTATACTTACACCAAAACAATTAATTACTAGTACATTTTTTTTCACATTATAAGCAGGGCCGGCCCTGGGATTCTTGGCCATCCTCAACGTCTGATTGTATGGAAGCTTACAGAAAGGAACAAATTTTAGTTTTTACCATGTCAAATCAACCTGACGGTAATATATAGAACTCTGGGAGCATGCACGTAATCAACTAGAGCTAAATCCTATTTCATCACATTATAAGACATTTTAGGTTTTGAATATATATGTGTGGGTGTATGTATATATATGTATATATATGTATGTATATATATCCATATATGTGTGTTTCATATATGTACCTACATTTATATAGATGTAAGTGGAACTAACTCTTGTGCCTGTTCGTTCGAAACAATTAGTAAATCAACTTGGAATGGCAGAATTAATTCTACTATCAAAAAATTAGGTCAAGTTGGAGCAATAATTCATTTTTATACCGCTAACATTCTATACTTCTATATCTATATACGTTGGGAAAAAAAGTTGTTCCAAAATACTTTTACTTGCGCACATGCATATATACCAAAGAAGATATGTATGTTCTCTACACAGTCAAATCTAATAATTTAAGACCCGTGTTTAGAGCATCAACAATGGTGTCCCTACTCCATTCCTAATCTTTATTTTTTGGAATTTTAGTAAGAAAAAACCGCTCCAACAGTACCCATACTATTCATTCCAAAAATCACCATTCCCTTCTTCATTCTCGCTCTTCACAAATCGGGAATCGTTCTCAATCTCAAATTTTGTCTCCTGAGCGAGACTGCCATCCAAGAAGAGGGGCGAGTGGGAGGGCAGCGCTAGATGGGTGATTGTGGAGTCAGATGGCACGATGATAAAGCGCGGGTTGAGGTAATACTTTTAATATTCTCAAATCCTCATTAGATAATCTCAAAAGGAGATTTAGGAAAGAGATTTTTAGTCATCTATTGGCCATGAGGTTTCTTAGCTTCGTCCGGGAATAGTCGTCTCTTGAAGAGAAAGTAAAAATTTATGTCAAAATGAGATATATATGTTCAATGTTCAATGTCAAAGTGAGCACAAAAAGCTCAAATAATTGCTGAAAGTTTTCTTGGTTATTGTTTTTCTCAAAAGGAGTTAATTTGAGAATCAATGATAATGCAATAAGTCTACATGTAGAGTTTTTCTTTCAACCTATGTACTATTGAATATATTGTATTATAAATTGTTTGAAATCATGAATCTTGATTGTTGACTTAAGCTTAATTGTAACATTTTTGGTTCATGTTTATACTCACAATGCATGCTTGTTAACTCGTTGATGAATTTATATCTTTTGTTTTGCAACACACGTCCTTGAATTGCTCTTGTTATATCTCAAAGCTCTTTGAACTATAAGTGGTGACTTGCAAAACTTGATAATATCATTGTCAAAGGGGGAGAAGAGATACAAAACATGCATGTTTTCAGCTGGGGGAATTTTCTTTCTTTTCAAAAGGGGGAGAAGTTCTATGTTGATTTTTTAGCACTCCAATGATTTTTTACCACTTATTTGTTTTTATTTTTTCAAATAACAAAACAACAAAATTTTGATCGGTTTATCAATGTGTTCATCAAGGGGGAGATTATGAAATCAAAGTGTGCTTGATTGTTATTTTGTGATGAACAATTGATATGAGAGACAATTGGTTTTAATATTTGGTGGATGATTAGCGAGGTGGTGCTGACTGTGTTAGCTTGGTCATACCCATCAGTGGTGGCCGGACAAACCCACGTGGTATGTGCGGTCAAATCGGCTAGCCCAATGGTTTGATCGACCGATTTTGTATTGGTGTCGATTTCGGGCTGTTTATTTGGATACTCGTGATTATCTCATGTTTAGGACTTCTAGAAGATTTCTATATGTATATAATAAAATTGTGTGCTAATGTTGAGTCAAGTTGAGAAGAACTTATGCTCGGATATGGTTGCCTATTTGATTCATGTGTAGGAATATCTTGATGCCATGGGAGAGTATTGTCGATGATGGATCAGGATTTAACTTGGGAGAAGATGATGTCCAGATGATCGGGATATCATGGGGATGCTTAGGCTAAAGAACAATGGACGAGGTTGATGGAGATTCCATGCGGCATACGATGGGAGATTGTGTGCGTATGGAAAGTGGAGTCAAACTCCGAAGGAGTCCAAATTTGAGAAGATTAGAGTTTAAGTTGGAAAGAGATAAGTTTGTTTCTTATACGGGAATGTTTCCTAGTGGATTAGGACTTCTTGCACAAGTTGGATTCGTGGCTTTAGGCTATCTACCTCGAGTGTAAGTAGAGAGGGGGGCTAAGCCCTCCTGGTATCGATTTGTACGAGTTGAGCTGAGAGAAAAAGTTAGGGTTTCGAGTTTAGTTGAAATTTTTGAAAGAAGTGTTGTAGTTCGCACTTTGTAAACGCTAATATAATCAGTAAAGGTTGAAATTTTTGAAAGAAGTGTTGTAGTTCGCACTTTGTAAACGCTAATATAATCAGTAAAGGTTAATCTATTTCCACGAGTTATTTAATTTGTGTTTGCTCGGTTTCGAGAATCACACCGGCAAGTATACGGCAACCAGACCGATGGCTTACCAATGGTCAGACCGATGGGTATAGGGCAGTTAGACCTGCGGCAGCGACAGGCGCAGGCGGTTCGATAGGCGGTCAGACTGGCCGATCAATACTGCTCAGACCGGCTGCAAGGGCATGGTCAGACCAGGGCTAGCCAGTTAGACCGATCTCCAACGATTGGAAGGTAACTTTTAATTCCGCAAAAACTTTTGGTTTTTGGTGTTGCTGCCATTCACCTCTTCTCTGATGTGTTTAGTTTTTATTGTTTGATCCATGAAATAATTGTATACCATATTTATATTTTGAGTGAAGTTTAGTTTGGACCTCTCTTTCTTGCCACCGCGCCTTAGACCGATCGGCCAAACTGTAGTGGCAGCCTTAAGCAATGATGTAGTCAGCAACAACAGCCATTTTCTCTATGCACATTAAGCCTGATGGCCTTAATTTTTCACTGATCAGTTTTCCCTACCGGCAAAAGAATGACGTTCAGCGGGTTATATGGCTGAGAATTTGCTTGTCGCTCAACCCGTCATGAAACACTCCCCCATCATACATTTTCCATTTCCGCATCATCCTACTCCTGTCAGGTCTCTTTCAAGGCTTGTTCGGTTAATCCCAAATGAGAGATAGAAAAATTGAGCAGATTAATTAATTCCAAGTACAGAATTATTTTCCTTCAAATCCCATTCAATCCTTTTATGTTGGGGATTAAGCGAATAAGACCTCAACACTATTATTTTTCATGTTGGTTTTTGCAAATTCCCTGCCAGTATTTTTGTTGTCACGAAAGATAGGAATCCTAGTAGATGTCAGAAGCATTAGCACTCGGTAACTTGAAGCGCTGACTCCTGACCAATCTGTATATGTTTTTTCTGCATTGGCTACATATAAAGGATATATGTCATATTTATGACTTGAGGAAAATCCAATGGCCCACAATGATTATCAATTATCATGGCTTCTATTTCGCACGATTGATCATCCATCCTAGCAATGATTCATAAATCAAATTTTGCATTTCTTCTTTTCTATTACACCGGGGGCCGCCGACCTACTATGTACAGGGATATGATCAGGTACAGTTGTACCCAAAAATTTTGCAAAAAAAAACCCCACCATATATTATAGTATATGTTATGTATATGTACTAATAGTTGGGTCAAATGGGTAATATTTGAGTTTAAAATGGCATTCTAGATGGTATGGAAATTTCTCGACTGAGCCGTTATTGTTTCTGCAAAAATAATAATATAATAATATATTGTGTTGTTAACTTTTATGGTAATGCTTGAAAATATCGCAACTGGTTCTATGCAAACTAAATTAAAAAATATTGCAGACAACAAAATACTTAAATGATTTTCTTGGTTACATGCTTTGAAATCGACATTTTCTACATATTCAGAATAAAGATGTAATATCCCGTTTATAAAAAAAAATCACATCAAGTATACTTTTAATTTTATTTTTTTAGTATATATTTTGTAGTTCTAGAAATTTATTGCACACTATACTCACTTTACTAAACTATGTCCATGTTAGTTTTTCTTATCAAGGCATTTATCATTAATTTATATCAAGTCTATATATAGTACCGTCTTTTTTTAAGAAAAAATACAAAGATTTTTTTCTTAACTTCATACCCACATTTTAAAAATCTTTCATCCACCACCGTATTACACTAGTGATCTAAACTAGTTGACATCTCTTTATCACGTTACACATAAGAGTATCATCTAGGTATTATGTAAGAAATATATATAGCTTAGAATCAATAAACAACCAAGACATCAACATGCACACAGGATCAAAGGCCAAACATAAATAAAACATTTGATTTCATACAACAACAATGCTGACCACTTACATCAATATTGATGCATGCATGGAGATGAAGGTGAGCTACCATGCATGACATAGACGTATGGCACACATTTTTGCTGCTAGCTAGCGGCCGGGGTCATATCCAGCTTATTACAAATATGTATAGTTATACTCACATACATCACTCATATCTGTAGGTATAAAACAGGGGAGTAGGTATCATAAGCATGCATATATAAGTAACGTACTCCCTCTATCTTAAAATAAAGGGATTTTATCCATGTAACTGTATATTTACATGGATAAAATACCTGATATTTGAATTATTTATATATATAGTATATATATATGGATGCATGCGATGACATACATGCACATAGATTATATAAGTATATATAATAAAAACTCTTCCATATCTTAATTATCCGCAGCATCCGGGCCTACTCATTTGCCACCTGAGAGCATTGTGCCTGGCCTCCAGGTTGTGGTAGCTGGTTTGCAGGTTGTGGTGGCAGGCTTGCAGGTTTCTGTAGCTGCTGTGCAGCTTGTTGTATTCGCTTTCCAGGTTGTAGTACTCCCTGCGCTTCTGCTCCTCGTAGCTCTCGTGGTTCTGAAGCTTCATCCTAAGCGTCCGGATTTGCTCTTCTAATCCTGCGATTTCACGGTCCTGCAGCCTGATGTTGCCTTTCTCTAGCACCTCTGTTGCTTGTCCTCTCTGCCACATTAATTGAACATGGATGGATCGGATGGATGCAAATTAAATTAATTGTGTGCAATCAGAAAAATTCATCAATTAATTCTACCTATTATTTTTCTGGGTATAGTATATGACTGTAAACGTACTGTAAGTAAATATGAGCTAGAGATGAGGAGGACAAGATCAGGAAGAAGAAAGGAAGTAATTATAATAACCATGTTGTTGTGAGATCGATCGGTAGCAAGTTGATCAGTTGCACTCACTTGGTTCCTTCAGAATACTCTCCTTCTACCTTAGCTTTCTAGTTCATTTGTTATGGCCTATCAGAGACCCTGAACATCGCTTAAATAGACATCGCATGAAGAGTGGCAGGACTAACTAATTAAGTAATATATGCATTATGTTCTCCATTGTAATTAATTTACTGATGTGTGGATGGATTCGTCTCAACATGTAGTTTTCTAAGATGCTCATGTTCAAAATTAAACAACAAATTTTGTATGATCGATGCATGCATCCACCTCAAATACCGTTAGTGAGGAGTTGCGTTGCGTGTACATGAGCATATGCATGCGTCTGTATTGAGTATCGAAAATTGGTTTTGCCAAATCCCATGCAATTATGCTGCATTTGATTTATACATTAATTTAAGGAATTATATAAACAGTTTTTTAAAAAAAAAACACACAAAGCACAAACGCAGGCACTCACAACCCATACACACTTTCCCCTATAAACGTTCCCTATGAACACCTAAAAAAATTAGGTCGGCATATCTTAAGATCGACAAATTTCTTTTTTTCTACTCACTACCTAAGCTCAGGTTATGCATACCTTTTAAGGGCATAATGTTTACCAAGTTTGTGCCCGTTTGAACTAGATGAAGAAGCTGATGACAGTTGATGAATGCATGATGTATTGCTTTACAAGGATGAATTAAACACTATATAATATAGGGATAGTCTAGATCTCATGCATGCATACGACTAAAATTTAGGCACTTCTAGCTCGTATCCCCCATATAAACTACTTAAGCCTTTCTTTATTAGATAAAGATTGAACAAAGAATTATTCTAACTTAAACACAAAATAAATTTACAATTGGTAAAAAATACAAAATACAATAACAAGACTACACTTAAAATAAACTAAAATTGCATATACATAGCAGAATGATTTTAGACTAATTAGCAGTATGTAATTTTAGGTAATTAAAAAATTTCAAATTTACTTCTTACGTTTCAAAATATAAGGCTTGTTTTGTTTTGTTAAGAAAGGCTTTGACCAATAATTAGCTTATTAGATATACTTTTTATGACATAAAATTATTTTTATTCATATTGAAAAGTACTACTTATATATGATGATTATGTTTTTGTATTGCACAGTAATGTCATAATAGATAAATTGTTGGTTAAAGTTTTATCTATATCGATACTAAAATACACCTTATATTTTAAAATGGATGTGGAGTGTAACCTCTAAATGAACAGAGTTTTGGATAAATCATAGTTTTGGAAGTATATTCACTAATAATCATATACTAAGATAGCCATGCATGCAGGAGTGCTGATATCACCTTGATGACGGCCCGAAATTATTCCATTACCCCATTAGATCTAGATACAAGAGAATATATGCGCCCTGGTTTCATTATTAATAAACCAAAACAATTATTAATCCTACATGGTTGAATAGCAAATGTAGAATTGTAATTGGGACTCCCTAGCTACTATACGACAACTTAGTATTATCAATTATAGATTTTAGAATTAAATAATTAAATAGATTTAAAAAAAAGAAAGAATTAAAAAGTACGGTCGTGGATTCTATATATAATTTTGACATTAATTATTTTTTATTTTGATAAAAAAGTATGTAATATAAATGTGCCATGCGAAGACAGGGATTACTGCGATTATAGTATCATAGTATGGTTAATTACTCAAGTTGAAAGAACATTTACCTAAACCATTATGAAGCAGTACCTATGGGTCCTAAAAAAGGTTTTTTCAACTATTGCTTTTACTTGTGGGCATATAGGCATATATGCAAAGCGCTATGTTGGCTTTACATGTAAACCTGATTATTAAGACCTAATTTAGGAGCTTCAAAAGGTTTGTTAAGTTAAACTAAGTATAGATTCAGACAACAGATTTAGGTCACATTGATTTAGACAACTTTGGAAACTAACTATATAAATGATACTTTCATTGGTTTTCTTATATAGTAACTTTTAACTTCATAAGGGCACATTGATCTTTTAAGGGCAAATATGATAGTCAATTAATTGACGTTGACCAATAATAGTGACAAAAGAGAGCTGAGAACTAACTGAATAGTGGCAAAAGAAAGAGTTCCAAATTCTTGATGGTCTTTTTGTTGGATATTTGCTTGCAAATTCTATATGTTTTTTTTCTGAGAAATATAAAATTTCAAGTTAAGAATTATACATTTAGAGATCTATTGAAACGTATGGGTATTTTGCTAGTAAATACCTTTTGGTTTCAATGGGCTACACTCGCATGCCACACACATCCATAAAGAACATCGATCTGGTTAAAGAGATTTGCTAAACACGACAGGGATTTGTGATATCTGATGTTGACTGCCATTACATGCAGGTGTGCGTTGGGCCATTTAATTTGGAAGACTCAGAAAACAGCATGGTTTTTAAATTATGTGATTTATAGTCCTGTAAAAATCTTGTTTATATGTACGTTACGTGTTGCTTAATATTGGATTTCTTTGGTATTAATTTGTCATTCATCTACAGAAATTGGAGAGGCGGCGAAGTTAAAGGCGGCTGCTAGAATTAGACGAGTGTTAGTAGTGGAGGGATCAAGTGAATCAGATTCATGCCACGTACTGTGCATCCATCCAGAGAAAATTGCTACAAGATTAATCTGCTATGCCCCTAAATTTTGTGTCATCCGTTACATGCACCAGAGACTTTTTTCTTATTGGTAGTTGATTGTTATTTTTCTTTAAATAACTACATATTGCCCCCATCCCATACTTATATGCTAGTGATAAAAACACAACTGTCAACTGAAAAAAGATTCATTAATTTGTAGAAAAAAGGACATATGAAATCAGCTTTGATGAAATTCATACAACATTTTCATAAAAAGTGCCACACAATTTAGTGCCTGTAGAAAGTGCATCTACTTTCTTATAGGCATGCATAAGGAAATATCTCTACGAAAATACCGCAAGGCATATAGACATTTCATAAAATGTCTATTTGTTTCTAGAGACAATTCACCAAAAGACATTTAGGGCCTCTTTGAATCGCAAGATTAAGAAAACGTAAGAATAGGAAAAAGGTAGGATTTTAGGGCCCCTTTGAATTGGAGGAAAAACATAGGCTTTTTGGAGGATTTTAATCCTATAGAAAAATTTCCTATGATGCCCTTTGAAACACAGGATTGAATCATATCCAATCCTTTGAAATTCCTATGGAATGGACAACCCTATAGAGATTTTGGAGGAAATTTAGCAAGAGCTTTAACCTCTTGGTAACTTTTATTTGAGTCTATCTCTCTCATCCAATTCCTGTGTTTTTCCTGTGGTTCAATCAAACGGTCTAAGGATTCACCAAAAGACATTTAGGGCCCCTTTGAATCGTAGGGTTGAAAAAATAGAGGAATAGAAAAAACACAGGATTCTGACAGGTATTGAAGTGTAAAACAGAGGATTGCAAAACACAGGAATGATCGTTTGATTGGACCGTAGGAAAAACATAGGAATTGGATGAGAGAGAGATAGACTCAAAGAAAATTTTCCAAGAGGTTGGACCTCTTGCTGAGTTTCCTCCAAAATCCACATGCAATGTGTCATTCCATAGGAATTTCATAGGATTTAGAAAGTTTCAATCCTTTAAATCAAAGGGCCAAATAGAAAATTTTCCTATAGGATTTGAATCCTATGAAATTCCTACATAAATATTTTGATTCAAAGGGGCCCTAAAAATACAGGAGTCCAAAGGATGAGAAATGTCACTTAAGTTTTCAAATATTTAAGATGATAGCACTTTTCTATTGAATTTTCTAACATCCGGTGTGCAGACCATACAAAGGCTAACCTGTTTAAGAGAGAACCGCACAAGTTGCTGAGATCACCTAGATGGCGCATCGAAATTATTCCGTTATAGCTTGGACCTGGAAAATGCCCCTTGATTTCCTTACTAGAAGTCAATTAAAACAGTGCAAAAACCCACTTGTGTTACCGTAAAGTTTATTTAGTCAAGTTGAAAAGTCTTCTCTAGACCACTAAAAATCTCTATATGTGCATGGGTTCTAATTACAAACGATTGTTCTAAATTCTTTTTTACATGCGAGCATATATACCAAAGGTGGTATATATATTTTGGCAAGACATCTAAACCAAATTATAAATTAAGACGAGGTGATGTGCAGGAATGCACAGCACAGCGCATAGTAGTCTGCGCATGATCCTAAATGTAACATTCCTATTTTACTTAATTTACTTATAATTTAAAATCGGAGATTGATTAGAATTGATGAATCTTATACATAGTTTTCAGAAAGAAAATGAATTTATGTTACACAATATTTACTCTTTTATACAATAGATTTTTTTCGTATATACTTATCATTCTTATATAGAAATTTATTTGGAGCGATGCCAATTAATTATATCATGTTTTTCTTCAACTTTCTCATGTCTTCAAAATCTACATGCCAAAAATATCCCAAATTTCCATTTGGCTCCTCGCCACAAAATTTTCTACCCATATCTCTTTTAGTAAAAAGTTCTGCTCCAAAAAGCTCCTAGGATACACCATGTCATTGAATGAATATTGGCTGTCCGATTGAGAAGACAACAAAAATAGAGAGATTCAATATTCATCGGCTGTTTCCAGGTTATTGGTCTTCCTTTCTCTCACACAGTCTCTGTGCAGGTTTCCTTGATCTGTCTTCCTATCTCACACACTCTCTGTGTGTCGATCGCCTTCTATTTTTTTCTCTCCCTGTCAAGAGCAAATGAACAGAGAAAGGAGAAAAGACAAACCAAGAGAGTGGGAAAATGTGGCAAAAATACCATCTCGCTGCTCTCAATGCACATGTGAACCATACAAAGCTAACCCAGATTAAGAGATAAGCTACCGAAGGTCGCTGACATCACCTGGATGATGCAACAAAAATTACTTTGTTACTACTGATCTGAGAAAGTGCCCCTTGATTTTCTTCCTGAGTGACAATTAACACAATTACCTAGTTGAATGGAAAATGCAAAGACCCACTTGTGTTACCATATGATTATAATAGTCAAGTTGGAAAATATCCTTTTCTAAACCACTAAAAATACATGGGTGAAGGGTTGTTCTAAATATTTCTTTTTAGATATGGGCATATATGCCATAAAGGCGATATATACAAAATTATATTAAGACCCTGCTTACCAGGTTACATAGCTTCTCCGGGAATTACCTTCTCCATGAAGAGAGTGAAAATTACAGGTCCAACAAAAAGCATCTGATAAAGGAGAAATGTGATGGGCAGACGTGCGTCTGCGCTTATCATCCTAAATAAATGTAACATTCCTATTTTACTCAAGTTATAATTTCAAATTTTGGATTTATTAGAATTGATGAATCTTAATACATAATTTTCAGAAGCAAACTAAAGGGGATTAATTTGAATAAAAACTTTTATAGGGGATTGAAAAGTTAAACTGATTTTTTTTTCATGAAACTAGAGTATAATATGTAGTTTTTCTGATATACCCCTAATCCAGGCCATCTCGCTATTTAAATTTCTGGAAGAAACTATATAAAATTCACAAGTATCCATAAAACATAACTAAAAGATATATGCATAAATATATATTTGTCCATAGAATGTCGTCGTACCTGCAGCTCAAGAGGTCGTGAGGATGGCAGACTAACTACAGCCATACCCTTATTGACCTCTTTTATATACAGGGTGTGTGTTTAGTTCACGATAAAATTGAAAGTTTGGTTAAAATTGGAACGATGTGACGGAAAAGTTGGAAGTTTACGTGTGTAGGAAAATTTCGATGTGATGAAAAAATTAAAAGTTTGAAGAAATAGTTTGGAACTAAACTCGGCCACAATCAAGCCCTGAAGTAATTTCTCATTTGGCTCCTCACCACAGAATTTCCAGGTAATATACAAGTGAAGGACAAAATTAATATTCCTATACATGGATTAGCAGAGCTGAGATGCTGGGCATCTGTATAGGCAATTTGGAATGCAAGATAATTTTGGACCCTTTTTATCTTGCATATAAATTAAGCTTTTTGATTCTTCAAGGCAGAGTAGTTCTCCATAATCCCTCAAATTATATATCAATTACTAAAATAATGACTTGGCTTGGATGATAGAGGGGGTAGATGAAGCCATGAAGATCATGCTGGACAGCTACTACAGCAGTGCAGGCTGCCCGTATCTATGTATGTATGTATGCAGTGACAGATAACATATATATGTTTTTTTTTAATAATGGAATATAACATTCCGGCACAGAAGCTACAGCCCATCATTACAATCTAGCAATCAAAACAAGTGTAGTCCAAAAATAATAGCAACCAGCGTATAAAGATAAAAGTAACCAGCGTATAACAACAAGTATATATATATGTACTGACCACACTTTGCATTTCAATATTACATCCAGCTGCAGGAACAGGAGAGGTTGCATGACATCGATCGATCACATATCAATGTTGCATGCTCTAGATATATAGCTGCCAGTATACATGCAGCTTTATTCTTCACACACATATACATACAGTACACTCGCAACTCTCATAGGCATGCATATACATCACACACAACCCTGCATATACTGTATAGATACTTATACATATATTCAGGTACGTACGTAGGGCATTCGATGGTTGTGCAGATCGATCATATCGATCGATCAATTGTGGCGGTGATAGTAGGGTTGTCCGACGGTGAAAACAGGGAATCTGACAGTGGGGCCGCAATTCCTGTGGGCTGCATCCAGGTCTCTGTATTTCCTCTCCAGCTCTGCGAATTCTTTCTGAAGATTCGCGTGCTGCTTCTGCTTCTCTTCCTTGTACCTGGTCAGGTTCTGAACCTGCCTCTCCAGCGCCTCGATCGTGTCGTTTAACTCTTTTATTGTGTCGTTTAATTTACTGATTCTGCCGTTTAAGCCCTTGACTTGATCCTTGTGCGCATCGGCGTTCTCTCTCTCTAGTACCTTTGTTGGCGGATCGCCCGTATATCCCCTTCTTGTTGCCCGGTGCTGCATGCATATATAGATCATCATAATAATCATATGCATGTTTGATAAGAATATTAACTCCATTACAAAATATGGGAATCTAAAATCGGGTGAGACCATATCCAGATATACGATGAATCTAATGCTATATTTGAGATGGAAGGAGTATATAAGCACTCCATCCGTCCCAATAAAGCACTTTGCATATCTTGTATAAGGATTAAGCGAGAAAGAACTCGTAGCCTAGTGGTTGAAATGCTCGAGTAGTACTGGGTATGACTATCTATGTAAGCGAATTTCAGGTTAAAAAAGATCACTTGTAGACTCCTCGTAAAAACGTGTATTAAGAATGGGCCCATCATCTGAAAGACAGAGGTCTTAAAACATGGGTTAATGACAGATCATAAGGACTAATCCGCATGTATGGGCCAAAGTTCGTGGCCATTTTTAGCCAGTTTGGTTGAAGCTTTTTCTTATTCTTTCCTTCATCGGTCGAGTTATTTCATTACAAGGATTGGGAATAGACGTAACATTAAAAAGAAAATTAATTAGTAATGATTGGTACTTTGGTAGGGACAAGCAGCTGGTGGAGAAACTAAACAAATGATGAGATATATAAGAAAATAGCTAGGTAGACAAGTAATATAAGAAAAAAAAATAAATTTAAACGTTTAAAGTAACTATATTTTGGGACGAAGATCATAGTAGTATATGCGTATAGCAAGAGAAGATCAGTACCATTGTGAAACCAGCTAGCTAGCAAATTCGATCAGTTGCAAACTTGATCCTTGAGTTATTCTAACCTTGGTCGCTTGCTACCGTCTGGAGACCCCGGGGCAATGCTTAAATAGACAGTGCCAACTTGCAGGGCTAATTAATTAATATACTTCCTCTGAATATTTAATGTTTAGGATCAGATTTAGTGAAACTTGTAAAACTTTAACCATCAATAGCTTCTTACTCACATTACTACAAAACATCAAATTGGTCTCGACACTATAGGTGCCAGAAGTGCTAAATCTGACACATATAGGCCTTTTCGCACATGTGGGTTGAAATTGCAAAAAAAACGACATCTTTAAACAATTATAGGTGCCGGTTCTAAATAAAAACCAACACTTATTCTATAGGTGCTGGTTTTTATTAAAAAACCGAAACCTTTAATATGTCAAAAAACGGCACCTTTAATCCACTAGAATGGATACCCTCATCTCAATCGGGCGGTAAGCCCCATCTCAATCGGGCATGGCGTCCATCACAGGCTAGAAGTCACTGATGTGATGAGCTATCTCAATCGGGCAAACGGTCGTCACAGATGATTCTATCTCAATCGGGCCCTAAGTAAAGCCCGTCACCGATAGCTTTGACCCAGACGACCAATCAAACTATAGCCCCTCACAGATGACCTATCTCAATCGGGCCACAACTATAACCCGTCACAGATGAGTCATCTGTGACGGGCATTAACTTATGCTAGAGTTAATGCCCGTCACATATGAGTATATTCCAAAAATAAATAAATTTTATTTTTTGGCTAGCCCTCACTCGTGTGCACCCACGCGGAAGTTCAAACTTCCCGGTCGGTCACCCATCCCAAAATTACTCCAGACCAAGCACACTTAATGTCAAAGTTCTTTAGAGATTGGCTTCCGGAAGATACGAGTATTCTATTAATCCTATTATGCCCTAGGCCAGGATGTTAAATTGGGGTTATTAAATGATTTCAAATGGAAAAGTCACCAAAACCAAAGTTGTAGAACTCATCGAGGTGCAAAATTTTTATTTTGGTCATTTCTCCATCTGACTCTATTTAAACAATTTGAAATTTGAAATTCAAAGTTTGAAAAGTTCAAAAAGAATTTTAGATCAGTGAACGACTTCAACTGAAAAAGTCATCAACAACAAAGTTGTATAACTCATCAAAATCTATAACTTTTATTTTGGTCATTTTTCTATATAACATTTTTTGAACCGTTTGAATTTGAATTTGAAAATATGACAACTTCAAACAACATTTTCAAATACTAAATGATATCAACTGAAAAAGTCATCAACAACAAAGTTGAATAACTCATCAAGATCTAAAACTTTTATTGTGGTCATTTCTTCATACGACAAAGTGATAGTAACATTGTTCACAAAATTGACATATCTCTTATCTAGTTTTATAAACTATAACACATATATGTAAAATTTATGAATAATATTACTAACATTTCGTCAGATGAAGAAATAACAAAAATAAAAGTTTTAGATCTTGATGAGTTATTCAACTTTGTTGTTGATGACTTTTTCAATTGAAATCATTTAGTATTTGAAAATGTTTTTTGAAGTTGTCATATTTTTAAATTCAAATTCAAATTGTTCAAAAAAATGTTATATTAAAAAATGACCAAACTAAAAGTTGTAAATATTGATAAGTTATACAACTTTGTTGTTGACATTTTTTCCATTTGAAATCATTTACTACCCGTAAAATTATTTTGCTATAATCAACTTACAAATATAAACATTTCATATGAAAAATGAAAAAATAGTCATCGGTGACGGGTTTTAGTTAATGCCCGATAGAGATTAAGTATATAGCCCGTCACTGATGAGTCATCTATGACGGGCCTAGTTGTTATCTCAAACGGGCCTCAAGTTGGTGCACGTCACAGATGATGGTCATTTGTGACGGGCCACAACTTGAGGCCCGTTTGAGATATGGAATGTTATCTCAAACGGGCCTAAAGTTGTGGCCCGTCACAGATGATGGTCATCTGTGACGGGCCACAACTTTAGGCCCGTTTGAGGTATGGAATGTTATCTCAATCGGGCCTAAAGTTGTGGCCCGTCACTGATAGGTGTCATCCGTGACGGGCTTAAGTTTTATACCCATCTAACATGTCTGTGCGACCATATCTCAATCGGGCACTTTTCGGCCCGATTGAGATGACTTCCTTATGACGGCCCGCTATTTCTAAGCATATTAGAGCCCGTTACAGATAGAAGGATCTGTACTAGTGATCATTGGTGGGCCCCACAAAAACCGAGCCGAGCCGAGTCCGCACAAGACCGCAAGTCGTCGTTCTTATCCATCCACTCGGCTACATCTCTCTCTCCTTGTCTCTTTCTTCTCCTCTTCTCCTCCACTCGGCTCCATCTTCTCCTCTTCTCTTTCTTCTCTCTCTCCTTATCCCGGGCGGCGCCATGGTGGGAGGGGACGTGCGGCGACACTCGGTGGCGTGAGGTGGCGCTACGGTGGGAGGGAGGTGGCCCGCTCCCCTCGGCGGCAGGAGGCGGCGTGCAGCGGCGGGAGGAAGGCAACCTGCGCAGCCGAGTCCCTCGGCAGCGGGAGGCAGTCGGACAGAGGTGGCCCGCGCCAAATCTGAAGGTGCGGCTCGGCGAAGACAGCCGGTGTGGAGGTGGGGCCGTCGGCAGGAGGTGCGACGGCGTCGGTGGCCTAACCAGAGTGCTTTCATCAAGGGCCGCTCCCTTCATGACAACTTCCGCTATGTCCAGCTTGCGGCAAGGGCGCTCCACGCCAAATGCGTTCCCCGACTTCTTCTCAAGGTGGATATCGCGAAGGCCTTTGACATGGTCAGCTGGCCTTTCTTGCTTGAGGTGCTAGCCCAGCTTGGCTTCAGTCAACGTTGGCGTGATTGGGTCTCCCTCATTCTCAGTGCCTCCTCTTCCCGGGTGCTGGTCAATGGGGTGCCAGGTATCGGAGAGGTCTTCGCCAAGGAGATCCTCTTTCCCCCATGCTTTTCATTCTAGTCATGGATGTGCTCAATGCGATGCTCCGCAAAGCCTCTGACTCGAGTAGTTTTCTTCCCCTCAATGATTGTGCTATTCGACATCGTGCATCCCTCTACGCCGATGATCTAGTTCTCTTCCTTTCCCCCGTTCGGTAGGACCTTGAGTTCATCCAAGGCATCCTCTCTATCTTCAGTGCCGCTTCCGGGCTTCAGACCAACTTCACCAAATGCTTGATTACTCCGATCCACTGCTCGGTTCTTGACCTAGAGCTGGTTCAGTCCTCTTTTCCTTGCTCGATCTCTGAGTTTCCCTGCACCTACCTCGGCATTCCACTATCAGTTCGCAAGCTGCCAAAAGCGGCCCTGCAACCACTTGTGGATAAAGCCTCCCATCGGCTCCCCCCCCCTCGAAGGGTCGTCTCACCACTCTGGCGGGTCGCTCGGTTCTGGTCCAATCGGTTGTCTCTTCTATTCTGGTACATCTTTCTATGGCGATCGGCTTGCCAGGCTGGGTTATCAAAGCCATTGACAAGAAGCGTCACCCCTTCTTGTGGACAGGTACGGACTCGGCCAATGGGGGACAATGCCGAGTGTCCTGGACGAAGGTTTGCCATCCTAGGTATCTCAGTGGTATGGGCATTCCGGACCTCAGGATAGCTGGCTTTGCCTTGAGAGTTCGCTGGCTCTGGCTTCAGCGCTCAGGACACCCCAACTGGTCTGATCTGAAGGCCTCTGTTGAGCGGAGCGTCTCCGACATGTTCGCAGCATCTACCTTCACTACCTTGGGAGATGGTCAGTCCACGCTCTTCTGGACTGACGATGGATTGATGGTCGGTCGCTAGCTTCTATAGCTCCTGACCTCCTCCATGTCGTGCCTCCACGTTTCCGGGGATCGCGCACGGTTGCTACTGGGTTAGCGAACAACTCCTGGGTTGGTGATATACGCGGTGCCCTCACTGTCCCGGTCATCTCTCAGTTCCTGTTAGTTTGGGACGCGGTGCTTCCTACCCAGCTCTCGCCGGGTGTTGAGGATCGCCTCGTCTGGTGTTGGACGGGTGACCAGTGCTACTCAGTGCGATTGGCGTACCAGGCGTTCTTCCTTGGCTAGCACTCTTTTGCCTGTGCCGACCTGCTCTAGCACGCGAAGGGCCCTGCTAAATGCAAGTTCTTCCTATGGTTTGCATTTCAGCAGCGCTGCTGGACTACCGATCTTCTCCAGAAGCGTGGTATCGATAGCCACTCTGCTTACCCCTTTTGCGCTTAGGAGCTTGAGAGGGTGAACCACATCCTCATTAATTGCATGTTCGCTCGGTAGGTCTGGCTCCGTGTGATGTCCCCTCCTGGCTGGGTTGCCCTCTCTCCCCCTCGTGGCAGCTGGCTCCAGGATTGGTGGTCATCCTCCAGGGCCCATTTACCTGAGCACCTCCGTATCGGCTTTGACTACTTGGTACTCCTAATCTCTTGGCAGCTGTGGAAGGAATGAAACTCCAGGGTTTTTGACTCTGCGCTCGCTTCGGTCCCAGTGATTTTGGAGTCCATCCGCTCGGAGGGCCAGCTGTGGTCTTTAGCTGGCATTGCTGTTTTTGGGGATTTCTTGGGAGTGTAGTGTGGCTCTGCCCCCTCCTGTTGTTTGGAGTTTCGTTTTAACCATCGTAGTAGTTCCTAGCTTCAGGTTTTTTATTAAGCCAATCTGGCTGATTCCGTTGTGTAACAAAAACTCTTTTCCTGCTAATATTGACGTGCAATCCTTTTACGCGTTCGCGAAAAAAATCGATACATATTAAAATTGAAAGTCACTTAATATTTAATAATTTATAATTACATAATTATTGATTCAGTAAAAAATTTAATTGAGATTCAAAAGAAGATTAAAACTTTGCATTTATATCAATATTGGATTGAGAAAAATTTTATGAGGAAAAATAAAATTAATAGTACGCACCAAGTGCGAAGATGCATTTCCTAATTAAAGGTCCATGTTAGTCATACGATGTTAATTATTAAGTTTAATTGCAAGAATTAATAAATTATGAAATCATCGAGACTCCAAGATTACTTGCTAGTTTCAAATTTTATACTCTAGCTTCGATTTTTTCTAGGCAAACGTTTTTTTAGGTTTAACCAAGTTTATTGCAACATTTAGCAATTTCTACGACACTAAATTAGTTTTATTAAATATAACATTGAATATATTTTGATAATATGTTTGTTTTCTGATTAAAATATTGCTATATTTTTCTATAAACTTGACCAAACTTAAAAAAGTTTAACTAGAAAATAGTCAATGCGACTTATAATATAAAATGGAGGGAGTACTTAGTAAATCCAGAAAAACTATAAGTGCGATTTCAAACCATGTTGCTTTTTTTTTATTTATTCTAAATTTTAGTATTATATAATAAGAAAACATATAAAGTTCAACTCCACAATATGTACAACTTTGTAAATACAAATTTTGAATTAGTAAATTTACTAAATAGAAGCAACAACAAAATTATTTGAATGGTTTTGTGTATGTTGTTTCATTAATAATTTAAATTTAGAGCTGTTTCAGATATATGCAAATCACGTAATATGAGATTACCCGTGGTTATCCATAGGTTAACTAGTCCCCGTATAAAAACAGTTACTCAAGTTAGAAGAATATTTACCTAAACCACTAACAGCATGTACCTATTGGATGCTTTGAAAAGGTCGTTTTAAATTTTATTTACTTGTGGGCATATATTCAAAGGCGCTAATGGTGATTACACGTATAAATCAAATTATTAGGACCCTGTGTAATCTTCCTCGGGGAGCTGGCTTCTCCGAAAAAAGAGTGAACATTTAGAGGTCCAACAAATAGAACCTAATTCAGCAACTAAACAAGAGAAAAACTGGAATGTTACATTTGAGATTGTTCTGAATTATTAAATTGGGTTTTAAGTTTTCAATTGTTGAATAGTTTCATATTAGTTATGAAAGGGTAAAAGACCTAGTATAGCTTGTCACCTCATTGGTGAACTTTAGGGGTTGAGAAAGGTCATTTAGGATCATACATCGAATTTGTGGGATTTTTCATGAATTATCCTACAGTTGACTGGGATTTTCTTGATTTTGTATTGGCTCAGAAAATTTCATGAAGTTAGACGAAGTACAAGTTCCAGGAACTGATTCAGGGGACTTTTAAAATTTTCAGGCTTATGTTATAGTAGTATATTGCTGCACGTATTGACACAATGATACATTAGAAAAGGATTTCTTCTGCAGCTACCTCCTTGGTTGAGCCGTTGAGGCACTTATCATGACCTTCAAGTCCATGGTCTATTTCCAAGGTTGTCAGTATCCCGATACGTATACCAGTATACTAGACACTACGATCCACCAAATCAAAATGATATTATCTCATCTATTATCCTAATTTTCATAGTATCTCAATCTTACTAATTGTTTTCGCACGTTCCTACGAAATCTTAGGTAGTATCCTAATTCTACTATCCCTACGATCCTACAAAATATTATTTAAAAATAGGTGGATTGAAAATAATATGAATAAATATGCTCAAGTTTACATTAAAAACCAATTAAATTTATCAAAATCAATATTATATGCTTTAATTTATACAACATATTATATATTTTATATAAAAATATGTATTTTCTAAAATCTAATAGTATCTCGATACTGATTATCTTGTATATTTTTGGCCATTGCCCATATGTCTTTTGGTATTAAAAAAATGTCTAAGAAAACCGTAATCTAATTTTTTTGAATTGAAAGGGTAGTTACTTACTTGACATTGTTTTCCTCTTTTCTTCCACCTATATATTGTCGATTGCTCTCTATTGAATTGAATTATCAAATTGAAAACGAGTAGCACTTAGTATAACGTAAGAGGGTTAATTAACTAGTGAAAATAAACAGCAGCAGGTCATGATAAATTTATTTTTCATTAGTCGTGAGCTCGATTGGGGTTGGGTGGGGGGGGGTGACCGTCCACACGATTTTTCATTAAGAATAAGTCATGACATCTTTTTTGCCCAGAATCAAGACTGGTGCTAACTTGAAACTCTGAGTCCAAGTTTATGTTTCAGGTAACCTCAAACTCATAATCCAAGTTTCATGGGTAAGGTTAACTTGGAAATTAGTTTATGGCTGTGTTTATATCCAAAGTTTGGATCCAAACTTCAGTCATTTTCCATCGCATCAACCTGTCATACACACCCAACTTTTCAGTCACATCATCTCCAATATAAACCAAAATCCAAACTTTGCGCTGACTAAACCCAGCCTATGACCATTGCCCAATATGAGGGTAACTGACGAAAATGAACAGCAGCAGGCCAGTCATGGTAACTTTTTTCACTAGGGTATACAGTATGGTTCAACTGAGTTTTCATAATTGTCAGAGTCTCAAAAATAATTGCTCTGTTGAATCCTGGAGTAGGTCTTAATATTTACTGGTACATGTTACACCAACCAGTGGTCAATAGGGATGGAGGCTTGAGTCTGGGGCAAAAGAGTTGTCATGAAAGGCCCTCATAATCAGTTATGACTTTTCGAATTTGCTGTCAAAATTTAGTTATGTGTTGAAAATTTCAGCTGTTAATTCTTTCAATTATTGTCCGCCCGCACTCCGCGCAGGATCATGCTTTGGACTTGGGATGTACAGTATGTATGTTTCAGGTAACCTGAAACTCTGAATCCAAGTTTCAAAATTGAAATGTCTAGCCATTTTTTGAATCATTCAATTGAGCTATCTGTAGACTTGGACCACTGAAGTAACAGGATTTCACTTCAGAGGTTCCGAACTGACTGCTGAAGAACAAAACCCTGGAACTGCATTTCCTACAGATGTGAAACTAATTCTACATGTATTGGATAACCATTCTTGATTAATCTGAAGTGGAACAATAATCCTGAGCATCTGCATAGCCAGATTAGGAATGTAAGGTAATCTTGGATCTTTATTCAACAGGCATACACTGAACACTAACAAAACAAAGCCATCAAGCTTTTTGCTTCTGCAGGTTCTAGTTCTTCCTAATTCCTCAGCTCCATCTACTTCTACTCTCCAAAAACAAAACAAAAAGAAACGAATTCAAACAGCCTATCCTTCTCCTCCTCTTCCCCCCATTCATTTACACAGCTCACCACCTACCATCACAAATTCACAACAAACTCGCATCAAATTCTCCACCACAAACACATGTAAGATCATCAAACAAGCCCAAGAAGGCACAAACATTTTTCTTATGTTTTCTGTTCAGAGTTATATGGTGGTTTCAATCGAATGGCGACTTGGCCTTGGATGATGAGTTGTAGATCATGGCGGATGAGCCGGAGAAGCTGCTGCTGCTCGGCGGCGTGCTCGACGACGTCGACGTGGCGGCGGCGGCGGCGCGAGGCGGCGAGGCGGCGGCGGCGCCGGACTTGAGGAGGAGGTCGACGTTGGCGTAGTCGTCGCGGTCGAGGCGGATCTCGTTGAGCATGGCGGCGACGTCCTTCATGGCGGGGCGGTCGTCGGGGGAAGGGGCGACGCAGAGGAGGGCGACGCCCATGACCTGCAGCATCTCGTCGACCTCGGCGTCGGAGCGGCCGCGCAGCGCCGGGTCGAGCACGTCGGCGGCGCCCTTCCGGCGGCGGACCCAGTCGACGACGTGCTGGCCGTCGGGGATGGTGGGGTCGATGGGCTGCTTCCCGGTGAGCACCTCCAGCACCACCACCCCGTAGCTGTACACGTCGCTTTTCTCCGTTATCTTCATCATGTACCCGTACTCTGCAATGTTTGTTAATCAGAAGGTGAAAGATTGAAGTAACTTTTGTGACATAGTATTGAAAGCCACTGAACTATATGATTCTGTTCAACATTTGTGCTTAAGATGGGTGGTTTGTCCTTTTTGGTTGCGTGAATTTTAAGCGGAGTGGGCTCAATTGGTTGTACCATCTTGATGTAATTGAATAAGTTTCGATAAAGCTTCCATTATCTTAAAGAAAAAACTTACCTGGGGCGATGTAGCCATATGATCCGGCGACGGTGTTGGACGAGCGGCCAAAGTCGCCGTCGTCGACGAGCTTGGCGAGGCCGAAGTCGGCGATGTAGGCCTCGAAGTCGAGCCCGATGAGGATGTTGTTGGCCTTGATGTCGCGGTGCACGATCGGCGGCACGCAGTCGTGGTGCAGGTACGCGAGCCCCTGCGCCGCACCGAGCACGATCCTGTACCTCACATCCCACTCCAGCTGCGCGCCGCCGCCGCCATGGCCGCCATGGCGGCGCTCGTGGAGCACAGCACCCAGGCTACCGTTCGCCATGTAGTCGTACATGAGCAGCCGTGTCGTCTTGTTCCAGCAGCAGCCGAGGAACCTCACGATGTTCTTGTGCCGGATGCACCCCAGCGTCCTCACCTCCGCCGAGAACGAGTCGCGGACGCGCCCGCCGCCGGCGACGTCGTCCTTGTCGGCGCCGTTGCGGGTGCTTGGCCAGAGCTTCTTGACGGCGATGACCTCGCCGGTGTCGAGGCCGACGCGGTACACCACGCCGGAGCAGCCCTTGCCGATGATGTTGGCGTCGACGAGGTTGCGCACCACCTGCTCGACGCTGAAGCTCAGCTTCTGGAACGGCGTGAACTGCCACGGCCACGCCAGGTCGCCGCCGGACTCCGAGTCGCTGCTCCCGCCGCCGTGCCCGCCCTTCCCGCCGACGATGCCCATCCCGCGCGCCCGTAGGATCCCGACCATGCCCAGCACCATCGCCACCGTCGCCGTCACCAGCAGCGCGATGGCGAGCTTGAGCCGGTGCATCCGCTGCACCTCCTCCTCGTCGGCGCTCATCACCGGCCTCCCGCTGGCGTCGATGCTGACGAAGCACACGTCGCCGCCCTTGGTGCAGAGCCCGGAGTTGCCGGCGAGGCACGACGTCGACAGCTGCCGGAACAGCTTCGTGTCCGGGAGGTAGCCGGTGAAGTTGTTGTTGGACACGTTGAGCGTGACGAGGTTGTCGAGGCCGGCGAGCGGCGCGAGGCCGCCGTCGAGCGCGTTGTACGACAGGTCGAGCACCGAGAGCTTGCTCAGCGCCGAGATCCTCGCCGGGATCGGCCCGGTGAGCCCGTTCCGGCTGAGGTTGAGCGCGATGTCGAGGCCATCAATGGCGCAGAGTTCGTCGGGGATGCGGCCGGAGAGGGCGTTGTCGCTGAGGTCGAGGAGCTCGAGGTTGCGGCACTTTCCCAGCGCCGCCGGGATGGCGCCGGAGAGCGAGTTGCCGCTGAGGACGAGGCGGCTGAGCGCCTCCAGCCTCCCGAACGCGTCGGGGACGCCGCCGGTGAGCTGGTTGTGTGACACGTCGATCTCCTGCAGGCCGCGGACGCCGGCGAGCGACTCCGGCAGCGCGCCGGTGAGCGTGTTGTTGCTGAGGTCGAGCATCTGGAGCTGCGAGCAGTTGCCGAGCTCGGCGGGGACGCCGCCGGCGAGGCGGTTGCTGCCGAGGTCGAGGAAGTTGATGCTCCTCATCCCGGCCACCGCCGCCGGGATCGTCCCGGCGAGCCGGTTTCCTCCTAGCCGCAGCCGCACGAGGCTCGCCGCCTTGCCGATCTCCGGCGGGATGACGCCGGAGAGGTCGTTGGAGAGGAGGAGCAGCTTGGTGAGGTTGCGGAGCAAGAAGATCCCGGGGGGAATGGCGCCGGTGAGGTGGTTGTGCGAGAGGTCGAGCGCCTGGAGGTTGGCGAGGCCGGCGAGCGACGCCGGGATGGAGCCCTCGAGCTGGTTCTGCCACGCGAACACCACCTGCAGCGCGGCGAGGCGGCCGAGCTCCGGCGGGATGAGGCCGGAGATGGCGTTGGTGTCGAGCTGGAGCTGGACGAGCGACGTCGCGTTCGCCAGCGCCGGCGGGATGGTCCCCGTGAGGTTGTTGTCGCTGAGCATGAGGTCCTGCAGCGCCGGGAGGCGGCCGAGCGACGCCGGGATGGCGCCGGAGATGGCGTTGATGGAGAGGTCGAGGGAGACGAGGGAGGTGAGGTTGCCGAAGGTGTCCGGGATGGGCCCCGTCAGCGAGTTCTGCCATAGCAGCAGCTTCTGCAGCCGCGGCAGCGCGCCCAGCGACGGCGGGAGCGGGCCGGAGAGCGAGTTCTCGTAGAGGTAGACGTTGGTGAGGTTGCCGCAGCCGGCGAGCTCCGCCGGGATGGAGCCGGACAGCATCGTCGTGTAGATGGACAGCGTCTGCAAGCTCTGGAGCCGCCCCAGCGACGCCGGGAGCGCGCCGGAGATCTTGGTGTCGGCGAGGCCGAGCACGACGAGGTTGGAGAGCCTCGAGAACGACTCCGGGATCTCGCCGCCGAGGTCACGGTTGCCGCCGGCGCGCAGCGACTCGAGCAGCCGCAGCTCGCCGAGCGACGCCGGGAGCTCGCCGGAGAGGCGGTTGTCGAAGAGCAGGAGGTCCCTGAGCGACGCGGCGAGGTTGCCGAGCGACGCCGGGATTGGGCCCGAGAGCTGGTTGGAGTTGAGCGCCAGCGACGCCATGGCCGTCGCGTTCCCGAGCGAGGCCGGGATGGGGCCGGAGAGCGAGTTGCCGCTGAGGTCGAGCACGGCGAGGCGGCGGCACAGGTGGAGGTCGTCGGGGACGCCGCCGGTGAGGTTGGCGTCGGAGACGACGAGCGACGCGAGCGACGGGAGCGCGGCGCAGATGCCGGGGGGGAGCGGCGCGGCGAGGTGCACCGACTGGAACGTGACGGAGGTGACGCTCCCCGTGGCGGCATCGCAGCCGACGTGCGACCACTTGCACGGCGACGACGCCGACGGCGACCAGTCCGGCGGCCGCGCCGCCGTGGTGTTGAGCCATTGCGTCAGGAAGGCGACCTCCGATGAAGCCGAGGCGGCGGTGGAGGAGGAGAAGGAGAGGAGGTGGAGTAAGAGGAGAAGGAAGTGCATGGGGCTTGGCAACAATGGTGGCAATGGCAGCTGCATCAAAAATCGTGCTGTGCTTGCTTGGGGCAGTGCACAATACACTATGCTAACCAAGCTTGCTTGGTTCAAGAGAGGTGATGATCTCTATGAACTTCACTCTCACTCTTCACTCACTCACCATGGTTCAAGAGTGAAAACAAACACCTTGTTTCTCTCTCTCTCTCTCTCTCTCTCTCTCTCTAGCTACTCTCTCTCTCTTTTCCTCCTCAAAACACTCAACAGGTTGAGCTGTTTGCTTGTGTCTTGGTGCTTGGTTGCTTGCTCCAGATGGATAGTGGTGGTGGTGGTGTCATGGTGAAATGTGGGTGCTTGCTTCAATGCATTGGGCTTCTCCCCAACACAATTTAACAAAGTTTTGCTTCTTCTCTCTCTATTCAATTGGTGATGTGTGTGTAGAGAGAGAGAGAGACAAGGGGGTGCATTGGGGGGAGGGAAGAAGGGAGAAGAAAATTGGGTGTGGCACTGACAATGGGAGCTTAGCTACTCTAGTCTCTAGTGTGCAGCTGCCCTTTGGCTATGATCAAGTATTTCTATTGTCAAATTGCAAACAATTTGCAATGCTACACTCATGTGGAGCATGTACACCATGCTTTTGGTCTCAATCGCACCAATCTTGATGTGTATCTTGGCTTTGTAAATCTATGGTTGAGATTAAAATCTTGACTTAGTTGTCAACTACTTAACTTAATTTGTGCGGCTGCGTCTTCTCCCATAATCAGAAGCTCTCACAAACAGTACATCTTTTGGTCCAGATTTTGAGAAGCTGTAGTTCTAGAATCCAGAAAATGAACTAAAGCCAGAAACTGGAAAACCCAGCTTTTCCAGATCCTCAGAAGCTGGCTATCAACCAACTACTTCTCAGAATTTTAAGTTCCACCAAACAGGCCGTAAGACATGTTTGATTGGCAACTACAGGTTGCTACCTTTTTATCAATAGAAATTATCAAACTTACCTAAGGTTATGTGCTTAAAATCTTGGTCATATCGTAGATAGAATTTTGCCTCTCTTTTTAGTTATTATTACCACGTGCGATCTAATTTGTTGAAAAGGAATTTTACCACAATTACGAATGCAACCAAACAGTTAGTATCTGTATTTATCAAACTTGTCTAACTCTAGATATGGTAAATTGTGCTAAGCTGTGGCTGGCAACTAAACATGTCCTAATTGTGTGCTCTAATAAATGTTATTTGTGGCTTTCTGTGGTACTGGTGTTGGTTGATGGGGGTGATCTTCATGGCTTTAGAAAGCAAGCGGCTTGTGGGGAAGCCAGTCGGTGTTGTGTCCCCTGCACAAGTCGATTGAATGTTGACAATTTAATTTTGCTTGCTTCATCAGTGAGGGCAAAAGCAGCATTAAATCCCATGAAATGCGCGGCAAAAAGGTAGGGTTTGTTTCCGAAAATTAACACCCAAAATAATTATAGGCAATGTTCGACCGTACAAAGGCTAATGTATACTATTTTTTTGGCCAAATAGTCTTGAAGTCAAGTCAAGGGAGTATGTACATAGGTTGGTCAGGATTGTATGTATTCAGAGGGGGACAAAACGTTAAAATGCAGTTTGAAAAGTAAGACTGCAGGTTTGAAGTTTGTATATTCAGACTGCTATGATCAAATGTCTAATTGAAAATGTGTAAAGAGATCACATAATTGACCTAATTAATCTCCTATCATCTTTAGTTTGGTCGAAAAAAACATGAAAAGACTTACTATTTTGTTAAAAAAAACATTAAGGAATCCTCTCAAATGGAGGATTGGCACGAGATTTCAATTCCCAATGGATTCTTTTTCATGTAGGCTCCTTTGATTCAAGGGAAGGATTTGAAAATCTTCATAGGATTGCATTTATTATCAATTTCATAGGAAAATAAGCCACATTAAGACTTTTCTTCAGTTCAATCTTTCTTGGAACAAAATGTTTCAACAAGCTTCGCAAGCAAACCAATGGCTTCTTTGACTTGCACCTGCCGGGATTGCAGGCTAGACAATAGACCTGATTGATCAACTTGTCGGGGTC